>NC_081413.1:440222537-440822537 GCF_030272615.1 Cryptomeria japonica | reverse complement strand
GAAGAAATATTCTATCTCTTTATCTATAGATGAAGTAGAGTACATTGCAACATCTTCATGTTGCACACATATTCTATGGATGAAGCAAATTTTGAAGGATATTGGTGTAATGTCCAATGAACCTCTCTCTATTATATGTAATAACAATAGTACAATAAATATTTCTAAGAATATGGTACAACATTCTAGAACAAAGAACATATCCATTTGGTATCACTTCTTGAGGGAAAAGGCATTGGATAATGAAGTAAAGCTTGAGTATGTACCTACAAGAGAATAGATTGTAGATATCTTCACAAAGGTGTTGTGTAAGGATATTTTTTAGTATCTTTGGCAAAAGTTAGGGGTATTACCCCTTCCTAATTTGAACTAATGTACATTTGGATGTGCATTGGTCTAGTGAACTGCTTACATATCATTATATGAAATTATGCTTGGGTGCTTCTTCTTAGGGGAGTAGGAGTTAGTTTCATAGGAGGAGATTTTCTCTCTTTTGTCATTGTTCTCAAAGGGGAAGGGATTCAGAGAGAGATTCAGAGTAGTGCAGAGAGTATTATGTGTTTGTTGTTGATGGATGTTGCCATCAATGACAAAGGGGGAGACTGTTGCAAATGTGATGTTGATAATTATGATTGGTTGTTTGGTTGTCATTGATATCAAAATAATAGTTGTCATTAGTGATAACATATGTTCTTGGTGTTAGTGATCCAAAAGATGTATCCCCAAAACCTTTGGTGCTCCAGAAGATGTGTTTTAGTATGGATTAGTTGAGTTGATGGTGATTCTAATGTTTCTATTTATTAGATATGGTTTTGATCGATTGCATTCATGTATATCTTGATTCCATTCTTATTTTTGGGTCTGAATTAAGTCTAAAATTTGAGGATGTGTAGCAAATTTGGTGTAGCATGTGAGTCATGATTTGGGTCTATAATTTGTAATTGTTGTAACATGTTGATCTGATTGTTGATGTGTGTTGTGGTATGGTCTACTTCTCATTCTTTCCCACAATTGGAATGTTTAGTGTTGAGCTATTTTAGATCCCTATCTCGGTTGAATTGGAAGATTATGCTTCCCAGAAGATAACATAGAGGATGATCTGATTGTGTTAGTATGAAAAAGTGTAGCATTATTTTTGAAGATATGCAAGATTGATTAGGAAGGATTTGATTGTTGATGTTGTGTGAAGTGTATTGGTATTGAGGTACCAAAAGCATTTCAAATTTGCAAATTTAGTTATAGTGGTGGATTAACTTTCTTTCTTTATTTCTTTCTTTGGTAGTGAGCCCTCTTGCAGTGAGCATTCTGGCAGTGAGCCACCCTTTGTAAAAATCACCTTAACTGGTGTTTTATATTAAGAACTAACATTCTCCATGGTTTTTCCCTTCTTGGGTTTTCCACATCATATCTAGTGTTCATTGTGTGATCTATTATATGTTTATGTTTTCATGCTATATCTATCTTAATTAATTTTGTTGGTTGCTTCGAATGTGCCAAAGGTTAAAAGAAATTGAATTAATTTATCAACTGATTTACCCCTCTCCCTCTCAATTGCTTGGATATTCAACAAAATTTTCAGATCTGGATATTTTAAGGGCTATAGGGAATTATTTCGAGAAATATTTAATGTCATATAGTTCTTTGGTGGATGGGGTTTCTACTATTAAAATTTGTGTTCTTGTTGATTTTGATTTGATACTTCCCCATACTCTGAATATTAAATCTATTAATGGGTCATGGTGTAAGGTTATTACAAAGGATGTTTCTTGTTTCAAAAGGACAAAGGTTACTTGTGATTCTTATTTGATTTTTAGGTTTAAAAAATAAATTCCATTAGCTTCATCTCCTCCTACTAATCAAGGGAGGATCAAATGTAGGGAAATATTGGCCCTATTATTATAGAGCAACCCCTCTCTAACCCTTACCTAGGGGATCCTAGGGTTTTGAAAGTAATTGATAATGTAGATTATTTGGTTGATAATGAGAAGATTGTGGGATGTGGTAACCCTCTTAAGTATTTTTCTATCAATAATGAGCATAATATTCAAGCTTAGGTTGTGGTTAAGAAAGTCCAACTATGGAATGCCTTTGAGTAATTTCCCTCTCTTGAAAAAATAAATTTTATTATTGTTGATGATCATCTTATCAATAAAGTGTAGATCACTTAGGTCTCTAATATTGCACTTTCAAATGAAGTTACTAATAGAGTGGTTGAGACTATTGATCATGATATGGTCACGATTCAAAGGGATGTGTGCATCCCTTCTTCTATGAATCATTTTTTCTATTATATCCCCTAAAAATTTGGATCCCGAGTGTGATGAGATTCAACGGTGGGACAATTGGGGGAAAATTAATGCCCTATTTCTCAAACCCCCTATCTTCGATCTCCCCTTTTACATCTCCTTCTAGGTGAGGTAGGAAACCTAAGAGTTTTAAAACAAAGCATGAGATTGATGTTGGGATTCAAACTACTCTATTTTATTTGGGGGAATTTTCTAAAAGAAAGAAGAATTTTAGCACTCCTATGACTAGGACTATAGCTACTAAGCACAATTTGCAATTGGAGTTTACTACGGGGTACCCTGTGGCTCAATATAAAACTTAGAAGAAGAGGGGAGTGATAATATGATGAAACTATAAGGATCTGATCAACTACTGAGTGGGGGGGGTGAATCAGTAGATAGAGAATAAACTAAACTTTCACCAAAATTAATTCCAACTTAGAAACAACTTGCTAAACTAACCGGTTTAGTCACTGTATCTGAAACTGAAACTACATTGTCAAACTTTACCAGTTGACCAAAACATCAATGATACAATGTAATAGATCTGAAACTTAAATACCATTTAACCAAAACATTAAACCACTTTACTAATATCAGTAATAGCTCATTTTAGATCACTTATGGTCATCTAAACATATCTAAGTGGATTTACCAGTTAATCATATCAACCATATCAAAACACATCCACAAAATCATTCACCACTTGACACAATGATTTTTCACGTGGAAACCCAAATGGGAAAAACCACGGTGGGGATGAATACCCACAAGTATTTTGAACTCTTTTGAAGTTTTCCTTGTTAAGAGCCAAGCCTTGTTAGAAGCTTATACATTAATTTCCTATTAAGAACAAATCCAGTTAAAGACCACCCAGTTAAGGGATTGACTACAATACCCTATTAAAGGCATACCCTTTTCGAGGTAACCTTAGTAGAGGATTTCAAATCCAAGCTAATGGTGGTAGATAATTGATCAGTCCCAAAGACACTGAGAGGGGGGTGAATCAATGTCTAACCGGTAAACAAAAGATTTAAACTTGTTTGCAACTTTATAACCCAAATTAATATACCGGTAAGAAAATAATAATGCAGTAAAGAAAAAAAAAAGTATAACCATCAATGCACACCATAACATAGATATTTTTGGTGAGGAAACCCGGTAGGGGAAAAACCTCGGTGGGCTTTGTGACCCACAATATTTACTCACTGGCCAATATGAATAAATATTACTTATACAATAGGGGCCTACACATGCAGGAAGGCCAACAACCTAGAGCTCACTGCTCAATACAAAAATAGAGTCCCACTGACTACAATTGGATGGTTAAATCCAATGATAATGTACTACTCAAAATAGCATCTGCAATACTGGATTTAGTACTAGTTTAAGCTCTGTCAGATACCTCTGCCATAAACCTTGCTTTGCTCTGCTCTACTCTTATTCGCTCATAATTAATTACATCATAATGCATATATAGTTATTTGCTCTCATATACCGCTTACATTCACAACCTAATTACATTCCTTGCTTACTTCTAAAATGACCTACAAGATCTCATACATATATGAGTCTTTACAATACATCATGTGGGCTATACAAATAATTTTACAATACAAAACAATATTATTTCCATGCCGTCTTAGAGTGCCGGTGTGATTTACTGTCGATGTAGACTGGATGCCAGTGAATAACCTTGTAGTGCCTACCGGTGCCTGTAGATGATGTCTATTGCTGATGTAACATGTGAACCATATTACTAGTTAGTTGCCATCAATGACAACATCAACCATTCTCATCTGAGTGTATAATGCCAACAAATGGATCACTTGGTTAGAGGATTTAAACAAGAAGCCTATTAAAGATTACCCGATTAAGGGATTTAACTGTTGTAATTGTTAGAGAATAATAGGTTCTTTGCTGATCTAATAATAGCACTACCTTTCTTAATCAGATACTTTATCACTCCTATCTGCCTTCACAACATTCTATAGACACTCCTTCTAGTTCGACAACAATCACATTACCACACTTAACCAAAATTGCCAACACAATTTCAAACAACTCATCGACCTTAAATACAAATATAATAGGTTGGTAACACAACATAAAACCTAAAAATCTCATAGAGATTACAAACATATCAATTCAATCATAACCATTGGATTAAATAGAAATCTACTATACATTGTTCTAGACAACTTCAACTGCTCTTGGATCACCGAACATTGGATCCTATAGCTCATCACGTATTTTTCACTTCATGATATGCCTTTGATCATTCCTAAGATAAACGGTTATCTTCACATGCCAAAAACCCTTTGAAACTCATCACGTGCATCATGCATACATGGCATCTTCATCTTCTATCATCATTCAATCATAGAATATCACAACCAATTCTCCAAGCTCCATCAATTAGGGTTTGGCTTATCAACTGGTTAGGGTTACTGGTTGATCACTCCGCTTTAATAACAATACCAATATCAGTTGCCTTCACTACTTTACTATTGGTTGCATTATTGCATCACTACTGGTTGCAATACATCTTCATTATCGATTACTATTGACATCAATAACAACACTATACTTCATCAATGCAATCTTAATGCAATGCCAACAATCTACCCCTTTGGTATTGATGGTGTTACAAGCTAGGGTTCCTATTGCACAAAAAGATCAACCTATCAATGCCAGATACAACCACTAGACTTATAGAAACCACAGGAGGCTGTTAAACCATGTCGCGAATCCCCACAAGGGATGCTGGCCCACTGCCAACAATCCACCTCTCAGCATCACTCATCGCGGCTTGTGTGATTTGAACCTGTGACCAAGCTCTGATACCACTTGTTACAAGCTAGGGTTCCCGTTGCACCAAAAGATCAACCTGTCAATGCCCGATACAACCACTAGACTTATAGAATCCATAGGAGGCTATTAAACCATGTCACGAATCCCCATGAGGGAGGTTGGCCCACTGCCAATAGATGGCAATACAAGTATCAATACCCTTTGATTGTGATGATTGAGAGTAAAACATATACATAGGTATAGGAATCCCGGTTTACATTTTTCCATATACTCTCCTGGAACTATTCAGCTGGTAACTAACTATTCAATCATATATAGTTCTTCTCCCCCTTTGACAACAATTCCAAAGTGAAGGTTAACCATTCTATGCTTCACCAATTTGCAACTAGCTGCTCCCCCTATGGATTAGCTCCACTCTACACCAATCCTTCTTCAAGATTTACAATAAGCTCTGGGACTGATGTCTTCCACATCTTCTTAATTGACTTCATGTAGGGGTAAAACCCCTAACTTACCTCTAAGCTACTCAAATATAGCCTTAGGTAGAGGTTTAGTAAAGATATCGGCTAGCTGTTCTTTAGTAGATACATGTTCTAGTGACACATCTTTACTTTACACTTTCTCTATCAAGAAATGATACTTCAACTCAATTTGGTTTGTCCTAGCATGCAACACAAGGTTCTTAGAAATGTTTATCACACTGGTGTTATCACATAAAATCCTTACCGGTTTTGATATCTTCAACTTGAAACCTTCCAAAATGTATTTCATCCAGATTGCTTGGGTACAATTCATATATGTTGTAACATATTCAGCTTTTGTTGTTGATTCATAGATACAACTCTGTTTCTTGTTGCTCCAAGACACTAGTCTTCCTCCAAGAAAGAATGCTCCTCCAATTGTACTATTCCTGTCATCAACATTACCCGCCTAGTCTGCATCTGTATAGACTTTTAAATCAAAGTCTCCTACATATGGATACCATAATCCATAATCAATTGTGCCTTTCCGATATCTGAAAATTATTTTGGTTTCTACCATGTGTGTCTCCTTCGGGCTTTTCTAAAGTCTGGCAACCAATCCTACTGCATGAGCAATGTCCGGTCTGTTGTGAACAACATAATGTAGTTTACCTATCATTAACCTATACTCCTTTTCATCAACTGATGTAGAATCATCTTCCTTAGATAATTTACAACTTGTAACCATTGGAGTTCCAACTGGTTTACAGTCTCCCATTCCAAAAGTCTTCAACACTTCTTTCACATATTTGGACTGTGTGATGAAAATACCTTCCTTTGTCTGTTGGATTTGCAGACCTATGAATTTTTTATCTCACCTACCAGTGACATCTCAAACTCATTCTTCATTTCATTAACAAATTCATGACACATATCATCATTTCCTCCGAAAATGATATCATCCACAAATACCTCACTTATCGGTATCTTATCTCCTTCTGTCATGAGATATATGTTATTGTCTTCACTGGTTCTTTGAAAACCTATCTTCACCAAGTGAGACTGCAATATTTCGTACCATGCTCTAGGTGCTTACTTTAGTCCATATAATGCCTTATGCAATTTGCACACCATGTCCTTTTCTACGGTTAAAGCATAACCATCTGACTGTTGAATGTAGACTTCCTCTTCCAATATTCCATTTAGGAATGTTGAATTAACATCCATCTATTATACTTTGAATCCTTTGTATGCTACAAATGCAAGTAGAGTCCTTACTCCTTCCAATCTTGCAACTGGTACAAATGTCTCACCATAGTCTTCACCTTCTTCTTGTGCATATCCTTTGCATACCAATCTGGCTTTATTTCCAACCACTACTCCATCTTCACTTAGTTTATTCCTGAATACCCATTTTATACCTATTAAATTCTTGTTCTCCAGACTGGGTACCAATGACCAAGTATTGTTCTTCTCTATTTGGTCAAGTTCTTCTTCCATTGCATTGATCCAGTCTTCATCTACAAATGCTTCTTTTGAAGTTCTAGGCTCAATGGTGGAAATCATACAAGAGTTCTCTCTAAACCTTGTTCTAGTTAACACACCTGCATTCATGTCTCCAATAATCTGATCGGGGCTATGATTGAGTCTAACATACCTTGGAATAACATGACCTTGATTTCCAGGTTCTTCTTCTTCTTCACTTTCTTCATCTTCTGTTGGACCTCCCTATTCTAGTTGAACTTGGGATTCTCTGTTCTGTTCTCCAACTTCTGGTTTTACCGGTTCCGGTTCCAAATACAATGTGTAAGATTCTTTTTCTTCCTTCTCATTACTAGTTCCTCCTGATTTTTGAGGAAATTCATCAACTCAGACATTAACACTTTCAATAATCTTCTTAGTCTGGTTGTTGTAACACTTGTAAGCTTTTCTCTTGGTGGAGTAACCAAGAAATATGCCTTCATCACTCTTGGCATAAAACTTACCAACATAATCACCTCTTTTGATAAAACATCTGCTATCAAAAAATTTACAGTAACTGACATTAGGTGATGTACCATATCAGTACTCATAGGGTGTTTTATTCTTACCTCTTTTAACCAGTATTTGGTTCATTGAGTAAACAACTGTACTAACAAATTCTCTCTAGAATGTCTTAGCTACACCTCCTTGAATTAGCATAGTCCTAACAGCTTCAACTACTGACCAATTATTCCTTTATGCAATACTGTTCTGTTGTGGTGTCCTAGGTGCAGAAAGTTGCCTCTTAATTCCATTGTCTTCACAATATCTAGTGAATTCCTCTGAAGTAAATTCACCACCTTGATTAGTTCTTAAGTACTTTATCTTCTTTCCACTTTCATTTTCAACTAAGGCTCTGAATGCCTTAAACTTTCTAAATGCTTCTATATTGTCTTTCAAGAATGTGACCCACATCATCCTTGAGAAATCATCAGGAAATATCATGAAGTACCGATCACCTTGAATACTCCTAGTCCTCATTGGTCCACAAAGGTCGGTATGAACCAAATCTAGCAAATGTTCTTCTGTGAAAGATTTGATCTTGAATGTCGAGGATGTCATTTTCCCTAATTGACATTCCTTGCATAAATCATTCACCAGTTTGTCCAACTGTGGCAAACCTCTTACTGATTTGGACTTACTAATTCTTACAATGTTATCAAAATTTACATGACAGAATCTCCGATGCCAAAGACAACTATCTTCTACTTTTACAATTAAATAATTATTGACTTTAAAGCTTAAATGAAAAAAGTTACCTCTGGTCTGTTTGCCAGTTGCAATTAGTTCACCTTTTCTTCCATAAATCTTCCGGAATCCAATCTTGAATTCCAGTGGGTAACCTTTGTCATTAAGTTGAGCAACACTCAAAAGATTGTGTTTCTGTAGCGTCCTAAAATTGCGACACTTGCAATTTTGACTGCATTTGGGTCTTCACGATGGCGATGCAACACTGAACCTGAATGGAGACCCCGAAACTTGCTCACGACACCAAAAACTGCATTTTTCCAGCACCCTGGCTTGATCCTCCTTGCACCCCGTTGTCCCGGGAGGTGGGACCAGAGCGCCCAGTGCCCTGGTCCTTCAGGACCAGGGCGCCCAGCGCCCTGGTCCCTGGCCCTATTTTGGGCCCGGTCTCCTATGGGACTTCGGGCCTTTTTGTTTGCAAATTGGAAAATAACATTTCCTGGTTGGCCTAAGGTCGGGAAAATCAGTCTTTTAACCCTAATTGGCAAGTATAAAAACTACTTTTCCTCTCCCATTTTGGAGGTCGAAAAGAGGAAGGACATATGTGTACAAGACGTGGAAACTCTATTCAAACATTCAAGCATTCAAGCATTCAAGCATTCCTTCAAGCAATTGATCATTCTAAGTCTCCATTCAAGGCTAAGTGTTGCATTCAAGACAAGGATTCAACCATTGAAGAGGAGATCACATACTACAACATACAAACATACAACATACAACAACATCTATACCTTCGCATATAAGGATACAAACATCCTTACAACAAGGTATTAGTACTTGTTTTACATTACATTTACAGCATTTCTCATTTCTTGGTTAATTCCAAAACCGGGGTTTGACCTAAGGGCAAACCCCTAATCCCTAACCCCCCAATCGTCTTCGCTTTTCTGTGTGTAGGTTGCAGGTACGCGGCTGAAATTGAAGATCTGGAATCCTTGTGCAGAGACGAACAGATCCCCCTTCGTTTCGCGGATTTTTCGGAGGACCGTGTGCACGCCGGGCGCCATCGTCCTGTCAACTTTTGCTCAAATTTGCAGGACAACGCCGTTTCGACATTTTACTGCTAATTCCAGGTCCGCAGCTTCATATCATATTCCTATCTCTGTTTATAACTGAATCTTTCCTACTTTGCATGCATTCCTAGTTCAATCTTTCTATCTACATTTCTTTACAAAAGAGGGTATCCTTGCTATCACAACCCTTGAAACTCATTTAGAATCCAATCTTGCATTGCGTGGGATTGGATCTTGTGGGTTTCAACCCCTCTTTTGAATGTAAAGTCCCTCTTAAGTGAAAACCATCAACCCTAGTGACTCTCCCTTCTCTCTCCTCGGAGTTGGGGAGGGGAGAACGACTAGGGTTCAATTTTTCCACTTTACATTTTGGTGAACCCAACGTGAACATCCTTTCTGATTATTCATAGTTAGATCTGAAAATTGGATTCCTTGATTACATTTCCATGTTTGATCTTTTGCAAAATTTTAGAGGTTAATTGCATAAAAACCCTAAATTTTCTTTTTAAGTAATTAAACTTGTGAAATGTTTAATTGTTAAATGCTTGTTTCAGATCTGCCCTTCTATTACAAATTGTCAATTCATATTTGTGCATTAATTTTGAAAATTAAGTGGTTAAGTGTCAAAACTCTAATTTTTGAAACCCTCTTGATTCAACCTTTGTCCGACAATTTCACTGATCAAGACATCTCCAAATTAGCTGTAACTTTGGATTCCGCAATAAAATCACAATATCTTTCATCCCTGAAAATTTGGAGAAAAGTTGCGAGGACCGTGTGCACCCCGAGCGCCATCGTCCCCGACATTTTTTCCGAAATTTCGGGAGCTAGATCTTACTGTATTTTTCTGCTAAAATCCAGAATTTTGGCTGATTTTATCAATTTTAACACCTTCAAAATTACAGTCAAAGTTGGTCTAGCGATTGCTTGGATTGAGGCTTCTAATCATTCAAAAATTGTTGAAATTAAAATTCATATCAAAATTGTGTTTCTTACTGTCCTAAATCTAAAAAGTGTGTTAGCATTCATTCGAAATTTCAATGCTTTATTCAAATTTTTGCAATTTGTGACTTTTGAAATTAAGTGCTTAATTACAACAACTTTGATTTCCGCTTTCAAAATTGAATTTTGCGTGAAATTGAGTCAACCTTCAAATTTCAAAACTTGCATTGCTTTTGGTATTCCCTCTAAAATCATAAAATTCAAAATTTCAGTTTCCCTCTCTTTTTCAAAATTCAAATTTTGCACTTTTCGACAATCTTGGTAGGGTTCAATTTTGAAATTGCAACTTTAATTTGGCCTATCTACAGATCGTAAAATCACTCAATTTTTTCAGGTTAGCTGTAAAATCATCATAACTTTCATCCCTGCAAATTTCGAAAAAAGTTGCGAGGACCGTGTGCACTCCGAGCGCCACGGTCCCGGACATTTTTTCCGAAGCTTCGGGAGATTGTCCTGATTGTATTTAACAGCTTAAATCTAGAAGATTGGCTAGTTTTACTGAAATTTGCTACCTCTAAAATTCAAAATCTTCTCTCTTTCTTTAGTGCATGAGTTTTACAATAATAAGCCCTACTTACACTATTCCCGTTAGACGAAGCCTTAGAATTAAGTCCTTCCAAGGTTTAATTACTGAGGAGATGGAACCTAATTTGAATGGCCTTTTTAACGAGGACATGGGTAATTCCTCTAATCCTCTTAATGATGAAGAAGCTCTCCATGAGGTTTCTGTAGAACAACTTTCAAAATTGGATAACCAATTTGACGATTTTCGACAGTGGATGTCTCAAGAATACCCTGATAGTCAAGCTCTTCCTTTAATTGAGGGCCTAAAACGTATGCTTCAAAGTGATAAGAATGGAATTGATATTTTGCATGGTATTGCACACATTGTGGATTCAAATGTGATGCCTATGAAAAGTTTTGCCGAAACCTTAGGTTATACACAACCTCCTACTCAAGACAATCATTCTATTCCTTTGATGACTCCTATTGCTAGTATACCTACTTTTACATCAAATATAATGACTACTTCAATACAAGACATTCCTCCTATGATCACTAGTCATGGGGGCAATCCTTCTTCTCCAATCAACCCTCTTCCTTCATTCAATCCAATTTCTTCATTCATTCCTTCAATGAGTGTGCCTATTATATCACCACAAATGAACATGACGCAAGGGGACAATTCATTTAACCATTCCATTCCTCCTTGTAGTGTTCCTCCTGTCCAATCATCTCCTATGACTAACTATCATAGTGTCCCACCACCTTACTCTCTACCTTCTTTCAATAACATAACACCTCCATCACAATCTAACACGTCTAATATGAACTCTTCGACTGAAGCGACCATTAACAATCTTGCACAAACTGTCTCTTCTTTACAACAACAAATTGCCTCTATGAATCAATCTAAGTTTAGTGTGCCCACATTTGATGTTGCAAGTCCACTTTCTCTTGACATTGTTCGAGCTATCCCCCCTAAACATGTTGAAATTCCGCATTTGGAGCTTTATAATGGTAAGGGTGATCCTCTAACACATGTTAAGACCTTTCAAACAATATGTACTGATTTTGCTTATGACCAAAGGTTGCTTGCAAAACTGTTTACTAGAACATTAAGAGACAAAGCCCTACAATGGTATTGCTCATTGCCTTCCTATTCTATTACTTCTTTCGAACAACTTGCAAATGCTTTCATTCAACAATTTCAAAACAATATAAGTCCTAAAGTTACTTTGATTGATTTAATGCATTGTAAACAAGGTGTTAAAGAAAAAGTGACTGATTTCATTGGTAGATATAAGCATTTGTATGCTCAAATTTCTTTTCCAGTGCTTGACAATGATATTCAAAGAATCTTTATTTCTAATTTACAAAAAGACATTAGAGAAAAACTCTTGTTTTCTGAGTTTACTTCTTTCCAACAGTTGTGCGCAACTCTTCACAATTATCAACTGACTGTGAGTCAAATGGAACAATCACATCCTATGGCTCCGAGTGATAAGGGTGATAGTAGTCAACAACCATTTGGGAAGTTTAAACTGAACAGAGAGTCCATTAAATTCAATGAAAACATCATCAACAACAATGTGAATACAGCATCAGGTCTGTCTCCTATTTCTAAGTTTTTCAAGAAAGAAAGAAAGTTTACTCCTTTGAATGAATCATTGCATAGTATTATGAATAAGTTATTGGAACAAAATGTGCTTACTCTTCCTCCTATAAGGCAAATTGATCCTGCAAAGATTAATTCACCCTATTTTGATAACAAATCTTTTTGTCAATTTCATCGTCAACCTGGGCATGATACTGAAAAATGTTTTGCTTTAAAGGGGAAAATTCAAGATTTGATTGATAATAATACTATCTCTGTTTCTGGTGTGAATGATAAAGGCAACAAATCTGTAGCTCTTCCTAACCAAAATCTTCAGATTTTTACTGATCCATTGCCTTCGCATACCTCTAATGCGATTGATACTACTGATTCCTCTGTCTCACCTGATGATCTCGTGTCTATGACTCCGAATGTGATTAATTTTGTGGAGCAACAGAAAATCCCTAAAGAACCTTCCATCACATTTGATTCCAGTGAAACTATTAGGGCACCTGATGGTCCTTTATATATAGTCGCAAAAGTCAAGAACACACCTTGCCGTGGAGTGCTTATTGATCCTTCTTGTATGGTTAATGTCATTACTGAAGAATTTCTTTTTACTTTGCAATTGAATCAAGTGATCTATGACAAAACAGATGTGATTGTGAAATTATTTTATGCATTTTCTTCTCCTGCAATTGGTTCTATTACATTACCTATTGAGGTCCGTAACAAATCCTTTGATGTGAACTTTGCTATTATTCCATCTTCCGAACAATTTCGTGTGAAGCTTGGCTATCCTTGGCTATCTTCCATGAAAGCTATTGCTTCTCCTATTCACAAGTGTTTGAAATTTCCCCATAATGGTGAAATTGTTACTGTCAATCATAGTCTCTTTAAACCAGCTAAAAGAACTTCTAGTGTTCCTATTGATTATTTTTGGCCTAAACAATTCCAATCTCTTCCTCCGCGAAGTGATCATCTTTTCAAATCTTATCAAAAGTGGAAAAAAGATATGATCTTATCTCTAAGTGAACCTAGAACACCCAAACTTGACATTCCTATCATTCTTGAGAAGGAAGTTCTTCCTTTGAAAGATAAAACTAATGTCTTTCCTCAAGAAGATTCCCAACCCATCCCTATGGATGTAACTATGCCTATGTCTAATAAACTTTCTAAAGGTATACCTATACCTCCTCGTCATGATGGGCTTGGTCTCCTTCCTAAACCAAATATTCCTCCCTTATATGGAGCAGTTCCTCCTCCTTCCTCTTATGGAGAGAAGAGACCCTCCTCTTCTCCTATTATTCAACCTAAGAGACCACAACCTAAACACCCAAGTGATAAGGATGAGAACATTCCTCCTCCTCAATCTTCTCAACTTCCTACTAAGACTAGACGAAATCATTCTGCACGTGAACGCCGACGAAAGCGTCGTCTTAGAGCTCAGGCAGCTGCTTCTCAAACTTTGCAATCCCCAAAAACACCTTCAACAAGCATTGTTCCATTTTCTCCTCAGCCGACGATTGAGCCGAAATCTCCTAAACATAAGATGCATGATGGTTTTGATCCTGTGCAAGTTAAAGATCCTATTTTTATAAATCTTGATGATGATATAGATGAAAATGTTATTCATTATGCAAATGTTACTCTTGTTCATTCTGATAGTGAATATGAACTTGTTGATGTTGATAACCATTTATCTAACGAATTTTCTAAAGCACTTATCCTAGCTCCTAGACAAGAACACCGCGGCTTGGGATATGAACATAGCCCTTGTTTGGATCTTGTGATAGCTCCATCTGCTGTGTTGGATGTTCCTCCTCTAGCGTGTTCCCTACCTTCCCGAAACATTGATCAGCAAGATTGGGGGGTAGATGATGTGCTAGACTAGTTTCATTAGCATAGCAGATTCTCTCCCCCTCTCTTTTGTTACTTCTTCTATGTGTTATTCTCATTCTTCTATTTGTTGTCCTTAGTGTCATCTACTTGAGGACGATGCAAAACATTGAGATCTCTTGGTCTCTCTCATGTTGACTCAAAAGACACATGTGTTCCCTTCTTCTAGGTGACCTTCCTTGATTGGGGAATGAAGAACAATTATGCATACATACATATGATATACATGAATTATCATACAACATACTGACCCTGAGGAAAGCGAAGTCACCTTGTGCTTTGTGTTTTGTGTCTATTATCCTTGGGCTTATCTCACACTTGGGGGCTAAATCCTTGTGATAACGTGCTCCTTTCCCTTCTCATTCCTTATATGTATCACTACCTTAAAGCAAGCACCCCCGGTGAGGCGTGTGCGATCGCTTTAACATAGGGGGGCATACATCCCGTCCATATCTTTTCAAGATACTTGAAAATTTCTTGACAAATTTAGCTTTGCCTTGAAAATTTTTGATATCTTTCTTGCATGACTCATAGTGAGGGAACCTTACTACTGACAGTCATGGTTCTCCCTCGTGATCTTCCCTTTTACTTTGTGAATCGAAGTCGTAAGATCCTTAGTCCACTGGGGGCTTGGTGTATCTTGCCTCCTTGACGTGGTGAAAGTTTTTCAATGTTGTTTCCTTGTACTTTACCGGAAGTATGAGCGTACGCTTATACTCCCGCTAAAATGGGGGCTAAATGTAGCATCCTAAAATTGCGACACTTGCAATTTTGACTGCATTTGGGTCTTCACGATGGCGATGCAACACTGAACCTGAATGGAGACCCCGAAACTTGCTCACGACACCAAAAACTGCATTTTTCCAGAACCCTGGCCTGATCCTCCTTGCACCCCATTGTCCCGGGAGGTGGGACCAGAGCGCCCAGCGCCCTGGTCCCTGGCCCTATTTTGGGCCCGGTCTCCTATGGGACTTCGGGCCTTTTTGTTTGCAAATTGGAAAATAACATTTCCTGGTCGGCCTAAGGTCGGGAAAATCAGTCTTTTAACCCTAATTGGCAAGTATAAAAACTACTTTTCCTCTCCCATTTTGGAGGTCGAAAAGAGGAAGGACATATGTGTACAAGACGTGGAAACTCTATTCAAACATTCAAGCATTCAAGCATTCAAGCATTCCTTCAAGCAATTGATCATTCTAAGTCTCCATTCAAGGCTAAGTGTTGCATTCAAGACAAGGATTCAACCATTGAAGAGGAGATCACATACTACAACATACAAACATACAACATACAACAACATCTATACCTTCGCATATAAGGATACAAACATCCTTACAACAAGGTATTAGTACTTGTTTTACATTACATTTACAACATTTCTCATTTCTTGGTTAATTCCAAAACCGGGGTTTGACCTAAGGGCAAACCCCTAATCCCTAACCCCCCAATCGTCTTCGCTTTTCTGTGTGTAGGTTGCAGGTACGTGGCTGAAATTGAAGATCTGGAATCCTTGTGCAGAGACGAACAGATCCCCCTTCGTTTCGCAGATTTTTCGGAGGACCGTGTGCACGCCGGGCGCCATCGTCCCGTCAACTTTTGCTCAAATTTGCAGGACAGCGCCGTTTCGACATTTTACTGCTAATTCCAGGTCCGCAGCTTCATATCATATTCCTATCTCTGTTTATAACTGAATCTTTCCTACTTTGCATGCATTCCTAGTTCAATCTTTCTATCTACATTTCTTTACAAAAGAGGGTATCCTTGCTATCACAACCCTTGAAACTCATTTAGAATCCAATCTTGCATTGCGTGGGATTGGATCTTGTGGGTTTCAACCCCTCTTTTGAATGTAAAGTCCCTCTTAAGTGAAAACCATCAACCCTAGTGACTCTCCCTTCTCTCTCCTCGGAGTTGGGGAGGGGAGAACGACTAGGGTTCGATTTTTCCGCTTTACAGTTTCATACCTTCAACCCAATAGACATCATCTGCATTGCTTTTACCATTTAGAGAGATGGAACCTTTCCCTTTCACCATGCAGGGTGATTCATTCCCAAATCTCACAACACCTCCATTAAACTATCTCAAGGTAAGAAACTTACTTCGGTCACCGGTCATGTGGTGTGAAAAACCACTATCTATAATCTAGTCATCTGAACTATCCATGCGAGAGACCAATGCCTTCTGATCTGATATCTCTTCTTTAATAGAAACAAAGACAATGTCCTCATTTGCATCTTCCTCAGATTCTTCATCTATAATTCCTCTATCCACTACAATGAGACAATCTCTTTTACCTTTACCTATATACTTCTTATACTTCCCTCATTTTTTCTCATTATCTCCATTTGGATAGTTAGTAGCAATATGTCCAATCCGGTTACACGCAAAACACTTCAAAGGTAGTTTACCTCTGTACTTACCAGTACCTCTGGGTAACCGCTTGGCCAAAAATGCTTCAAGCTTAATTAGACTATATTCATCATCTACCTCTCTATTGGATTTAGACTCATGATTTTAGCTCACTTCTCTTCTTTTCCTTACGATGGGGTTGAGACTGAGGCTCTAAATGTAGATTCTGATCTCTGAACACTTACACCAAAACCATTTTATTCAAATGCAGTTAATTTACCAATGATGGAATCAAGAGTTACCTTTGTCTTATCAATAGATTTGAGTTCCTAAACAACTACAACTCGGATAGCGTAGACCAGTAGAAGGGTTCTCAACACCTTGCTAACAACTATGATATCCTCCACTGTACCTCCAACACTTTTTATCTCATTGACTATCTCCTTGATCCTCTGAGCATATTGTTGAATGTTTTCTCCTTTATCCATCCAGATATCATTAAATTTGCCTCTAAGACTCTCTTCTTTGGAAATCTTAACATTCTCATCACCGATATAGATATCTTCCAGTTTATTCCATACTTCATATGCATTCTCCAATCCATGAACATCAACATACTTTGAATCAGACAAGGAACTAATTATGGCCTCCAATGCTTGATTGTTCTCCTGTTGCTCCTTCTTTTGATCATCTGATAGAATCCCACTAGGAAAGTTATATTTAGTAAAAATATGTTCCCAATATTGACTCCCTAATCTCTTGATATAGATCTTCATCCTATCACTCTAGATTCTATAGTTTTCCTTATTGAATTTCAGACCTTCTTTTTTCATCATGTTCTCCTAGATCTTTTCCTCAAGCTATTAGGCTTAGACACAAGAGGACCTAAAATGCTTTGATACTAGTTGATAATATGATGAAACTATAAGGATAAGGTCAACTACTAAGAGGGGGGGGGGTGTGAATCAGTAGATAGAAAATAAACTAAACATTCACCAAACTTAATTCCAACTCAGAAACAACTTGCTATACTAATCAGTTTAGTCACTATATCCAAAACTGCAATTGCACTATCAAACTTTACCGGTTGACCAAAACATCAATGATACAATGTAACAGATCTGAAACTTAAATACCATTTAACCAAAATATTAAACCACTTTACTAATATCAGTAATAACTCATTTCAGATAACTTCTAGTCATCTAAACATATCTAAGTGGATTTACTAGTTAATCATATCAGCCATATCAAAACACATCCACAAAATCATTCACCACTTGATACAATGATTTTTCACGTGGAAACCCAAATGGGACAAACCACGGTGGGGATGAATACCAACAAGTATTTTGAACTCTTCTGAAGTTAGCCCTATTAGGAGCCAAGCCTTGTTAGAAGCTTATAAAATAATGTCTTGCTAAGAACAAATCCGGTTAAAGACCACCTGATTAAGGAATTGACTACAATACCCTATTAAAGGAAATACCCTATTAGAGGTAACCTTGGTAGAGGATTTCAAATCCAAGCTAATGGATCACCTAGCTAGAGGATTTAAATAAGAAGCCTGTTAAAGATTACCTAGTTAAGGGATTTAACTATTGTAATGGTTAGAGAAAAACAGGTTCTTTGCTGATATGGTAATAGCACTACCTTTCTTAATCAGATCCTTATGATTCCTATCTACCTTCACAACATTTTGTAGACATTCCTTCTAGTTCGACAACAATCACACTACCACACTTAACTAAAATTGCCAACACAATTACAAACAACTCATCGACCTTAAATACAAATACAATAGGTCAGTAACACAACACAAAGCCTACAAATCTCATAGAGATTACAAACATATCGATTCAATCATAACCGTTGGATTACATAGCAAACAACTTCAACCGCTCTTGGATCACCACACATTAGATCTTGTAGCTCATCATGCATTTTTCACTTCATGCTATGCATTTGATCATTATCAAGATAAACAATTATCTTCACGCACCAAAACCACTTTGAAACTCATCATGTGCATCATGCATACGTGGCATCTTCATCTCTGATCATCATTCGGTCATAGATCATCACAACCGATTCTCCAAGCTCCATCGGTTAGGGTTCAACTTATCAAATGGTTAGGGTTACTGGTTGATCACTCTGCTTCAATAACAATACCAATACTGGTTACCTTCACTGCTTTACTGTCGGTTGCATTATTGCATCACTACCGGTTGCAATACATCTTCATTACCGGTTACTATTGACATCAATGCCAACACTATACTTCATCATTGCAATCTTCATGCAATGCCAACAGGGAGGTGAGAACTCCCCTTGAGGAAAATGAATATTATATCTTGGAATGTTAGGGGCTTAAATGCCCCTAACAAGAGATTCTTGATTAACATCAATTGGATTTAATAGAATTTGACATTGCTATGTGTCAAGAAACTAATCTTTCTTCTCCAGTGGCTAATTCTCTTTTCGGATATTGGAAGTTGTGGAAGTATCATTTTCTTCCTTTGGCTAGAGTTTTTAATGAGCTTGTTGTTTTTATGGAATGACAGGTTTTCAGAGGTTGTTTTTGTTTACTCTTCGATTAGTTAGATGTTAGCCCTTGTCAAGAGTGGTTTTTAAGTTTTGGTTTTTTAATATTTATGACCCTGTTAGCTCTCATAATAAGAAGCATATTTGTAATCAATTAACTATGGTTTCTCAACCATTAAGGAAGGAGTTGATTGTTTATGGGGGAAATTTTAATTCTTTTCTTGACAATTCTTAAAAATTGGGAGGTATCATCCCTCCTGAGTGGTTGGTTCATGATTTCAATGTTTTTGTGCACTCCAATTTTTTAATTGATTGTTTTCCTAAAAATGGCTCTTTCACATGGAATAATAAAAGATTTGGTTTTCACCAGATAGTTGAGAGACTAGATAGATATCATATTATAGATAATTAAATTTTGGGGATATTGATGTTGTAGATGTATAAAAATGACCACTTTCCTAAGTGAATATTTACTATTCATTTTAACCTCATTCCTCTATTTAATTAAATTCCCCTCCATCCACTTGCAAAATCTTACATCTCCCACTTGCCTCTCTAAACTCCCTTCTAGATTCTTCTAATCACTTCTAATTTAGCCTAATCCATCTCCTAAATATTGTCACATCCCTAAGCAAAGGGAAGTCACTTCTCAAACCCTCAAAGTCTTTGAAAACCATTAAAGGCTTTATTTCTTCAACAAGTTAACCCTCAAAGTCTTCCTAACCATTAATGGTTAACTCAACCTTCTTGCATGATTAGAGACTTTCTCTCTAACTCAACCCTCATCTAACCCAAGGGTCTCATCAAGAATTCATTGCTTTGACCATGGTTATTCCTTTAACCCTTTCACAAGAGTTTATCCTTTGGGTAAAATCTTTATCCAATGGATAACCCTAACCTAACCTTAACCCTTACCTCCTAAGGTAACCATCATGTCTTCTCAAGCATCTAATGCTTCTTACATCTCCTCTCAAGCAATATTTTGTTGAAAATTGTCACCATTTCATTGGTGATAATTGTAAACATGTATTGATAACTTTCAATCCTGCCAATAGAGCTCTCATTCTCTCATTTTCAGAATCCAAGTCTTTAGTATCAAACTTATAGACATTTTGCTAAATATATCTAAGTTTAATGCATCTAATCTATAATAATTTTAATCAAGAATTTAGCCTCTCTTTGAATAGAAATCATCTTAATAAGAATTTTAAGAAGCATACCATTCACATGGGAAGCAAATTGTGCGGAATCATTATATCAAATCAAGCAATATCTAATGAATCCACCAGTTCTGGTACCACCAATAGTAAGAAAGCCACTCATTCTCTACATATCAATGGAAGTATCATTGGGGGTATTGTTAGCACAATAAGATCAAGAAGGCAAGGAATGAGCTATATATTACATCAACCAAACATTAAATGGATATGAGCTAAATTACACATTCATTGAGAAGGCTTTGTTTAGTTGTGGTATTCGCTTCTCAAAATTTCTGTCATTACATGCTAGTAGAAAAAATTGATCCTCTCAAGTATTTACTCAGCAAAGAAGATCTTATAGGTTGACTGGCTAAATGGGTCATGATTCTCAGTGAGTTTGATATCCAGTACATAGAACGTTGGGTTATCAAGGGACAAGTAATTGTAGATCAATTAGTTGAAGCACCGCTACTAGATAAGCAACCAATGAAGGTGGAATTTCCAGACATGGATGTTCTTACTGTTACACTCAAGCAATGGACCCTATACTTTGGCGATTCCTATACCCAACATGGCTCAGGTGCCGACATCTTGTTCGTTACTCCCAAAGGACACACCATTCCAAGATCGTATAGACTCCTGTTTCCATGCAACAATAACATCGTTGAGTATGAAGCCCTGTTCATAGGAATCAAAATGGTCGTGGAATGGAGAATAACATAACTGAAAATCTATGGATATTCTTAACTAGTTATAAATCAGATCAACAATGAATATTAGACAAAGGATGACAAGATGCTGCCATAGAAAAGAATGGTGGATGACTTCAAACAATACTTTGTATAGATCACCTTCAAGCAAATACCAAGGTTGGACAACATAGCGACTGATGTAATGGTCACTATCGCTTCACTACTACAAATTCTAGAGCAACAAAGTCATTATGAGTTCCTGGTAGAGAAACTGTTTTCCCCGGCCTATGACAATTATGCTTCCCACGTCAGCTATGCCTTAACCAGTTCATAATCTCCTCTATACAGGACAATCTATGAATATATTAAAACCAATACCCTACCCATTGACCTATCCCGTAATAAAAAAATGCAACTTTATTTGACAAGCCGCTCATTATACCTTAACCGCTCACACACTTTACTATCGAGGTCTAGATGGTACTCTTCTTCATTGCCTTGATCGTAATGAATCTGACTCTTCTTTACATGAGCTTCATGAGGGTATATGTGGCACGCATTCAAGTGGTCCTACTCTCGCTAAAAAACTTCTGAGAATGGGATATTATTGGCCAAAAATTGAAAAAGACTCTTATCAATTTGCAAAGAAATGTCTTAAGTGCCAAATTCATGGAAATCTTATCCATGCACCAGCACAGGAGTTGCAGCCATTTATGACATCTTGGCCTTTCTGTCAGTGGGGACTTGATTTAGTAGGGAAAATTCATCCTTCCTCTTCAAATGGACACAAGTTCATTATCACTGCAACAGAGTATTTCACAAAATGGATTGAAGTTGTCCCAATAACCACAGTAACTAGAAAGCAGGTTGCCTCTTTTATTCTCAATTATCTAATTTGCAAATACGACATTCCAAGTTCCATCATCACAGACAACAGGCATCCCTTCAAAAATTAGGATGTGCGAGAACTATGTGAGTGATTCAAAATCCAACATCATTTCTCTACACCTTACTATCCACAAGGGAATGGTCAAGCATAGGCATCAAATAAAACAATCTTGAAAATCCTAAAGAAAACAGTAAATGATGTAGGTAAGGATTGGCATGTACAACTCAATCCGACACTTTGGGCATATAGGACTAGAATCAGGACACCTATAGGGGCTACACCATATTCATTGGTGTACGGATCAGAAGAAATTTTACCTCTTGAAGTAGAAATTCCATCACTCAGAGTATCTTTAAAAGGCATCATACTAGATGAGGAGTATCAGGTAAACATATTGCAAGAACTAGAGTTTCTGGATGAAAAATGACAACATGCCTATGATCATCTCAAATCATACCAGCAGCACATGTGTAGAAGCTACAACCACAGAGTCATCCCTAGGATTTTTAAAGTTGGTGATCTTGTACTCAAAGAAAATCCCTGAAATCAACAGGATCGAGAAAAGAAGGGGAAGTTTGAACCTAACTGGTTAGGTCCCTATGTTATCATATTAGCCTATGGATCAGGCACCTATCAGCTAACAAATTCAGAAGGAGATGTGCTCGATGAACCAACCAACAACATCCATCTAAAGAAATTCTACACTTGAGTGGTCTAATGCATTAAAAAAGTGAAAAATACAAAAAAATAAAAAAATTAGAAAAATACAAAAAAAATTAGAAAAACAACAAAAAGGCGCAATAAAAACAAGTGGTGAAAACCTGGCAACAGGGACTATTTTTGAGGGAACAACTCCTCTATCTATCATTACTCATATCTTTTACATCCAAAGTTAAAGCTAATGGCCATCACCCAACACTTTTTACGCAACATTATCCCAGACATACTTAGCGTAGTCACTGTCCTTGCTTATCTAAAGATCAGTTCATCATATCCCACCATGGTTTGGTAATCACTATGTATATCTACATCGATAAAAGTCTATAGCTAGGGGAAGCATTCCAACAACAAGTAAACAAGAATCACAACACGCTAAGGAAACCTTGTCAACAACAACTCAACAGCCGAGAAAAAAAGACACTCATCCCATTAACAACTTCAACACACACATGATGGATGATTTTCTGAATTATAATTTGTTTACATGTCGCATGAAGTTTTGACTATTTTGCACTTCAAATTTTTGAATCATTGGATCTCTTGAATTTCTCAACGATGCATCGAGCTAGAGAAAGTAGCGGGAGAGTTTGATATTTTTTTGGTTTTCTGTCTGTGAGGTGATCATTTGTACAGTGCAAATATGTCGTGAGACATGATTGGAAACATATCATTTAAGACATTATTCCACTTTGCGCATATAAATGGTTAATTCTTCTCTGTTTTATGCAAGCAAAACTCAGGTCACCTTGGTTTAATTATACCTTGACGCTTGTGCTGTCTTGCAATATCAAAATCCATGTACGTTTTACTCAGGTCATTATGGTTCAATTATACCATTATTCTTGTATAAACTTCCAACATACCAAAATCTCAATGATGACAAACAAAAATAGAGCAAAAACATATGACTACACAGGAATGACAACGAGAAAATGAGGGTGGTCATTTAGTTGCATATCATTTTACACTTGCATTTAGTTGCTTATCATTTTAAAACTTGCATTTAGTTGCATATCATTTTACACTTGCATTTAGCTACATATCACATTTTCATCTTGCATTAATTTCACATCATTATCATACATCTCATTTTCAAGATATATCTCATATTATTATCATTATCATACATCTCATTTTCAAGATATATCACATCATTATCATTATCATTATCATTATCATACATCTCATTTTCAAGATACATCTCACATCATTATCATTATCATACATCTCAATTTCAAGATACATCTCACATCATACATCAACAAGATCAAGATAATTAAAGCATCATCATATTTTCATCATTATAGCTCATACATCATAATCAAAATAAAAAACATTACTATCTAAGCATTATATCGTCATCATAGAAGCATCATATACATGCATGCCATAAATCATCATCCATAACACATCACATGAGAATCAAAGAAATCATTGCTATATATATCTCTCAAAATGGTTGAAATGTACAAGAGGTATCATGTCTGTCAAAATACAACAAAATGATCAAAATACAACATAGACAAGTCTCTTAGGTATGACTATCTCTTGAGGCTGACGGTCTCGCAGTAGATGTCCTAGCCCCTAGATCTCCCCTTGGTGGATCATGTGGAGAAGGCCCCATAACACCTCTTCTCTCTGTCCCCATCTGACTCTGATCAGATCGACTGGCTACATAGCTAGGAGCTCTCTGCTCTCTAGGGACTAGATCCTCGTATAATCGCCTATAGTACTCAGATGCCATGGTCGTGCACCATATCTCTCTCAGTGTGTCCCACATCGAGGCACCATCTGTCTCTCTCTGCAATCTCTCTGCAAGCTCCTCTGCTCGACCCTGACGCTCTCTCTGTATCCCTCTCTTTCGTAATCTGTGTAATCTGGCACTATTGTGCTAGCACTTGCACTTGTAGCTGCTGCACTATGACCTATAGGGATCTAATGTGTGAGTCCTACTAATGAGTGGGTATCCTAATCTAAACAAGTACCTGTGTCGTGGTCCCACCCATTCCTGTCCATATCCAAGGCGGAGATGGAGATAGAACATCTGATCTCCTCCTTTGGGTGGGTCACCTATCATCCTATATACCCTCACCATCGCTAACACTACACCTACCCTACTAGAACCACCTACACCAAGAATAAGTCCTCCTCCTCTCCCTCCATCCCCTCCTTGTCCTCTATCTTGTCCTTTATCTCTCCCTCCATCACCCCCTCATCCTCTATCTCTCCCCAAACCTCCTCCTCCTACTCCTCCTCCATCACCTCCTCCATCATCCCCACCTCCCTCTCCAACCTCCTCTCCCTCCTCATCTCTCTGTCTAACTCCCCCTTGCCTGTCTGGCTGATCATCCTCCTCACCATCTCTACTGGATTTGATATCCATGCCATTACAAGTGCCATGAAGTAGGTCAAGAACTCCTCTATCATCCTCGCATCAACAACCCCATCTCTGTAACCCTAGATCTAGCCTGCCAACATCGTGTAATCCTCTAATACCGCTACACTATCCACTATGGGCCCCCACTCGGGCACATTCTATCTCTGGCGATCATATTAGCATGCTCCTTGTGGTATTCCCTATTGTCTCCCATACTGCTGCTGCACATGACTATGCAAAAATCACTCAATAATAAAGGGCGTCCTCCTGATCAAATATCTAGACATATAAACATAGGTAATCTCTATCCTATTCTCATCCCACACCTCACAATCCATATACAATCTCCAGATGATTGTATCAATATCATCCAATACTCTCCGCCAGTGCTCTAGTTTTCCTATCTTACACTGGACAACTATACCTGTATACCCATATGTATATGCTCGCCCAATTGGCCTATCCCTATCTGCAAGTGGCCTCGCTGCAGGAATATGCTCCCAAGCCCACACCTGTAATAATGTCACCCCCGCTGACAAACTTGTGTATCCCTAATACACTACCTGGTGTAGCTCCCTGTAAAGGTGTGCTAACATGCAGGACCCCCATGCAAACCTGCATCCCTGTGTAACTATGTCCTCCAAAACCAATCCCCATCCCACAACTAGTCCCTTTGACATACGGTTGGGACACAAAAATCCACCAATGAAACCTGCTAGAATAGAGGGTAAAGGAGCATAATCAAGATCCACAAACTCTTGCCATGGGATCTCATATCCACAAATTTGATCATCTTGGAAGATGCGTTAGAGAGCCTCTGTCCCAGCCTCCTCAGTCTTCTCATATGGCAACAAGTCCCCCACAATCGGAATCCACAAAATGCAATAATAGTCCTCTGGTGTGACTGTTATCTCACTAGTAGCCAAATGAAAGGTGTTTGTGTCACTATGCCACCTCTCCGCCAAAGCTGTCAACAAACCTTGGTTAATGATATACCAAGGCATGTCTAATAAATAAGTCAAACTGCATCTATCAATCACATCTCTATCAACTTGTGACAATCACGGAATCAATGACCATGGTCGCCGAAATCGCTCTCGTGACTAAAGTACACCAAATGTCCATCATCAATTCCCACATCTATCTGATATATCCAATCAAAATAAAATCAACTTGAAATAACAAAGCATCAAATCAATCACCATATCAAAAATCAAAGGTCCATATCGAACATCAAAGACCCATATCGAAAATCAAAGATCCATATTGAAAATCAAAGACCCATATCGAAAATCAAAGATCCATATCGAAAATCAAAGACCCATGTCGAAAATCAAAGATCCATATTGAACATCAAAGACCCATATCAAAAATCAAAGCATCATATCAAGAAATCATATCAAAGACCCATAACACAAGCATCACATCAGGAATCATATCGAAAATCAATAATTGAAACTCATATCGGACATCAAATTCATTTGCAAGGCAAAAATTAAAGATCCACATCAACAGAAAATCAGGATCCTCATTCAAACAATCAATCATCTTAACACTTCATAATGAAAGCAATTTCAGTAGACTCTCAATCATCATATCAAGACTCAAACATCATCACAACAGGCAAAACATTGGCTCAATACCCATCCCACAACACTCAGCAGGCACCTACCCACTCCTAATCTATCTACCTCATCTATTCCCCCCGTGACGCATTCTTCCAAATATTTTTTACCCATTTTTCTTACCCATGCACCACAACATCCCTCCCATACACTAAGCTGCTATCCATGCACCATCTTTCATCACCTACATGCTATAATCTTTATTCTACGTGCTAAACTAACCTATGCGCTATCTGGGGTTACCATCATGCTAACCTGCTTACCCTATGCGCTAGTTCACCCAACGCACTATCCTACACCCCCTACGTGCTTACCTATCAACCCTATGCGCTAAAAGACTAAATGTGCTATCCTGAACCTATAACGCGCTGCAGAATGCACCTCAAACGCTGACCTAGATAGGTTACCCTACGCGCTATGACGCTTATCGTATGCGCTACCCTAGACTGCCTATGTGCTAAAATGGTGAATTTGAAAGCAAAAAATGAAAAAAATTATCAAAATCAACAAAATTAATCACAAACGTGGCAAAATTTAGATGAATTACAGGTGGACCATACGTGGCAGGCCTTTGGTATCAATGAACGTCCTCAAATCGGTGAGAAGCATAAGGAATTGACATTTTTTGTCAGAGCTAAGGTGTCACAATCACAAGCAGACAAATGTGCAAATGATAAGAATAGAATCACTTTTTACCTTTTTATAGGGTAAAAGTCAAAAGGGTTAGTAGGTGGGGCATGTATTTTGCTCATTTACTCACTTTTAACCTTATCAAACATCATTATTCGGGAGATGAATCAATTACACTGCATTTAACACAGTCGAAATTTCAAAATACAATTAATTCAAAAATGCTCATCAAATCAACAATATTTTCAAAATCTTTGATTCATCTCCCAAGGGGGCATCATCAATATCATTCATCAAATCTGGGGCATCATACCGACATTTCGACACAAACATCATATCCGACGAAATTTTCTTTGAATTAACATGTGCACACACATCACTTCAAAGAGGGGCAAAATGTAGACGTATAAAAATGACCACTTTCCTAAGTGAATATTTAATATTCATTTTAACCTCATTCCTCTATTTTAATTAAATTCTATTTAATTAAATTATTCTAATTCATCTATTTAATTAAATGAACTACTCAATTTATTTAATTAAGTTCACCTAAGCCTTTTCTAACCTTTAATTAAATAAATCACTTTATTTAATTAATTCCCCTTTCTCCCCTTTTAATTAAGTTTACATTTAATTAAATTGATCCTTGCAAGTAAATAAATCTAATTTATTTATTTTCATCATCCACTTGTATTTATGCAAGTTGCATCTATTTTTGTTGAAATAAAGTAATTTATTTTAATTAAAATTCCCCTCCATCCACTTGCAAAATCCTACATCTCCCACTTGCCTCTCTAAACTCCCTTCTAGATTCTTCTAATCACTTCTAGTTTAGCCTAATCCATCTCTTAAATATTGTCACATTCCTAATCAAAGGGTAGTCACTTCTCAAACCCTCAAAGTCTTTGAAAACCATTACATGCTTTATGTCTTCAACAAGTTAACCCTCCATGTCTTCCTAACCATTAATGGTTAACTCAACCTTCTTGCATGATTAGAGACTTTCTCTCTAATTCAACCCTCATCTAACCCAAGGGTCTCATCAAGCATTCATTGCTTTGACCATGGTTAATCCCATAACCCTTAAACAAGAGTTTATCCTTTGGGTAAAAGCTTTATCCAATGGATAACCCTAACCTAACCTTAACCCTTACCTCCTAAGGTAACCATCATGTCTTCTCAAGCAGTCTTTTGTTGACAATTGTCACCATTTCATTGGTGAGAATCGTAAACATGGATTGGTAACTTTCAATATTGGCCCTTGTTAAGATTATCCAATCTTGACCATCCATTGCCTTATTTTTCCTATAAATAGAGCTCTCATTCTCTCATTTTTAGAATCCAAGTCTTTAGTATCAAACTTATAGACATTTTGATAAATATATCTAAGTTTCATGCATCTAATCTATAATAATTTTAATCAAGCATTTAGCCTCTCTTTGAATAGAAATCATCTTAATAAGCATTTTAAGAAGCATTTCCATTATCATAACACTCTCATATTAGACTAGTATATCATGTTAGGATAGGTTTTACTAATATTTTATCTTATCATCATATCCATGCTAGTTTAAATCATATTATATTTAATATCATGCATAACTAGGAATGCATTCATATTAAGTTGATCAAACATCCCTCATTATTGGAGTTGTCATTACTGAAGTCACTTTGGTCAGTGATCTGAGAGCAAAGACATTGAACTGAGGGATCCTGTGAGATAGAGAACAATGGAACATCCCTTGGGGAGTTGAGATATTCAATATATCTCCATAACTTGCACCAAGAGTCCCATTGGTGTGTGGACCTTTTGAAACCTAATTTTCCGTTCCTTTGCACCACTTTTCCCACACACAGATGTATATTCATTTTTTCTTCCAAATCCTAGATCAGATCATTTCCTAGTCTAATTTGTCATTCTCGAAGATAGAGCTCCTATGAAATATCATTTCAAATTTGAACCCATGTGGTTTAGAGATACTTCTTTTATTCTAATGCTAAAATATTGGTGGGAGAATGCTCTTTTTTTTTCTAGATCTAGGATGTTTTAGATTGTTAAAAAGCTTCACTTCTTGAAAATTAAAATTAAGGAATGCAATGTGTCTCACTTCAAAAATATTTTTGTGGAAAAGTTTAGACTTGAAAAGGAGTTAGCAGATTTAATGAAGTAATTATTCATCAGGGTATGGATGCTACTTCATTTCAAGCTTAGAAAGTTGTATTTGGAGCTTTAAGAAGTCTTGCTTCCTGAGAGTTGTATTGGAAACATAAGTCAAGAGAATTGTGGCTTAAATATGTGGATAGGAAGACTAAATTATTTCATGCCTTGAAAAAGTTGCCTAGGAAATGAAACAAGATTATTTCTATCCAAGACGCTAATGGCTCTCTTCTAGAAGATATGAAAGATATCTCCCTTGAAGCAATCGACTTCTATAAAAAGCTTCTCTCTGCTAAGCCTATTATGATTAGTGATACCTTTTTAGATGCAATTCCTAACCATGTCTCAGAAGAAGATAATAAGATGTTAATGAATGAGTTTTCACTTAAATAACTAAGGGAGTTTTCCTTTTCCATGGCCCCTGAGAAGGCCCCTAGTCCATATGGCTTCATTGCTACATTCTTTCAAAAGTGCTGGGAATTTTTGTGCTCTAATCTTTTTTAGCATTAGAAGAGTCTAGAAGGAAAGGATCTATTCTTAGGGATTTGAATAATAATTCGATTTCTATTATTCCTAAGGTAGAGAAACCTAAGTCATTTTCACAATTTAGGCCTATATCATTATGTAATACTCTTTATAAGATCTTTACCAAGGCTATTGCTAATAGGTTGGCAATCCTAATTCCCAAAATTGTATCAAATGAACAAGGGGGCTTTGTACCTTGTAGAGAAACCATAGAGGGGATATTTTTTTCCCATGAAGTTATACACTCAATAGCTACCAAAAAAATCCCAACCATGATCCTTAAATTAGATATGATGAAAGCATATGATAGGCTCAATTGGGATTTTCTACTCTTGGTTATTAGGTGACTTGGTTTCTATGGGAAATGGGTCAAATGGATCTCTACTAGATATTTTGTTCTTTTTAATGGAACCCCTTGTGGTTTTTTTTGCTTCATATCAAGGAGTTAGACAAGGTGATCCCTTATCCCCCTTTTTCTTATCTTATGGTTGAAGGATTAAGTAGGGCTATTAGATCTACTTCTTGTTCTAGTCTTTAGAAAGGTGTTTCAATTTCAAATTTTGATGCTCCTCTGACACACTATTTATTTGCGGATGATACTATTATTTTTAGTGAAGCTTCTATCAGAGAATATAAGGTTATTAAAGGCATAATTAAGGATTATAGTCTTGCCTATGGCCAATTGGTAAATGCAAAGAAATAAAAAAAAAAGGTCATGAATGTTTCTCCATTGGTGCAATATAGGTTAACTAATTTTTGGGGCTTTTTAGTGGGTTATTTCCCTTGAAAATACATGGGAACTCCCTTTTTTTGGATTTGAAAAACATTAGTTTTGGGATAAGATATTAATATCTATATCTAATAGGATTTTATCTTGGAAACAAAATGGTTGTCTCTTTCAAGGAAGATCATGATGATAAAATCTGTTCTTAATACTATTCCCATTTACCTTATGTTTGTTTTAAAGTATCCTAAAAAGTATTCATGCAAGTTACAAGGTGTTTTGAGATCATTCCTTTGGGATGATAATGTAAATAGAAAATCTAGGATCCCCATGTTAGCTTGGGATAAGATTTACCTGCCCAAAGTGCTGTGTGATTTCACAACATGCCCCATTTATTCCTAAATAAATTGGGACCCATAAAATCCTTAAGAATGAAGTGTTGAAATTCTTTTAGAGGTGGAGTAAAAGGATTAATAGTTGAACTCATATTAGAGTGATAGGAAAAATTGTCTTTCTAACACAATTAAGCCTCTTGGTGGTAATGGAATAAAATATCAATATCTCCCGCAACCCGTGTTAAGCAAGTGCAATATTGGGTGGAACACAAGTAAGTTGGAAATTAAATAAGCAAATGAGCGAATAAAGTTAAATGTAATGGAAGAGGAAAATATCCCACAACCCACTGAGTATAAGATAACTAGGGAAGAGATCAATAGAAAGTAGAGAGCGGATGAAATTGGAAAGTGTTTCAAGAAAACTTTTTCGGTTTCGAGATAAATAGGTTCCCCAATTTTTGAAAAACTTGCATTTAGGAGATTATCCTTAAGCCACAACATGGTGAATGTTAGCGAAAATGCTTTGGTAAGGAATCTTAAGTGAACACTAGGAAAATTAAGGAAAAGATAAAACACGAAAGATTTATAGTAAAGAGAAAGTTAAATTGTTCGTGCCTCGCATAATAATTGTAAGAACAATTAAACCCCAAATTCCACTAACTGTGAGAATGGAACACGTGTTGCAATCATAAGAAAATTTACATTCTAACATGAAAGTATGATTTGTATTAAAATTTATTGGTAAGAGACACTGCACAAGTTATCAGGTGTTGTCATTGATGGAAACCCAAGTTAGTGCACCCATCCACATTGTACATGATTTGATCATATCGGAAGTTAGATTGGAGAGTTGTTCAAGTCTGACAAGCTTAGAATAGAGCATCTGATAGTGTTCAGTATTTTAGTCCAAATTTCTTCTCAGGTTAAAATTTTGTGTTTTTGATCTAAGGAAAGGTTTCAATGGATGTTTAGAACACCTTATTATAGAGTTTTGGTCTCCGGTGATGATTCATGTGCAATTTACAAGCCTCTGAGTACTTGTGTAGCTGATTTTTTGTGCGGATTTGATGGAGCAGTTTTGGTGATTAGTTTTGTGATCCAGGAGGTTTGGCCGACATGTGTGGTAACGCGTTAACAATCATTTTTGGTCTATATTAGCATTAAATCTTAAATTTCACTAATTGTTCATAATGTTTGAATAAAGTGTTAAGTGTTCTTGAGCCAACTAGCGATGGGTATAATTTATTATTGTGGATGATATATATGATCATTGTTTTTTATCATTTTGATGATGCGAAAGGTTTTGGTGATCAATTATGCGCAGTTTCACATGCACAGGATAGAGATCTATGCTCCAGATCTTTGATAGAATAGTGTAACGAAGCAGTGAGAGATGAAGTGTATGAAATCAGTATAATGTACTTAACCAAAACTATAATTAGCCATTTGTAGATGCTATTCTTAGTTCAATCACTCTAATGATCTTTTGTAATTGATTTGAAGGCAGTGAGACTCTCTTGAGACGTGAGCTCGAATGCACGTGCATTCACCATTGTAATGCTTCTACAGAGTATACTTATTTTGTGAGTTCATCCCCACTGTGGTTTTTCCCTTAACCGGGTTTCCACGAACCAAAATCCTTGTGTTATGGTGATGTAGTTGTTAGTTTTAAATGCTTTTGCATCTTTATTTTTATTAAATGTACTAAGTTGTTGAAAGAACAGTTTAATAATATCCAAGTTTGTAGAACATTGATTCACCCGCCCTCTCAGTATTCCTTGATTACAAAAAAATTTCTATGTTTTTATCGAATATCTTTCCCAAAAGATAATGTTTTTTGTGACGTAAACTTGTGTAATTATCTTTGTGTTGAACTATAACTACCTCTTTGATGCCTTTTCAAGGAAGGAAATATAACGATTAAATTATAGGTTAAGTGCTTTTCAAAATAAGGTTGTGGGTAAGGATACATGAAGGAGAAGGATATACAATATCTTTCACCTTATTCAACTTCAGAAGGTGATTCTACAAGTACCCATAATTGAACTTTGAATTGGGTGTTATTCAGGTAATAAGAAAGTTGACATAGACTTTCAAAGTAATTTTTTTTTGTAGGATTTGTAGTAATTGTAGTATTTTATTAGGGTTGTAGATAAAGATAGCATGGGTTTTAGGAAAATAGAGTTTAGGTAGGAATTCCTACCACCCCGAGGGATATTTTTCACTGATACCCATTTGGGTGATTTCTATTTAGTGGATTTGATTAATAGAATAATAGAACCTATAGCCATAGAGGAAATGAAGAATTTCAAAAGAAGCAGGTTGATCGAGGCAGCTAGATTTCTTATAGTAGTAGAAGCTCATGAATTAGTTGAGAAATGCCTTTCTTGTTATGACGTAGACCAACGTAAGGTGATTAGGAATAATATGGTGTATGCAGACCTAATGCTAGGTGGTAACATAGAATTGTTGGGAATACCAAAACCTAAATCCATAATAGCTAGGGGCCAAACAAAAATTGATTTCAATTATGCAAGAGCGGCCCATGAGAAGACTATTCGAGAGGAGTGCTACAAGATAAAAAAAGGGAGAGTGATAGCTAAGTTACCAAAACTTGTATTGAGGTTGAATTTGCATCCAAAATTGTACAGAGCTATCACATTCCTAAGTAGGATCGTAGGTTTGGAAGTCAGTGAACAATTTCAAGAATGAATGTTTTCTTATATCCAAGGTATCGAGAGAAATAAAGGGTCATTTTACTAGGCTCAATTCATCAATGACTCAATTTATGAGTTCGTCATGGGGCCATTTGGAAGATTTTATATGCCATCATATGTGGTCTATGCCTACGTGGTCAAGGAAAATATATAGGGTTTGAACATAGTGGGAATTTTGGGTGCTAATCCTAGTGAGAACCTAGTCTATGCTTATTATCCTCAACTTACATGAGAGCAAGCATTGTTGCATTACATGGAAGTTAGTGACTATTTTGTAATGAAGCTTACTAGAGAATTGGAAGGAAGAGTTGAGGAAAGTGTTCTAAAAGAAGTACATGATGTGATTAAATATTTTGGTGAATGGTATATACAGTTTCCCACATGGTCATATTTGATAGTGCAAGGGTTTTCTAGTTAACCATTCAGGCTCCCTAGATATCGCTCCACTTGGGCTTGGATGACAAAGTTTTGTAGGTAGATGCTAGAGTTCCATGGTACTTATCTTAGTTCTCACTGCAAGCTAGGGTTTAAGTTCCCGATGTAGATGGGTGGTTTTATGTGTAGTTTATTATAGAACACAAGAAGAGCCAAAGATGATTTGTTGACTAGGCAATTCACTTACTTCAAATATCAACAAGGATTATGATCCTCTGCAGAAGATATACAAATACATTACTAAGAGAGCAGTCCATGTTCTAGATATGGAAGACTATTGGATAGACTACAAAGATGAAAAGGAGGTTAGGAAGAGGCAATACCAAATGTTGGCTTTACAACAAATGTTAACACTTGGACCAAATGTAACAAGAATAGAAATCCCTCTACAAATAGTATATGTCAACAAATAGATTTTGAGAAAAAACTATGTAGGGGTGGAATTGAAGATAGGCCAATTGTATAACCTCATCCTAATGATCCTAAAATATTATCTCTGGATGTGATAAATCAAACCATATTAAAGCCTAGCAATAAGTGGATAGAAGAAAATAAGGCATAACTATGGAAGCAAGGGAAAAATATCTCTTCTAAGAAAAGAAAGAGGAAAGACAAAGAAGAAATTGGGTATGATGACTTTCCAATACACAAGATAAGTATCGACATGACCAAGGTCATAGACTCAGAGTCAATGACAAGGGACCCTGAGGCTTATGTGGTAGGAGTCAAAGTAGTAACAATAGATGTAGACTAGAATCAGTTGGCTAGAAGTAAGAATGTAGAGCCTCAAGATAGGGGAAGTAGAAATGTGGAATCTTCAACTTCAAAACCTATCAAAGGATAGAAAAAAGAGGGGAAACCACCATAGGTGCTTTGGGTGATACCAATAGTCACTTCCCAGCAAGTAGCACAATTATTCACTTCACCACCATCAATAAATAATGCTTTGAATGAGATACTAGACGCAATGCCTCTATCAAAAGAGGATCCTATGAGAATACAAATGTACCAAGAATTGCATCAAGTGGTGGAAAAGTTTATGGTAGGGAATTTAGGTGCTATGCATTCAAAGTTAGAAAAAGGAAAATCTTTGTAAGTAGCTGAATCGGGAGAGCCAACTATTGGCATTGGATTGTCTTTGATGTCAATAATTGAGAAGATGTAGAGACATCCACTAGACAGAGATGCAACATGATGAATGCCCTTGATAAAGATTAGTATTGGTTGAGATGGTGTGGTCTCAGGTTGGCAAAGTTGAGCAATGATGAGTGCTCCAGAGTGGAGATAATATTGGTCAGAGATGTTGGATTCTATGTATCCGAAAGGAAGGTTAGATTGGTTGAAGGTGTGTTGTTGTGGTGTTGATGATTAGAAAATTAGTTAATGTTGGAAGAGTTGAGAAGATCTTATTGTATACAAGCAAGCTGAATAAGTATGGAAGGTTGCATGGAGTCAAAGGCCACAAAGAAGATATAAAAGGAAATCATGAACTGTGCTATTGGGACTTGTAATTGGAAAAAGAAGACATCAACCATTGAGTTGGTAAGGCTTTGAGCAAATGGGCCTGACTCAGAAAAAGTGCAGTTGCAGTTATACATTTCACATCGTGCTAATCACATGCAATTATCAGTGTTTACAACATTAGTTTGAAAAATGTGTTTATTTCTATGGTTTTTGCACCTTCACAAGCCCTAACTCCACTACCAAAAGGTCATCTGTGGATCTATAGGAAGAAAGATAAGTGTCTCTGTAGCCTCTCATGTCAACTTGCATTGACTTCCAAGTCATTTGCAGAATTGCGGAAAGAAAGATAAGTGTCTCCATAGCCTTGCATGTCAACTTGCCTTGACTTATAAGTCATTTGTGGATCCGTGGGAAGAAGGAGGAAATGTTGCCACATAAGATCATATGATGTGCTTTGCACATGCCTCACCAGCTTGCAGCTAGGAAGTTGAATAAAAAAAATCTCATGGGGAAAGTTAATTGTATGAAGGTGCACAATCTTGCCTTCCTGTAGGTGCTAATTGAGCAGTTGAGAAAATAATGGCTATTCTACAAATTGTCGACATAGAAGTGGTCCACATAGGAATTTGACCACGTTTGACCCGATGACATAAAAGGAGACATGGAAGATGTGGCATGTACGAGACCAATAAGAGATTGCTAACAAGATATGGTTATTAAGGAAATGACAACTAGGAGTTTGTTTTAATAGAATGAGTGTTGTATGCAAATAACATGCTAGAACACTAAGTTAACTAGATGAAATTAGAAAGACAGTATGAGAAACTCAAAAAATTAGAAAGCTAAAATTAAGGTAGATCATTTTCTTGATTTCGAGAAGTTTGTTTTTTGAATTTTCTTTTGGAGGGAAAAATCTAAGAAGAAAATGGTGTTTATTAGAAACAACAATGAATAAAACTGAGAGGGGGGGGTGTGTAATCAATTTTCACCGGATTAAACAAATTAAGCACAATCTCAAATCTGATTAGCTGCAACAAGAATAAAGATAAACACAATAATAACAACACACATAACACCAAGATTTTGACGTGGAAAACCCAGTTAAGAGAAAAACAACGGTGTGATTTTACACACAATAATGTGATACTCTATAGTAGTATGTATAAATATTATAATGGGGAATACACATGCATTTAGGTACACTACCTAGAGCTCACTACTCAAAATACAATGACCCAGAAGGCTACAACCCTTAGGGAAGGTTCACTGCCTTACAATAATATTCGGACTACAATTTGATCAAGATGAACTGAAAGAATAACGTCTCCTAATACCTAATGACAATTCCAATTAAGCTCATTTGCCTACCATGCAACAATCTCTACTCAATACACCAAACCAAATGATGAATTCACTTATTCACACATACACCACTCTCTGATAATGCATACACAACATAGATACCCAAATTACATGAATATAACACCTATTTATACAAATCATCAACCTTGACTACAAGGGCGACTCAACACTTAACACCTAATTATGAAATTACATCACACGATTCATAAATCAACCACCATACCAATACAATGACATATACGATATAGCATGGACCCAAATCAATTCCTTGAACATACAACACCACTATAAATCTCACCATACAACACCACTATAAATCTCACCAAGATCAACCGCAACATGTTACACCACCAAAAATATCACATAACACAAAGAATATCACCAGACCCATAAGATCTTCAATATCATGCACAAAGATTAGTATGAACCATAAAATTAAATAGGAAACAATTAGGAAACACGAACAAGAATGTTAGAACCATGCGCAATAGTTGCACCAGCACCACTTAATCATATCTTCATCAATCAACATGCTAACACTCAAGAACACTCAACAACAACAACTCAAATAAGAAAGATAACTTGTGGAGTACCAAATCATGAAGCATTTGAATTGAAGATATACACAAACATCCCAAGCACTTTCCCAAATCCACAACCAAAGATATGATCATACTATAGCACAATGGATCAAACACCATAACACTGCAACATTGAACATTGAAAACCAATCTTCATACCGAAAACCACAACTCGATCAAGTAACCTCATAACATCATGAAACCAATAAAGAATGAATTATCTCTAGTTGATTCAACATAGAAAATAGATAAACCAACTAGATCAACTCACTGGAATCGCTGGAACACTAAAGCAACTTTTTGCAACACCAAAACACAGGAATATGTTGACATCAATGACAAGAAAATATTCTATAAGTAACAATATCCAACAATATCCTCCTTTGGAATTGATGGTAACATATAAATATGAAAAATAATTAATACAAAGGAATAAATCAACACCAAGAATCTCCCTCTAAGATCATGCACACAAAGCTTCAAAGATAAGGCATTTTTTCACATGGTTCTCTCCCCCTTTGACAACAATACCAAAGATAAAATGTAAATCATGCTTCTCTCCCACCAACACTGAACCACACGCTAACTACTCTAGTATAGTAACAACACCAACTCATCAATCTAGATAAGAAGATAAGACTATGAAGTCCACCAGATTGATGCATCTCAATGCATTTAGTTCTCATCAAAAGGGGCAGAGACCCCTAGCTTGTCTCTCAAATATACAAATGTATCTACAGGAAAAGGTTTAGTAAAGCTATCTGCAATATGATCCTTTGTAGATACATACTCCAATTTGACTTCTTCATCACTGACTTTCTCCCTCAAGAAATGATACTTGATTGAGATATGCTTTGTTTTAGAATACAATACCATAATATTGGAAATATTAATAGAACTTGAATTATCACAGTATATAATAGTAGGCTCATAGAAAACAACTCTAATGTCCTTCAACATCTACTTCATCCAAACTACCTAATTGCAGTTGCTAGTAGCAACAATGTATTCAAATTCAATAGTAGATATAGATATAGCATCTTGTTTCTTATTGGACCATGAAACCAACTTCTTTCCCAAAAAGAAAGCTCCACCGGTAGTGCTCTTTAGGTCATCAACATCACCTGCCCAATCAATATTAGTATAAGAACACAACATGAAATCATCATTCTTCAGATACCATAAACCATAGTCAACTATCCCCTCCAAGTATCTGAAAATCCTTTCCACAATAGTAACATGACTCTATTTAGGATCAACTTAAAATCTAGCACAAAGACAAACAACATGCATAATGTCTAGTCTAGTCTGAGTCACGTACACCAGTCCATGAACCATAGATCTATACAAAGTCTGATTAACTTTTTGAGATTCATCATTCTTAGACAACTTGCATCGAATCACCATAGGAGTTCCAACAGGTTCATAATCATCTAACCCAAACTTCTTCAAAAAATCCTTCACATACTTAGATTGAGAAATGAAAATGCCTTTATCAGTTTGTGTAATCTACAATCCTAAGAATAATTTCATGTCATCTATCATAGACATCTCAAACTCTTTTTGCATATCATCAAAAAACTTCATACTCAAATCATCATCTCCTCCAAAAATAATGTGATCATCAACAAACACTTTAACAATCAAAATGTTATCTTTATCAACCTTAAAGTGTAGATTACTATCAATAGTTCCTTTACAAAATCCTAACTTCATCAAATACTTGTCCAATCTAGCATACCAGGCTCTGGGGGCTTGCTTCAACCCATACAATGATTTCTTTAATTTTCATACCATTTATCCTTCATCTGATAATAAAAATCCATTCGGTTGCTCAATGTAGACTTCCTCTTCCAAATCACCATTCAAAAAGGTTGACTTAGCATCCATCTGATATACATTGAAATTTTTGAAAGCAACATATGCAAGTAGCAATCTAACAAATTCAATTCTAGCTACCGGAGCAAAAGTCTCCTCATAATAAATTCCTACCATCTGAGAACATCCCTTACATACCAATCTTTCTTTGTTTCTAACCACTTCACCAACCTCATTCAATTTATTCCAGATAACCCATTTAGTACCAATCACATTCTTGTCTTTAGGTCTCAGAACAAGCTCCCATGTGTTATTCGTCTCAGTCTAATTTAACTCTTCTTCCATAGATTTTATCCAATTTTCATATTTACATACTTGAACAACATATTTAGGTTCAATTTTAGAAATCAAACATATCTCTTCAACAACAATCCTTCACCTAGTCATCACACCTTTGTTTTTGTCACCAATAATCTAATTTTTTGAATGATTCAATTCAACACACCTCATAGTCTTTTTATTGATTTGATTCTCAGGCTCTTGAACTTTTTCACTCACAGTGGTAATATTTGGATTAACTGTCTCTACCAGAGCATTTTTCTTTAAGATCTCAGTCTGTACAGGATTTAAAATAACATCTTGATCATCCAACTCATATCCGCATGCTCTAATTTGCTTTCCATAACATTCAACAACCTTCACATTTACACTTTCCACTACCTTCTTCAATCTATTATTGTAACACTGGTAGGCCTTTCTCTTAGTAGAATATCCCAAGAAGATTCCTTCATCACATCTTGCATCAAACTTCTCTATATCCTCATCTCTTTTGATATAACATTTTCTTTGAAAAACTCTGAAATATCTAACTATAGGAACATGACCAAACCATAGCTCATAAGGAGTCTTATTGTAATCACATTTTATATGCACCTAGTTGAATGTGTAAACAATAGTGCTAAAAACTTCTTTCCAAAAGGTTTGCACAACAATTCCTTCAATCAACATCATCCTAGCAGCATCCAAGATTGTTATGTTCTTCCTTTCAACAACTCCATTCTGATGAGGGGTTCTAGGTGTTGTTCTCAAATTCTGACTCCCTTCTTATCCCTTATAAGAAAATAACAACTCTATCTGCAAAATAAAGAGATCAAGGAAGCAAGAACCTTAGAGCACCATATGACAAGGTTTCAAGAACCTTCTACACTTTGAACTTATCCAAAGTTTAGGCGGGTATACCTTCTATGAATAACTTCACACTTTTAAAACGAGATCCACAGTAAACCAGTCCAAAAACTAGTGAATCTTATTGCCTCAACATAAACTGAAAAAATAAAGAAAAGTTTATGCTCATTTTCAGTATTGATCTTCAAGAGATGCAGAAAGAGAACTACAAAAGATACCAATGCCTTATCTAGGCCACAAAGTCATCTAAATAAAACAAGGATTTCACAATTAAACATCTCCATACATCTCATCACTTTGGCTTCTATCAACTCCATGCATGCCTGACATACATAAGAGTCCTTCCTTGCTAAACTAAATAGTGGTCATCAAATTCAAAGTCCCTAACAAAATAACCTACTAACAGAGATATTTCTTGCGTATTTAATTCCCCTCCTAAAGAAGAAAGCTAAGAAACATATCTATAAAGACTGCCTTACAATCCATGTTCAATTGAATAACCCTAGATTACCCAAATGAAACCAGTAAATTATTGAAAGCACACCAGAAGACAAGACAAATTCTAGGCTTGAAAGTTTATGGTTTGTATATTGATATTCATCTTGAAACAATCTTACAAAACTCATAATATTCTCTATAAACTTAGAAAAACCCAGATATATTTCTGTAGCGTTTCTTTACAAATTCTTGTGATCTCCTCTCTAACTAGTTCTGGTATCCATTTATAATATTATGGATGCATAGAAGCTTCGGACCTTTTCAAAAAAGTTTGTTACAACAATCTTCTTGTTTCAACAAGAAGTTACAAATCTTTTCCATATTCTAATGGCTCCCTTTCGCCGATTAACATTCTGTGGCTTCTTCTTGAACTTCTGCATCCTACACCGCATACTTTCTTGTCCATTCTTGGTACACATCATCAGTAGGCCATGAGAAGTTAATAAGTTTCCCTTTTGTCTTGGCCATTTTTTTCCAAGAGTTTCTCATTTATTGACCTCTGAATTTAGAAAGCCATAGTGTGATTTATCTTCTCTATCTCCTCAATTGTTCTGACAAATAGGGAAGTATCATTTGTGCTAATGATTCCCTTAATCCTTAATGATAAGTTGGCCTCTGATTCATTAAGCCATACTTGTTTGTCCTTCAATTGAGATAGACTAGAAAAACCCTTAGGAAATAATTCAAATTCCTGCTCAGTGTATTCCTTTTTATACAAATTGATCTTCCTCTTTGCATTATCTATTCCTTCTGCCAGCTTTGTTAGATCCTTTGTTATGTCACAAGTGGACTTGATAATGGGGTCAGCCCCTGCCTCATCATAGGATACACATATGAGTCCTAGGTCCACCTCCCTAGGCATCCACTTGTCCAGAATGGGCATTAGAATAGCCTTGTCTCCATTGAGCTCATTCCACATATCCAGAACTTTACTCATATTGTTATATACCAATGATGATCCTATAGTGTCAGCAAAACTCAAAATTGTGGCCCTCACTCTCTTTTCATACTTATTTGCAAATAGGATTTGAGCCTGTTTTAGCTTTTCCAACTCCTGAGGAGTGATCTCAACTGATTGGAAACTAGAAGGTGCAGGAGAAGGTGGGAATTCAATGATAGGGCTAGTAGATGGAGGCTATGTAGGAGAAGAAGCAATCATTAAGGTTGAAAACTCACCTTGATGGTATTGTCCTACCAATTGACTTTTCAATTTAGCAATAATGGTGTCCCAAATCATTAGCTCTCCTTTGGCATCATTGTAAGCCTTTAAAACTGTCTCCAACTTAGCTTGGAGATCTGCCCTTTCCTTTGCTTCCTTCTCTACCACTGCAACACTAAATTTTGCAGTTTCCAAGACTGTGCTAGCAGCTTCCACCACTCCAATATTTTGCACCCTCTTTACTATCATACCTACAAGGTAGCTAGACTCTGGGGTATCCTTTCTCCTTTTGTTTTCATTTCTTTTCAGAGACCACATGACCAAGGCTGCATCATCCTTGTTGAAGGTTACAACTTCCATGGGCTTGGTCTCTTTCCTGACTGCCTCTAAAACCAAGGCATCTGCTATATCCCATTCAGGGAGGATGAGTACACCATCCTTTGCTACCATTTCCCTTCCTTGCTCAGGAGTAATGGTCTTAAATTCAGTGACCATTTCTTGTTTTATTTCTTCTTCCACCACAACTGCATCCTTGTGGGGTTGCTCATTCTTCCTCTTCTCATATCTGGCATTGAACTTATCAATATTCTACTTCTGCACGAACTGCATGAAAGCTCCTCAGGTAACCAAGTTGCTATCAGCTAAGAATTCTTCACTGGTCTGTTTAATGGTAGGATCCAGTTCCTGGCCTTTGAACTCATTTGTGGTTATGTTCATCTCAGCATCTTCTAGCTCTTCAGGCATTCCATCCTCTACTTCATCATATGTATAGGCAATCTCCCCTAGACTCCCTAACTACAAAATTGTTCAGCTGCTGCCTGCTCATCTCCTATATGAATGGGGGATTGAGATGGGGAGTACATGGGCTCATTAGTTTGCACTTCCTTTCCCACCCTCTGCTTCTTTGGGGAGTCCTGAATGTCAATGACATCTTGTATTTTCCTCTTCCCTTTTGAAGTAGAAGGCTCCCCTATTGTTGGCACCAACACACTGTACTTGGATTTTCTATGTAGCACATAGTCACCAGGAGGGATTGCTTTAACATATGTAGACCTAGCTAGAACTAATCTTGCCTTCTCAGGGTTGTTTTTAATCATTGCTTCCCTTTTCTCTTTCAATGTTTGTATTACATCTTCAAAGAAAAGAATGAGGAATTTTGCCTTTTCCTTAAAGGGGTGAAAGCTGGACAAAGGGTCATAGCTGCTGTCAAACTAGTGCACAAAATCAAGAGCGTTCTTGTAGGCCACCCATTTCTCTTTCCTCAACTCCTTCTCATCCAAATCAAACCCATTTTTGATGAGGTCTTCAGGGAATTGGAATTGGTGAGGTCTGCCTTTGCATACTACCCTTTTCGTAGACATACTATTAAAAAAGTCTTCAGGGTCAGAAAACCTTGACACTGTAGTGGACAAATGGTAGGGTTGAAAGAATTACTCAAAACACTTCCACCCACCCTTAGTAATTACAAATTGATGTGCTATTTTCACTATTGGGAAAATTGTCCCTTTTCCTCTATTGGATAGCTCTGCCTCTTGTACACCTCCAATCTATCTGAGGACCTTTGCAATTCCTACTTTTAGTGGGACCTGATATGGTAACAAAAATGGAGTGCCTCTGAAACCGTACACTCTAAAAACTATGGAAACAGGGTACAAGTATATGTCACCCCAATTGTGGACAATCTTGATTTCTTTAGCAAACTCCTTAGGCCTAAGAAATTCCAACAGAGCTTTAGGGACTCTTGGATTTTTTGAGCATAAGAGAATTCTAATTTTGGATGCAAAGCACTTATCAAACTTTAGGTAGCTGGCATCCTCCCTATCCCATGACAACACTATGCTCCATAGTTGAACTGGCATTTTCTCCCCATCCTTTCCCTTCACTAGATCCATGTCATTAGCAAAGTAGTCACCACCCTTGAATAAAAACAGATGCATGAGGAGGGAATACCATCCAAAAGGCCTATCCACCTTACCATTCTTTATCCCTATCAAGCCTTCATGGATTGCATCAGTAATATAGGGGGCATAATCAAATGTTACTGCTAGAGAAGGATTTAAAATTTGAGCTATCATTAACATGTAATGAGTTGGCATGTTCACTTCAACATCCTCTCCAAAAATCTGGCAGAGTGACCAGTATAGTCCTTTGGCTCTAAGAGTGAACCAATTTAGGGAGAAAGGCTCCATAGTATTAGATCCTACGACAGCTAGCCCTCCTATTTTAACAAAAAATTCTTTAAGAGGCCCATTTCTAAGATGATTCCTCTGTGCACTGTAGACTTGAGCTAATGATTCAAAATTAATGGGCTCCAAATAATTGGACACCTTGCTGAGCCCAAATACGTTTCTGAATTCATCATCATTTACTTCAATGAGGGTTTTTCCATTTATATCCCTAACAATTTTGGTAATAGGGTCATAGCTGTGTGCAATTTGAGTTAGGAGATCCACATCCATGAAAACTCTAGGGACCACCAATTTACCTACATCCAACTCCCAGATACTATTCATTGGGGCAGGGGAGTGTCTCATACCAAATCCAACCTTGAATAGACCCAAACCGGACAACCCTATCTATGGATCTCTCAGCCAATTGCCCTTGTCATATAATCCTTCTCGTATTCTCAAGCGAGGAGCCTTGGGCACTAATTCCTTAACTTTAGCTGCTACATTTGTGGACATAGACAATTGTTCCAGGAAATCATCACAAATTGCTCTCTCCTGGTAATTAACTTTCCCTATGAAGTCCCTTCTAGGTGCCATCTCAATAATATGCAAGTAATTAAATTACTAATCAAAACAATTCTTTAACAGAACACAAACCACAATTCAATCAATCTTTCAAGTAACTGGTAAGCAAAATACAAGAAAACCTATTTTCGGCCTGAAGAACTCTACTCTGCACCAGGTTTTCTGCAACAACTCTTTGAAATAATGCCTACATTCAATTGATGTGAGCGTATATACGGCAATCGGGCTCTTAACTGTGACATTGACACCACATGCTTCGGCCACCACCTCAGAATTTAATTCACGAATGAATTTGAAAATTTCACTCCAACGGATCATAAAATGTCTGTGTATTTCTATCACTTTGTTGTTTCGCCATTTCACGAAGCCTAAAATCCATGCTTCTTCATCAAGCGAAATCATGCCAACCGTTAGACCTAGCGAAACTTGCACGACCTTTACTTTATTGACGATTCTTCATTCGGCAATGGACTCAGATCTCTTTCACTACTTCATGAAAGCTAAACATTGCGCACATTTGTCTAGTGAGACTACGCGGGCCATCTGATCAAAAGGAACTTGATCGGTCTTTATCCTATTCTATGACTGGCGGTTTACCCCACTAACCATGCACCAAGCCTTGAAGGTTAGTGGTTTTTACTGCTTTGTGAACGGTAATTACCTTGCATCTTTGGTCTGCGAAATGGTGCCCATCATTAGATCCTCTTTGAGATACTCGCCTTTTAATAAACTTAATTGGTAGAAGTGGGCCCTCTGACTCAGCACCATCCAACCTGGCAATCGACTGGCAAAGGAAACCAATGTGTTAATCACTTGTTGAAAAAATTCCATGGGATCCACTTCAGGACTGCCACGACACCAGCCAAGTGGCTGCCATGTCACTTCGCTATTTTGCGAAGGTTAACTTTCGGTCACCTTAGGGCTGCGAAATAGTGTGAGCTGTTCGATCAAGACGAACTTGATCGGTCTTTATCATTAGTCTTTGCTGCCTCACGGATCCAATTTCCTTTTCACCATTTCACGAAGTCTAAAACCCGTGCACTTTTATCTTGCGAAATAGCGTGAGCCATCCAATCAAAAGGAACTTGATCGGTCTTTATCCTTAGTCTTTGCCTGGATGCCGGACCCACTCTTGCCTTTCACCACTTCACAAATAGTAACTCATGGGCATCTTTGAACTGCGAATTCACGTGCGCCTTTAGATTAAAAAGAACCTATGCAATGGTTAGGAAGCCCGATTAAACATTAATAACTTTAGGAAAGAATTAGAAAAATAAAGCGCTGCTAGACCTGCCTAGGAAAGAATAGAAAAGGGGGGGGGGACACTTCTCATGATAGACGGACCCTTCTTCAAGTGAATAAAGTAACATAGAATTAAAATGAAAGGGTTTTTCTTAGACACAGGGAGGGTTAAAAACTAAAACCTTAAACCCTCTTTGGACCTAATAACAATCAGAGGCAACAAGGCCACAATCCAACTCAATTTTTTTTAGTCTTTTAGCCAATCATGGGGCAAGATCATCCATTTTTTAAATAGTGATAACACTAGGAGTTGATAACTGTCTTCTAATTCCATTCCTCTCAAAGAATATATCAAACTCACCAAATGTGAATTCTTTTCCTCTATCAGATCTCAGACACTTCAGCTTCAACCCTATCTTAGTCTCCACCTTTGCTTTTAATATCTTAAATTTATCTAATGCTTCTAATTTCTTCCTTAGAAAGGTAACCCACATCATTCTAGAGTAGTCATCAATCAATAACATGAAATATTTGTCACCTTGCATGCTTCTCACTTTTGTAGGACCACATAAGTCAGTATGCACAAGATCCAATAAACCATTAGATGTATAAAACTTACTTTTAAACAAGTTTGCTTTCCCAACTGACATTCTTTACATATTGGATTAGAAGGATTCGCAATCTTAGGCAAATCTCTAATAGCTTGAGTAGAACTTATCCTTATCATGCAATCAAAATTAACATGACACATCCTTCTATGCCACAACCAACTTTCATAAATCTGAGCAATCAAACAACTTTTCTCACCGACATTCAAGTGAAAGATATTACCTTTAGACTTAGTCCCTGATGTAATCTCTATACCAAAGGAATTTAGAATCTTGCATTTACTATTCTTGAATTGCAAATCATATCCCTTATCAACCATCTATCCAACACTCGAATGAATATGCTTCAAACCTTCAACATATAAGACATCATCGGTATTATGGTTACCATCAAAGGAAATAGAACCTCTACCATGAATCACACAAGCTTTATCATATCCAAATCTCACTATACCACCATCATACATCTCCATATTTACAAATTTTCTTTTATCACCTATCATATGATGTGAACAACTACTATTAATTACCCATTCATCTTTTTCTTCAATCTTAGCAGCCAAATATTTCTCCTCAACAATGTAGCTTGTAGAATTCATTGGTACTAGATCATCTTCCCTGATAGCAATAAATACAAATTCATCTTCTGAATTCCCATTCTCAGACTCTTCATCTATCACACCTTCATCAACAACATAATAACATCTCTTTTGATATTTGTACTTCCGGTTAGGCTTATAGGGCGTGTCTGTTGGATATTGCTGCTGCTAGGATATGTTGTTGTCATTGATGCCAACATATTCCTATGTTTTGATGATTGTAGAGAAATGATTTGGATTTGTGATTCAGTATGAAGTATCTCTAGTGTCTCTACTTCATTCTTTATTGATTTCATGATGCTTTGTGGTGATTTGGTAAAGTTGTGGATTCCAGTATGGAGATTAGTTTTCAGTGTTTAGTGTTGCAGTGTTCTAGTGTTTGATCCAGTGAGCTCCAGTATGATCATATCTTCTGTTGCAGACTTGAGAGAGTTTTTGGGATGTTTGTGTGTATCCTCATTTCAAATGGTTCATGATTTGGTGCTTCGAAAGCTATATTTCTTATCCGAGTTGTTGCTGTTAAACATTCTTGTATGTTAGCATGTTGATCGATAGAGATTTGTATGTGGCGTTGGTGTAGCTATTGCCAATAGTTCTATGTGCTTGTTGGTATTTCATAATCATGTCCTATTTGTCTTGGTGGTGCACATTGATTATTGTGCGAGTTCTTGATAATCTTCTTGGTTTGGTGATATTCTTCATGTTATGTAGTATTTTAGTGGTGTAACGTGTTGTGGTTGATCTTGATGAGATTTTCGGTGGTGGTGCATGGTTTAGGAGTTTATTTAGGTCCATTCTATGATGTCTATGATATTGTATTGGTTCAGTGGTTGATTTATGTATCATGTGATGTAATTTTGTAATTACGTGCTATGGGTTTGGCTGACCTTGTAGTCAAGGTTGATGATTTGTATAAATGGGTGTAATGTTCATGTAATTTGTTTCATGGGTGTTGAGTTTGTATTATTAGAGAGTGGTGTATGTGCGATCAAGTGAATTAATCTTTTGGTGTGGTCTGTTAAATAGAGATTGGTGAAGGAAAGACTTTTGAGCTTAACTGGAACTGTCATCAAGCATTAGCAGATGCTATTTTTGTAGTTCATTTTTTTTGGATTGTAGTCTAAATCCTTTTGTAAGGTAGTGAACCTTCCCTGAGGGTTGGAGCCTTCTGAGTCATTTTAATTTGAGAAGTGAGCTCTAGGTAGTGTGCTTGAATGCATGTGCATACCTCATTGTAATATTTACACATACTACTATAGAGTATCATCTTATTGTGGGTAGGTTCCCATTGTGGTTTTTCCCTTAACCGAGTTTTCCACGTCAAAAATATTAGTGTTATGTGTGTTGTTGTTATTTTGGTTATCTTTCTTTTTACTGCAGTTGATCAGATCTGAGATTGGGCTTAATTGATTTAATCTGGTGAAAATAGATTCACCCCCCTCAGTTTTCCTTCCTTGTTGTTGCTAACATTGTCATACTTATCATGCTTCTCATATCTATCATTCTTATTAGATCTATCATGCCTAGACATTCTTTTAGGACACCTAGAGGCAAAATGTCCTATCTTATTATAAGAGAAACATTTCAAAGGTAACTTCCCATAATATTTACCATCTCCTTTAGGCAATCTCCAAGCAATAAGTTCTTCAAGCTCATCCAATTCTCTTTCCTTCTCTTCCGTCTCTCTTTCATATTTGGAAACCCTAGATGAACTCTCTCTCAGATCATACTTATGCTTCCTGGATATAAAGGCTTTAAATATAGTCTCAGATTTACTATGTGATTATCCAAATTCACTCAAATCAACTGCAACAAGCTTACCAACCAACATGTCTCTTTTTATAGTAGTCACACTTTGAATATCATCAATAGCAGGAACTTTAGCTTTGTAAGAAGAAGACAATGATCTCAACACCTTAGCAACAATCTCATCTTATTAAAGAGTTCCACTGGCATGTCTGATATTAATAACAAGTGTTAGAATTTGCATGAAGATTGCATTGATGAACTATTATGTTGTCATTAATGTCAATTATAACTGGTAATGATGTTGTTTTTCAACCAGTAGGTGAGCTAGTGAAGGAAACCGATATTACTTGAGAAGCACTGAGATCAACCGATAACCCTACCTATTGATGTGCCAAACCTTAACCAATGGAGCTTGGTGAATCAGTTATATTGATTTATGATCAAATGACGAGTAGTAATGATTATGCCACGTATTCATATTGTATGTGAAGAGTTTCAAATGGTTTTTGGTGTGTAGAGATAATGGTTTTATCTTGGGAATGCGCGAGTACATTGCATGAAGTGGAAACCGCGTGATGAGTTACATGGATCAATGAAGCGGTGATCAAGGAGCGATCGAGATTGTCTTGAATCATGTGCAATGATTGCTATGTAATTTAATGGTCATACTTGAACCGATTTGTTTGTAATCTCTATGAGATCTTAGGTTTGTGATGTGTTACCGACCTATTGTTTTCTTATAACGTTGATGAGTTGTTTTGTTGTAGTGTTGGCAATTTTGGTCAAGTGTAAGTGTGATTGGTTGCCGAACAAGAAGGTGTATCTGCTGTATGTGTGAAGGCAGATAGGAGCATGAAAATGATATGATCAAGCAGAGTAGTGCTATTCACTAGATCAACAAACCCCTGTTGTTCTCTAACAATTACAACAGTCAAATCCCTTAACCAGGTAAGCTTTGACATGCTTAGTGCTATCTAAATCCTCTAACTAGCTAATCCACTAACTTGGATTTCAAATCCTCTACCGAGGTTACTGCTAACATGGTATTGCTTCTAATAGGGCATTATAGTCAATCCCTTAACTGGGTGGTCCCTAACAGGATCTGTTCTTAACAGGACTTTTTGTAAAGCTTTAACAGGCTTGGCTCCTAACAGAGCGAACTTCAGAAGAGTTCAGAATACTTGTGGGTATTCATACCCACTGTGGTTTTTCCCATTTGGGTTTCCACATCAAAATCATTGTGTTAAGTGATGAATGTTTTTGTGGTTATGTTTGCTATGATTAATTTGCTTAGCTGCTAAATCCACTTAGATATGATAAGATGACTGACAATAATCTGAAATGTGCTTTTACTATTGTTAGTAAAGTATATGAATGTTTTTTTAAAAGGTTTTAAGAGTTTTAGAGCTATTATATTTTTATTTTGTTATGACAGTCAACTAGTATACTTGATAGTGATATTGCATTTGATAGTTCAGTGTTTGAACCAGTCAATTATGAGTTTGACTTGAGAGGTTGTTTTTAAGTCTGGTGAAAGTTTAATTAGTTTTCTATCTACTAATTTACCCCCCTCCTCTCAGTAGTTGTTTGGATCCTTATTGATTCATAATACCATCAATTAGTATTAGAGCATTCCAGGTCCTCTCATGTCTAAGCCTAACAACTTGAGGTAAAGATCTTGAAGAACATGATGAAGAAAGAAGGTCTGAAGTTTAATAGGGAAAACTATAGAATATGGAGTGATAGGATGAAAATCTATATCAAGAGTCTAAGAAGTCAATACTGGGAACATGTTGTTACTCAATATGTTGCACCTAGTGGGACTATGTCTGATGATCAAAAGAAAGAGAAACAAAAAAATAATAAAGAATTGGAGGCCATTATCAGTTCTTTGTTTGATTCAGAGTATGTTGATGTTCATGGTCTAGAGACTACTTATGATGTGTGGAAGAAACTTGAGGAAATCTATAGCGGTGATGAGCATGTGAAGATTGCCAAAGAAGAGAGTCTGAGAGGTAAATTTGATGACATGCAGATGGCTGAAGGTGAGAATATTCAACAGTATCGTCAGAGGATCAAGGAGATAGTTGGTGAGATCAAGAGTACTGGTGGTAAAGTGGAGGATGCCACAATGGTTAGTAAGGTGTTGAGAACCCTTCTACCGGTCTACGCTATTCAATTTGCAGCCATTCGGGAGCTAAAGTCTATTGAGAAAACTAAGATAACTCTTGACTCCATCATTGGTAAACTTACTACATTTGAATTAAATGGTTATGATGGTAGTGCTCAAAAATCCGAATTTGCATTTAGAGCTTCAATTTTAACCCACCTATGAGGAAAAGAAGAGATGTTAGTCACAATGATGAGTCTAGATCCAGTAGAGAAGTTTATGACGAAGATAGTATGATTGAGCTTGAAGCACTATTGGCCAAGTAGTTGCCCAGAGGTACCAGTAAGTATAGAGGTAAATTAACTTTGGAGTGTTTTGCATGTAATAAGATTGGACACATTGTAACTAATTGTCCTAATGGTGACAATGAGTATAAGCATGAGAAGTACAAGAAGTACAAAGGAAAAGGTAAAATAGATCATCTCATTGCAGTTGATGGTGGTATCACTGATGAGGAATCTGAGGGAGATGCTAATGAAGACATTGTCTTTGTTTCCATTAAAGAGAAGACATCTGATCAGAAGGCATTAGTTTCTCGCATGGATAGTTCTGATGATTGGATCATAGATAGTGGTTGTTCACACCACATGACCGGTGACCGGAGTAAATTTCTTACTTTGAAGAAATTTGATGGAAGAGTTGTGAGATTTGGAAATGATTCACCTTGCATGGTAAAAGGAAAGGGAACCATTTCTCTTAATGGAAAGAGCAGTGCAGATGATGTCTACTGGGTTGAAGGATTAAAACATAATCTTTTGAGTGGATCTCAACTCAATGACATAAGTTATCCATTGGAATTTAAGAATGGAATGTGCAAAATCTATAGGAGCAAGGGTGAACTAATTACAAATGGCAAGTAGACAAAAGGTAACCTATTTCACCTGAATCCTAAAGTCAACAACTATTTAATTGCTAAAGTAGATGATAGTTGGCTTTGGCATCAAAGATTTTATCATATAAATTTTGATAACATTGTCAAAGTCAGTAAGTCCAAGTCGGTAAGAGGTTTTCCTCAATTGGACAAACTGGTGAATGCTCTGTGTAAGGAATGTCAGTTAGGAAATATGACATCCTCAACTTTTAAGAAAAAATCCTTCTCAACAGAACATTTGTTAGATTTGGTTCATATAGATCTCTATGGACCAATAAGGACTAAAAATATTCAAGGTGATAGATATTTTATGATCTTCACTGATGATTGCTAAAGAATGATGTGGGTCACATTCTTGAAGGACAAAACAAAAGCCTTTAGTAAGTTCAAGGCATTCAGGGCCTCAGTTGAAAAGGAAAGTGGTAAGAAGATAAAGTATCTGAGGACTGATCAAGGTGGTGAGTTTACTTCAAAGGAATTAACTAGATATTGTGAAGACAATGAAATTAAGAGGAAACTTTTTACACTTAGGACACCATAGCTGAATGGTATTGCAGAGAGGAACAACCAGTCAGTTGTTGAAGCTGCTAGAATGATGCTAATACAAGGAGGTGTAGCAAAAAATTTCTAAAGAGAAGCTGTCAGCACAATTGTCTACACTATGAACCGGATATTGGTAAAGAGAGGTGTTGTACCCTTAATTTTTTTTAATTTTCAAGGTGCCAGATTCATATTAGGAAGCAAATCTTTCTCTGCAATTATTGAGATCAAATATGTATTCCACTCCGAGTTCCTTGTAACCTACTTTGATGCATGAACAAGGTGGTCGATTTCCAGGTTTTAGACCTTCATCAACCCATCTAATATGTTTTTGAAAGAAAGACCAAAGGCAATTTTCAAATGTTTACGCTAGTGAAATTTTCGGAAATGAAAAGTTGTCAACTTTGGTTATTAAAATATTTGCACTCAGAAATGATCTCAAGAAACTGGTTGGTGAAATGTTTGTTGATATATGGAATTATGACCCTGAGCGATTTCGCAAGGATCAAATAAGTTCTGATATGCTTTTTAATTGTTTCTTGACTGATCCTGAAATAAAAATGCGTCGGAAAAATGTTTTGAATTTGAACAATAGGAGGACAACCCACCTAATATTTTTATGTCAATTTCTTCTAATTTCACTTTCACAGAGATCAGAGGTTGTTTGATGTATTAATTTAAAATTTATATTGCCCGCGACTAGCTCTGACAGACCAGTTTACAAAGCAAGTACCAAAATTTGGCGAGCTAATTGAAATTTGAAATAAAACCCATGTTTTTTTTAAATTACCATAACTTTTGGCCAAGTTTTGTGGTAATCGGATGCCTGGTTAGTCTACAATGAAACTACACCAGATTGAGCCGCAGGAAAAATTATTTTTTTTAGTTTTTTGCATAGTTTGAAGCAGTTTGGAGAAGGAAATAAATTTTTTGTTTTTCAAGGATAAGGTGCCAATATTAGATGGGAAGAATATATTTCTTGAGTCATTTTAATAAATGATTTAAGAGTGTATATTATGAAAGCATCGTTTGAGAAACATATATTTGATCTTTTAAATAAGAGACTAAATATATTGCAAAGGAAGTAATGAATTTTATTTCCACGAGGAACTTTCTTATCCAACCAATTTGGTCTCACCTTTGTTTCTCATTACCGAGGATTCGGTGTAACTAAGATTGCAGGTTGCAGAGGAGTTGAAAGATAATCAAAATAAATCATTGGTAGTTCAAGATGCAAAAATTATGGATAATGATAGGCAACATCTCTGAATTCGCCAAAGGAATAGATACAGATGTGTATGGAACATCACGTTGTGCTTCTACCTCATTAAGACACTATGCATTGTGTTTTCAAAATGGAGAATATAATGTGCAATTCCACTTTGTGAGACAGTAATCATCCAACAATTGAGAATGCATTTGAAGCATTGGCTCCTGAGGGAATGTCAGAGGCTGAATACATATCAATTGGAGAAGTTTAATACATATCAACTAGAGAAGTTTCAGAATCATCAAGTTTTTATCATTATAGACTTGCCCTAGAGTTCTACACATATTTCACGTCTCCAATAAGACGGTATGCTGACATTGTTGTGCATCAGATGTTTGTTGCATCATGTTCAAACACCATTTCCAGCCACGGATCTGTGAATAGAAAGAATATTTGATGATTCAAGTGCTTGACTATGATTATGCATCAGCCGATGATAGTTCTGGTTTCACAATAGTACCCGTAGCACCAGTGGTATCTGCATATATAAAAGTGGTCTTTGTGAACCTATATCATACAAGGTAGAAATGAAATTTCTAGTGGTCTAGTAGATTATACGCGACTTTCACATATTATGTTAACTACCCATGCTCAAGGTTTTCTCTGTAAGAGAGAAACAAATGCCAGAGAAGGAGGAATTTAGTGCATGGTTATCAGAGTTTCAATTCATGTGAACTCAACTTCATCCAATCCAATTGTTCCAGATGAAGAGACAATAGTGGAAGAGAAGTTACAGTAGAGCAACATGAAGAGTATTATTCAACCATTTCAATGCTCACCGTATTCAGATTATTTATGGAAGTCTTATTACAAACTACCCCCCACAACCCTAACCCTAATCCATCGAGTATTGGGGTGACTTAGAATAGCCTTTCCCGATAGAGTAAGCTACTCTGATGGAAATAAATGAGGTAATATTATTTTAATTTTTGCAAAATGAGTAAGTATTTAAGTTTTTATATTTGAAAATTCTTTGCAATTTTTTAAAATAATCTTTTCATTTGTAAAAACCATAATGGTATCATGGTGACATTTATGATTTTACCCTAATATATATGCGTAGGTGAAATATACCATATGGTATCATGGTGACATTTATGATTTTACCCTAATATATATGCGGAGGTGAAATATATTTTCTTTAAGGTAGAGTTATGTATTATATTATTTTGTGTAGGGAATGAATTAAAAAATATATATTATTTTATCCCTAACAAATTATTTCTGATTTATTAGTATATCTTAATATATTGTTTTTTGTGCAAGATGATTACATATATGAAAAATCAGATTTCTCCTTAGGCACATTAGGGAACAGGGAGTTTTCCTATACAGAGATAGTATTTTGATATTTTGAGATATAATGTTTTAAATTATTAAAGCATTTTGGACAATAAATTTATTTTGACAATATTTTTCATCTTTTCCTTTTGAGAAATTATAAACAAATATACCAAATATTTTTGAAGATCATTAGAATGTTTGTTGCCATTATGGACATAATCTCTTTCTTATAAATATTTTTACCCTTCAAAATTATTGAATTTATGTGTCATGCCCAAAATTTAGGGCAAGATCGGGATAATTTTTTTTTTTTTTTTTTTAAACATAATTGTTAAGAGCATTAAATCGACAAATATAAAATGCTACAACATGTCTTGTCATAACTATGTTTTGGATTAGCTTTATCTACTAGCTCCATTTGTGGAATTCCAATTGAAGGGTTTTAATGTCTACTCAAATTTAATAAGACAATTAATTTAGATAATTAATTTGCGTAGGCAACATTAATCATGGATGGCTATTAAATGGTTTTTTTTTTTTAAATGCTAATTAAATTTATTCTCCTAGCATCCCTTTAGTCCATAATTAAAATTTACTAAAGTTAATCCAATTTAATTCTAATTTAAGATGTGCTCAAATTAATTTAACTAAGATATAATTAGGCCCATGATGAGAAAACGTCCCTTAGGTTTTAAATTTCAAACCTATATCCAAGTGAGACAATTAAATTACTATTTATTGAAATACCCTTAGACTGACTAAGTAAATAATGTCTGCCCACTTGATTTTATTTATTTAAAAAAAACTACATTAAATATATATTTAATCCTATAGGCCTGCTTCATTTTTTTTTTAACTTCAACTTTCTAATTCTTATTTATATATATGTGTATGTAAATAATTATAATTATATATATATAAACACATATATATTGAAATATATAATCTTAAAGCAATATAATGTTTTCTTTCCAATTTTATTAGGACCAACCCATGCAAACCCTAATTAAGAATTTGTATTATAAAATCTTCCTAAGGTTATGATTCTTTTATTAATTCAAATCTCATTACCCTAACCCTACCCGGGCTAGGGTTTTATACTATTATTATTTTTTTATTAACCCTTTTTTTTTTTTTCCATAGGGCCGAATCGAGCATCCCCGGGCTAGGCGGCCATGGTAGAGGAGGAAGGAAGTTTGAAGTGGGGGGGAAGCGGCGTGACCGACACCTTCCACTGTGCAATACACAGTAGCCTCGGCATAGTGGGAGGCGCCGCCATCCACTGTGCCTTGCACAGTGGGAGGCGCTGCTTACCACTGTGTAATGCACAGTGGGGAGGCACCGCTGACCCCTGTGCAAAGCACAGTGGGTTCGGCCGAGGTAATACACCTCCGTGTTTTTTTTTTTTTTGTAGTTATTTTAAAAAAAAAAATTATTATTATTATTTTTTTATATATATTTATATTATATATAATATATATATATAAATATATATGTATATATATATATGTATATATATATATAAATATATTTATATATGTATATATATGTATATATATATTTATATGTATATTTATATATATAAATATACATATATATATGTATATATATATTTATATGTATATTTATATATATAAATATACATATATATATATATATACATAAATATACATAAATATATATATATATATAGAGAGAGAGAGAGAGAGAGAGAGAGAGAGAGATATACATAAATACACACACACACACACACACACACACACACACACACATATATATATATATATATTGAATGTATAATGCTTAGGCCAAATTTATCTTGCGAAAATATATTAAAGTTATAAACATCTACTATAAAGAAAAACCTGAGACAAATTAATTTAAGTGTCCAGATTTTGATCACTGTTTATTATTTTAGATTTGATTACGAGTTTGCTAAAATCTGAGATAAGATATATATAGTCATGGGTTTATTTCCTGCAATTAAATAAATGCAGATTTAAATAAATTTTTATAGCATACTATTTAAATATTGTTCTATTTAAGTAGATAGCCTGTTTAACTCTAGTTCTACTTTCGACAACAAAAGTAACTAACAAAATTTATTAAACATAAAACAACAAATAACTATTTACTCTAGATCTCTATTTCTGCAACTAAGTAAATTCCAGAAGTCGATAAATTAAACAGCAACTTAATAATTTCAGAATTTATTCAATAAAAACCATAGAAATGATTATAACTACTATAGGTTTTATTTCTACAATTATATTCATGATTTAATTTTCTACCGCTAATTCATTTAAAATCCTTAAACTTAAATCATGAAAATAGGAATTTAAATTGCAATATTTTTATTCAAAACAACATGCATACAACCATTAATTTCTTTCTTTATTTCTTGGGTTGATTTCGCATGCATTAAGGGATAAAATAAATTTAGTTGCTTTCCACACTATTAATTTACTCAACAATAATTAAATTCAGAAAACCAAACTTTAGAAAACTGTTCCAAAATTATTCATTTCATCTTTTGCAATATAACAAATAACTATTACATTTCTACGAATTACTTTAAAAGACACTATAGTCATTTTACAAATAGGTCACTCAACTTTTATAATGAGGACATTTTAAAATAGAATAATAACATATTTTCCAAATGGATTCTGCAACTATTATCTCCATCGAATCTTTCCACCTGTCCTAATTCCTTTCTTTCCACAACCTACAAATAAGATCAAGGATATGACCATGGAGTGCTCACCTCCTAGCCTAGGCTAACTGGTAGCCACCCCCGAGCTCAGAGAACCAAGCCCTAGACGGGAAAAAACCATGCAAACCACAAGGACATAATACACACAAATACAAACACACTCCCATCCCGGCTACACTGCACCACACCTTGGTGATGACCTTTTTAAGGGTGGTAGTGGACCAATTACCCTGAGGAGAACTGCAAGTATGAAAAAGAACATGTAGCCACCTCATGGCAAACCATATACATCAAGTATAGCAACCCTTTAAATCCTTATGCCCCCAAGGCATTCATGCCTTATTTCCCTCCTTATGACCCCCATTGCACAAACAAGCCATGCAACAAGGGTCACACAAAATCCCTTGTGATCGCTCTCATAATGAGAGTCTCTCACTCGAGGGCTGTCACTGCTACCACCCACAAGATCCTCCTCTATCCCAAGAGTAAGAAGTCTTGATGACTCCCAAAAACACATACAATACATAACACAAAATACCAAATGAAATTCCCAAAAGAACATGCAAGGAAGCAAATCTTTTACACCAACATTACTTTCAAACACATGCAAAAAGAAGCCATTTTAAGAAGAATGCAACCAACCTTAATCTGCCCAAAGGTAGGTTAGTTTTGTTGAGGATGAGCAGCCCAATTCCACGGTTCTTCTCCTTCTACCCTTAGCCAAAATTCTCTATTCAAAATCTAGTCTATTCTTTTCAAAATTTCTCTTATCTCCAAAAATGGAGAGTGGGTGATTACCCACAAATTTTCTAATTCTTGCTTAAGAAGCCCATTGTGAGAGTTCTCACAAGTTTCTATAAACTAAAGAGGAAGGTAAGATAGAATGGGAAAAGGAACTCTCATTCGAAAAGGAAGGTTTACAACTAGGTTCAAATCTTCTAATTTCAATTTTCGCACAACTTAGAAAAGTCAATTTTTAGGGTGTCTAAAAGGTCACATGGGAGTAGAAACTTGCCTTAAATTACCCCTAACCCTTAGGTATACCTTATGGGCTTTAGGAAACCCTATTAAACTACCCCTAGGTGTCCATTTAACCCTTTTTAAACCCCTCTAAAGTTTATTTTCGGGTCAAACCTATGTTGACCATCCCAAAGATTCTTTACCCAAGGCATTTATGGAATCTCATTACATTAAATGAAAAATCTATAGTTAAACAATTCCCACCAAGAGACAAATTTAAAAATCCAAACATAAATCCACACATGTGTCAAGTGACACAAAGAAAATACTTTTTATGAATTTATACATGAAATCATCTCTTGTGGACTTTACATAAATCAATTAAATAACACCTAACACACATGCATCATTTACTGTTACGAATAAAATATAACACAAACGGGGTGTTGTCTCTCCAATAGACAAACCCTGGCTTTATGAACATACATAGGTCTAGGTTTGGTTCTCCGTAATATTTCCATGGTCACATGAATATCGTTTCCCGTGCCACTCAAATACACATTAATAATTTCCAATAACCTCGTATAATATTAAACACATGAATTAGAATACACACCAAACACTTCGCATACAATTTACATTTGAACAATTCAATATGTCTCATATGCAATTAAATCCACATAAGCAATTATCATAATTCTCATAATTTTGGTCCACACATAAAACATACATCTTAACTCTATCATCATAATTAAAGTCCTGCAAATCCAATAATGACATACCTCATCTCCAATTTATCCTATTCTAGAATCATATAGAGTTCTTTATCGTAAAACATATAAATGAAGCATCAAAATTCATCCATGTTATCCAATCACAAAATTGTATAAGTTCTACATCCAGACATAGTTGACATACGTTAAATAAAGATTATCAAATCAATGGATCCTTCACGATTTCAAATTCATAACACATCAAAATGTACACCACAAGGTGCGATAACTCTATAACTTGGTTCAATTACTTTTCTCACCAATCTATCTGTCTAACACAATCCATTCTATTGAATTATAAAGCATTTATTAATAGGTCAAACATAGTCAACTAAGTTAATCAAAGCTTGGTTTGGGGAAGGCCTTACATTATGATATGTTAGGGTAAAACTTATTTTTCAAAATATGAGTATTATGATTACAAAGAAGCATTTTATTAAAAGAGAAAATGCATTTTGTTAGAGAAGGTTTCTTTTTACCCTAAGGAAATATGGATAACATTGGATTTTAAATATTATATTCTTTTATTCTTTTGTAAATGTTTTACCCTTAATCAATAAATTTAATATCTAAGGATAAATTCCATTTATTGAGAAATGAATGGATGTCTAATTATGTTTCACTACATGTGCAGAAAATTAAATTTCTTGGGCAAATATTAAGAAAAACAAGATTATTACATTGATATTTTAGGATGATGTATGCTTTATCAGAGAGAAGTCATTTTATCTTAATTATCCCAAGCTAACCCTAATGGAAGGTAGAGTGAGATTAAATTTTAATTAAAGAACCTCATTAGTTTAGTTTGTGTGCAAGATATTTTATCAAAACTTGGTGATGAGGAATGTCGAGGAATTCATAAACGAAAATGGAATTTTGTAAAGTGAAAGATTAGAAGGCACATTATTAAAGCTTTTATTTAGTATGTATTTTAGGTTTCATTTGTAATTATTTCTAAAACCAAAGGGTGTGTCCTTTGGAATGCAACTATCTGTAACTCCCTTCTATGTATGAAAGTTTGTGTCCTTTCATATGTGTCATTTGATTCACATACTTATAGGGAGTCATTTTTATATCTATTGGGGAAGGAGGAGAACAATCACTGCTTGTAAGGGCGGTAAGCAATATGTATCCGGGAAGTCTATAGGAAGAAGAAGCATCTTTTTGTGCAAATAGACTGTAATGGAGTATCCTCAAGTGCAGCTTATGTATGTAATCATTTCCTAAAGGTTAATATACAAGGTTCACTGTTTCTTTTCCGAATATTATGTATACTTCTGTGTTAATGAGTTATCTTTGTCCTCTTGATAAATCTATCATTGATTTTCTATGATGTGCCATCACATGTTGTTACACTAATTGTGAGATTGGGTTTTCATTGTTTGTGTAACATATACTAAAACCTTCATAGTGATGATTAATATTGTCTCTTGAGTCGATGAAATCACTTGTCCACAAAGTATCATATATATTATATATATATCCTTGGATAGAGGCACTGGTCTATTATTTATCTTCTAAGGTCTTGATTTGCCATGCATAAGGTCCTTGATCAAGAAACATTCTTACAAATCCTATATGAATCGATCCGTGCATATTTCTTTTAACTCCTTGAAGCATTCTTATTATCAATATATAATCATAATCATTTTTATTTATTTTCAAAAGCATTCATTTAAAGCACATAATAAAGCATAATTGCAGGACAACAATTTGCCAGTTTTGTAATTTGCTAAAAGGCTTAAATCCACTTTAAATAATCTCTTTTGTGCTTGAGAGGAAGAGGTATACCCACCTAGGTTTAGTGGAGCTCTAAGTGCAGAGGGATTTGGTCTTCGACCATCCCTGTTCGTTCGCCAAGGATAGTTGGATTAGTTGAGGATTTGGCACACGCTTAAGTTTTCCAATCTATGATTTTGGGTACCAACAAGAGGTAAGGATAAAAATCCTTATGAATACCGGTATGGTAGATCACCTAATGTCACCTAGTTTAAGATTTTTGGTAGTAAATGTTTTATCAAGAGAGGTGACTATGTTAGTAAGTTTGAAGCTAAGAGTGATGAAGGCATATTTCTTGGTTACTCCACCAAGAGTAAGGCCTACAAATGTTACAACAACATGACACAAAGAATCATTGAAAGTGTTGATGTCCTAGTGGATGAGTGTCTTGAAGTTTCAGGAGAAACCAGTGAGGAAAAGAAGAAAGATGAACCTTACATTTTGATTCTGGAACCAAAACCAGTGAAGCCAGAAGCTGGTGAAGTGAATGTTGTAGTACTAGTTCAACCAGAATAGGTAGATTCAAAAGAAGATGATGATAGTGAGGAAGAAGAACCTGAAGATATTGATCATGTCATTCCAAGGTATGTTATACTCAATCATAATCTTGACCAGATTATTGGAGATAAAGATGTTGGAGTGTTAACTAGAAGAAGAGTTAGAGAGAATTCTTGTATGATCTCCACTATGGAGCATAGAACTGCTAAGGAAGCATTTGGAGATGATCACTAGATTATAGATATAGAAGAGGAGCTTGACCAGATGAAGAATAATAATACATGGACCCTAGTACCTAGACCGATAAACAAAAATGTGATAGGCACTAAATGGGTATTCAGGAACAAACTGAATGAAGATGGAGTAGTAGTCAAAAACAAAGTTAGATTGGTATGCAAAGGTTATGCACGAGAAGAAGGAGAAGACTATGGTGAGACATTTGCATGAGTTTCTATATTGGAAGGTGTTAGGACTCTACTTGGATTTGCGACATATAAGGGATTCAAAGTATATCAGATGGATGTGAAGTCAACATTTCTAAATAGAATACTAGAAGAAGAAGTATACATTGAGCAGTCGGATGGTTATGCTTTGACTGATGCAAAGGATATGGTATGTAAACTACACATGGCACTATATAGTTTGAAGCAAGCACCCAGAGCATGGTATAAAAGGCTACATTTACACCTGATGAAGATAAGTTTTCAGAGAACCAGTAAAGACATCAATATATATCTCAAATCTGAAGGAGATAAGATACTGGTGAGTGAAGTGTTTGCAGATTATATCATATTTGGAGGCAATGATGACATGATTGATGACTTTGCAAATGAGATGAAAAGTGAATTTGAAATGTCTCTAGTAGGAGAGATAAAATTCAACAAATGAAGAGTGGTATTTTTATCACATAGTCTAAGTATGTGAAAGAGATATTGAAGACATTTGGAATGAGTGACCGTAAATTAGTTGGGACACCAATGGTTACCGGTTGTAAATTGTCTAAGGAGGATGTTGCCGCATCTATTGATGAAAAGGAGTACAGATCAATAATAGGGAAAATGCATTATGTTGTTCACAACAAACTAGATATTGCTCATGCAGTTGGTTTAGTTGCCAGATTTTAGAAGAATCCAAAGGAGACACACTTTATAGCAACCAAAAGGATATTCAAATATTTGAAAGGTACTATTGAATATGGATTATGGTATCCATATGTAGGTAACTTTTATTTGAAGGTTTATACAGATATAGACTAGGCAGGTAATGTTGATTATATGAAGAGCACAACCGGTGGTGCATTCTTTCTTGGAGAAAGAATTGTATCTTGGAGCAGCAAGAAGCAGATATGTATATCACAGTCCACTGTTGAAGCTGAATATGTTGCAACGTATATGAATTGTACGCAGGCAATCTGGATGAAACACATTTTGGAAGGATTCAAGCTAAATATTATAGAACTAGTAAAGATTTTATGTGACAACACCAGTGCAATAAATATTTCAAAGAACCCCGTGTTGCATGCTAGAACCAATAATATTGAGATGAAATATCATTTCTTAAGGGAGAAAGTGCAGAGTAAATATGTATTATTGGAGCATGTATCTACCAAGGAGTAGCTAGCAGATATCTTTACTAAACCTCTACCTAAGAGTACTTTTGAGTATCTTAGAGGCCAGCTAGGGGTTATGCCCCTACATGAAGTCAATTGAGCTAATGTGGAATACATCAGTCCCAGAGCTAATTGAAGAATCTTGTAGCAGGATTGGTATAGAGTGGAGTTATTCCACAAGGGGAGCATCAAGTTGCAGATTGTTGATGTAGAACAGTGAAGTATGACATTGCATTTTTCACTTTCCCATTGTTGTTAGAGGGGGAGAAGAACTATATGATTATGCGGAGAAGAATTGTATGATTGATAGAGAGAAAATCTATAGCCAGTTACTAGATGAAGACATGGAGACTAAGTTGAAGGAGAGTACATGGTAAAATGTAAACCAGGATTCCTATACACAATCATCACAATCAAGGGTATTGATATTTGTATTGCCATAAATGCCAAAGGGGGAGATTGTTGGAATTTGCATGAAGATTGCATTGATTGTAGGTCCCGGGGACAACTGAGAGGGGGGGGGGGGGGGTGAATCAGTTGTCCAATAAATTCAAACCAAAATCTTATTAACCAACTTAATGCTTAATACCGGTAAGATAGTTAAATGTACCGGTAAACAGTGTTAATAGGAAATGCTGTACCGGTAAGAATTAATGCATGAAACATAAGCACAAAGTCAACCATAACACATGACACAAATATTTGTACATGGAAACCCTGTAAGGGGAAAAACCATGGTGGGAAACCTTACCCACAATCAGATGATACTACTGTAGATAGTAAGTGTACAAAGAGGGGCCTGCACATGCAGAAAGGCCAACAGCCTAGAGCTCACTGCTCAAACACAAATGGGAGTCACACTAACTACAGTTGGATGGTTAAATCCAATGAGAATGTACTGCACAAAATAGCATCTTCATATGCTGGATTCAGTACCGGTGTAATGCTGATATGCTTCTACAAAAACCTAGCTTCACCTTCAAATGATGTCTTCATGTATACCTCTGCTTAATCTCGCATATACCTTCTTACAATTCTTTTTTGCATTCCACCCTTGATCTTACAAATAAGATCTTACATTTATACCATACCCTAAGACCAATTTTAGTAGGTCGACTCTACAAGATATTACAATAAAACATTTTACAAATAATACAATATCCGATGCAATAACCGATTGAACATGTCAGCTTAATGCTTTTATAACAATAATAAATCACCTCCATAGCGTGCCATGCTGATCTAGAAAAGATAAACCTGTCGGTGTAACCCTAGATAACCTGGACCTATTTGCCGGTAAAAGAAAATATGCAAATAAGAATATACCAATGATATTACTTCAAGGAAAAGTGTCCATATGATGTCTTCGACATTACCAAGTGTCTTCCATGTCATTGCAGGTACCGGTGAACATTATATCCTGCCGGTTAACCATATACAGGTGATTGTTTGAACAGTTTATTGATTGCCGGTGAATGTTGTTGGATCTCCAAAGTAGGTGTATTTAGCAGGTGTTGACATCAATGACAAAACCATACCAAAATACCAACATTGATAAACTATTATGTTGTCATTGATGTCAATTATAACTAGTAATGATGTTGTTTTGCAATCGATAGGCGAGCTAGTGAAGGAAACTGGTATTACTTGAGAAGCAGTGAGATCAATCGGTAACCGTACCTGTTGATGTTCCAAATCCTAACTGATTGAGCTTGGTGAATCAATTTTATTGGTTTATGATCAAATGATGAGTGGTAATGATTATGCCACGTATTCATATTGTATGTGAAGAGTTTCAAATGGTTTTTGGCACATAGAGATAATGGTTTTATCTTGGGAATGTGCGAGTAGATTGCATGAAGTGGAAACCGTGTGATGAGTTATAGGGATCGATGAAGTAGTGATAAAGAAGCAATTGAGGTTGTCTTGAATCATGTGCAATGATTGCTATGTGTTTATGGTAAAAATGGAAACAACAATATTTAAAGGCTAAATGAATTCAACCATAAAACCCTAGCCTAACAAAAACAAAGATCCACCATAACATATGAAGATTACCTAAGACAATGGAAATCAAATAAAATCACAAAGATTATACCATCACATATCCAATAGGGTTTGGATATTCATTCTTCCTATCTCCATTGATCTTGCTTGATATATTTGCTCTCAGATTTTATGTGTGCACAAGAGCTCAACAAAGAACAGAAATGTGGTTGATAGCTAGATCACATATGAAAGTTCGAATGCTAGAAGGCTTCAAATATCGATTAGGGTTGATAATGAAGTAAAAATCATTTTATATAGAAGACACTATAAGAAATGGAGGGATAAGATTGAGAAGTATAAAAGATAAATGGCCGGCTAAGATTAGAAGGTAGGTAGAAGAAATAAGAAAATAATAAGAGGGTAGGTAGTGTAGGAATTAAGAGATGAATGACATATGTCATGGGTAGAAAAGGCTAATGAATTAATTAAATGAATAAAGATTTATTTAATTAATAGAAGAAGTGGGATCAATTAAATAAATAAAAGTATTTATTTAATTTAGGAAAAGGGTAATTTAAATAAATAAAAGTATTTATTTAAATGAGAAATAAGGCTAGAAGAGGGTAAATGAATTAATTAAATAAATAAAGATTTATTTAATTAATAGAAGAATTAGGATTAAAATAATAAAATAAATAAAAATATTTATTTAATTAGGCAGGACAATTTTAGGTGTCTACATTTTGCCCCTCTTTGAGACAATGCAGCTTGTCGCGTTGTTTCAAAGAAAATAAGATGAACTGATACAAAGTTTCCCCAAGATGGGAATAATATGCCCCCTTGAGAGATTGGATGAAAATGTCTAAAAAGATTGCAGACAATCTCTCGATAAGAAAGAAAGGCTAGAATGGACTAACCGGACGGAATGACAGAGTCACGAGATAAAGAAGACTGAATAGGGATAGGGGTAGGGTAGTCTATAAGATAGAATATGAGGGGAAAACATCCTCATTTTCATCCACACATCCAAGAGATTAGAGTGCAGAGAGAGCAGAAAGTAGTCAACAACGATGGCTTTGGTGCATAGATTCGATTGCGTTTGCCGATTTTAGAGGCCAATAGATGCAAGAGAGCTGGTAAGTATCACAAAAACCTCCTTGTACTTTGGCACATTAAATGTTTTCATAAATGCATGTTAGGTAGGTAATAAATGTGCTTTAGGTATGTCAAGCGGGAAAAAAGAAATGTTAAGGCACGTCTACATTGGTGCCAGGCGTGTTTGGGTAGGCTAGGCATGTCTATGTTTGTGCTAGGTGCGTCTGTGAATACAACAACATCTATATTCAATGCAATTGCGTCTGTGAAGTGTAGGTGCGTTTATGCAAGACAGAGGCACGTCTATGTGATTCAGGCGCATCTGTACAGAGCATGCACGCATGTGCAGTGTGTAAGCATGTTTGTGTCTTCAAGGCCAAATCGACAATTTTGTGATGAATATACGTTATCGATTTGATAAGCTGCTGAGAGGATACACTTAAGCAAGTCCTCTAGGGAAGACTAGAATAGCAGATAGGGCTAGGATTGACAATTATGTGATAGAACATACGTTGCCAATTAGGAAACTACTCAAGAGGATACACTCAAGTAGAGGCCCTAGGATAGGATCAAACCAACACTTTGTGATGAACATGGAATGCTACTAGGATAAAAAGCAGTACTTTGTGATGAACAAGGAGTACTAAAAAGAGTAGCACTTTGTGATGAACAGGGAATGTGACTAGGATAGAAAGTAGTACTTTATGATGAACAGGGAGTACTACAAAGAGCAGCACTTTGTGATGAACAAGGAATGCCACTAGGATAAGAAGTGGTACTTTGTGATGAACAGGGAGTACTAAAAAGAGAAGCACTTTGTGATGAACAGGGAATGGTACTAGGATTGACATAGTTGATTTGCTTGACTGCAGAAGGACCTACCTATGCTGGAGTCATGAGAGAGATTCCCTTCGACTCAAAGTTACGACCAGAGTTGACACTCAAGGATAGAGCAACAGTTTAGGCTATGGGCTTGTGATACATTCTGTATGTGCCTGAGTTTCGGGCGAACATGGGATTGCTGACTGCGCTAGCTGAGAGATGGCACTCAAAGACTTATACTTTTTATTTTCCGATGGTGAGATGATAGTCACCTTGGAGGATGTATATAGATATCGAGGATACCAATCATTGGGGAGTTAGTTCCCTATGATCGAGATGGAGACATGGATGCACTAAGATGAGTGTTCCAGGATCCAGGATTGGAGATGAGGGCAGGACACGTGGCTTGGGATACCATGACACAGACACGATTGACACTACCAACGGTGTTGGCAAGAGTGATCAGTGGGTTCCTGTGTCCGAATAGGGCGACATGAGGGTTGGCTGTGGGATGGGAGAGGACACTGGAGACATTGGTGATTGAGCACACTAGGTTTGCATGGGGGTTGTGTCTACTGGCACACTTGTACTATGAGCTGCATCAGTTTGTATATCACGATTCAACATGATTAGGATGCAGAGTGACACTGTTATAGGTATGGGCATATGAGCATCTGTCAGTTACACGAATGATACATTTTAGAGGTAGAGGACATGGGCACAACTATGTTCACTTATATGATATGATTACATCTCAGCCATGGATGGGGAGACTAGAGTATTGGTGATGAGTGATTGACGAGATAAATAGAATGGTATGGAGGTCGTATTGGGACTGTGAGGAGTGGGAGGATGATGTAGTGGAGCTGCCGTATGTATTTTAGAGCAGGTATCTGATTGGTCGGACACTGTATGTTATTGAGAGTCAGTTGGTAGATAGGGTGGGCAGATGTTATTGAGAGTCAGTTCGTAGATAGGGTGGGTAGGTAGTTTGACAGGATACAGTGGATGCCACGAGGGTCAGGGATGCATGCATGGATAGTGAGAGATCAGGTGCATTTGGGTCCATTATTATCTTATGATCAAACAGTGACATAGCTAGTAGAGATGATTCCCTTGCCTTGGGATATGTGGACAGATATAGAGGATGCAAGGATGGATGTAGAGTACACTGCATATTGGGGAGAGCATCTATTTTCATGGCTCACGGATCTAGGGGAGCCGATAGATGGAGAGGGTGGAGGTGACAGAGATGATAGTGGAGATGATGGAGGTAGAGGCTAATGGAGGAGGCGGGGTACACTAGTAGAGAGGAGAGTGGCTCCAAGGAGAGAGGGCACAAAGGAGAGACAGGCTCATGTAGTGAGAGGAAGAGGTGGATTATCATTATAGGTGCCAATAGCATGGGTTACCAGATAGGTACAGGCTCCTAGATAGGTACAGAGACTGGAGTAGCCACATGAGCAGCCATAGGGACATGGTCAGGAGAAGCCACATGAGCAGCCACAGGGATAGGGTGAGGGGAGAGAGGAGGAAGATGAGCTACTAGCCTTGAGGGAGATTTGCCAGGGACAGGAAGATGAGATCTAGGAATTGGAGAGGGAGATAGCTAGACTCAGGAGATAGTTGAGGGATACTGAGCGGGAGAGGGATCAGGCTATTCAACACTACACAAAGGTTGAGACAATACTGAGGGAAGGGAGGTAGGAAGCAGAGGACACAGGGGCTGAATTCACCTATGTTCTATATAGCTTACTGGCAAGACCTTTACTATGGAGTGGTGCCACCAGATCAGTGGGCCAGAAGCTTCAGGAGACCATCGCGGACTGCGATGACCACTGGAGGGAGAGACAGGAGACATGCGTCTAGCGGTGGGGTTATGGGTCCTCCACCACCATCAGATAGAGGGGACAAGAGAGATGATCCTGGGGCAGGTCCTTCTAGGGCTTAGACTCCATTGAGGCTAGCTGGCTCCGAGGGAGGGAGTTCATCATAGCCTTAGAGGGCTCCCTATGTATCAGTTTTTGTACCATTTTGTATGATGACACCTTTGTGTGATTGTAGCCATATTATTTTGACATCATTGTATCATGACACTTATTATTATATATATGAGATGATTCATCCTTGTGGCAGCTATATGCATGTGTACCTATGTGATTCTTCTATACGTCTTATGATGTATGTTTCTATGTGATGCTTATGATATGGATGCAAACATGTACATGATGAAATGCAATATTTTTGTTCTTTTATGTTTTTAAAATGTTATGCCAATGTGAATGTATGAAATGCAGATGAATATGATAATGCAAATAACTATTTACATGATGAGAATGTAAAATGTGCTAACATGTGTTGTGTGCAGGATGTGATGCAATTGTGATATCTATATGTATGTATGAAATGCTAATATGTGGTAATGCAGGTGCAAACTACATGAAATGCAAATATTTTTGGTGTGTCATTATACTCGATCATGTGATAGAAGGCTACACAGACTCAAGAAGGATGATGGAGGTCAATCAAGAAAGGGGGATGGAAGATAGAAGATATGGAAGTGAAAGAGCTTCTTGTGCGTTATCATCATTCAGCTTTATTATGGAAAATAGGTTATGACAATCCAGACATAGGTTCGATCCAGAAAGTCATTGTACCCGTTTGCATGGAGATCATACAGTTGTAAACAAGGAATGCCCCAGTTCACACTAGACTCATAGTGTCCTCATATCCTTGGACAATTCATAGCATTACTAAGAGACAATCCACAAACAACAAAGAAAACAACAATATTTAAAGACTAAATGAATTCAACCACAAAACCCTAGCCTAACAACAACAAAGATCCACCATAACATATGAAGATTACCTAAGATAATGTAAATCAAATAAAATCATAAAGATTATACCATCACATGTCTAATAGGGTTTGGATCTCCATTCTTCTTATCTCTATTGATCTTGCTTGATATATTTGTTCTTAGATTTTATGGTAAAAATGGAAACAACAATATTGAAAGATTAAATGAATTCAACCACAAAACCCTAACCTAACAACAACAAAGATCCACCATAACATATGAAGATTACCTAAGACAATGCAAATAAAATAAAATCACAAAGATTATACCATCACATGTCCAATAGGGTTTGGATCTCCATTCTTCCTATCTCCATTGATCTTGCTTGATATATTTGCTCTCAGATTTTATATGTGCACAAGAGCTCAACAAAGAATGAAAATTTGGTTGATAGCTAGATCACATATGAAAGTTAGAATGCTAGAAGGGTTCAAAGATCAATTAGGGTTGATAATGAAGGAAGCATCCTCTTATATAGAAGACACTATAAGAAATGAAGGGATCAGATTGAGAAGTGTAAAAGATAAATGGTCGGCTAAGATTATAGGGTAGGTAGAAGAAATAAGAAAATAATAAGAGGGTAGATAGTGTAGGAATTAAGAGATGAATGACATGTGTCATGGGTAGAAAAGGCTAATGAATTAATTAAATAAATAAAGATTTATTTAATTAATAGAAGAATTAGGCTTAAAATAATTAAATAAATAAAGATATTTATTTAATTAGACAGAACAATTTTAGATGTCTACACTATGTAATTTAACAGTCATACTTGAACCGATTTGTTTGTAATCTCTATGAGATCTTAGGTTTGTGATGTGTTACCGACCTATTGTTTTGCTTATAAGGTCGATGAGTTGTTTTGTTGTAGTGTTGGCAATTTTGGTTAAGTGTAAGTGTGATTGGTTTCCAAACCAGAAGGTGTACGTGCAGTATGTGTGAAGGTAGATAGGAGCATGAAATGGATTTGATCAAGTAGAGTAGTGCTATTCACTAGATCAACAAACCCCTATTGTTCTCTAACAATTACAACAGTCAAATCCATTAACCAAGTAAGCTTTAACAGGCTTAGTGCTATCTAAATCCTCTAACCGGGTGATCCATTAACTTGGATTTCAAATCCTCTACCGAGGTTACTCCTAACAGTGTATTGCTTCTAATAGGGTATTATAGTCAATCCCTTAACTGGGTGATCTATTCTTAACATGAATTTTAGTAAAGCTTTAACTTGCTTGGCTTGTAATAGGGCAAACTTTAGAAGAGTTCATAATACTTGTGGGTATTCATCCCCACCATGGTTTTTCCCATTTGGGTTTCCATGTCAAAATCATTGTGTCAAGTGATGAATGTTTTTGTGGTTATGTTCGCTATGATTAATTTGCTTAACTGCTAAATCCACTTAGAAATGATAAGATGTCCAACAGTAATCTGAAATGTGCTTTTACTATTGTTAGTAAAGTATATGAATATTTTTGTTAAAAGGTTTTAAGAGTTTTAGAGCTGTTATATTGTTATTCTATTATGACAGTCAAATGGTATACTTGATAGTGATATTGCATTTGATACTTCAGTGTTTGAACCAGTTTATTCTGAGTTTGACTTGAGAGGTTATTTTTGAGTTTGGTGAAAGTTTAGTAAGGTTTCTATCTATTGATTCACCCCCCACTCTTAGTAGTCCAAATCCTTATTGATTCATCATACCATCAACAAGTTCATTCACTTTAGCCATAAAGGATGCTATGTTCTCATCTTATCCCATCTTCAATGTCTCATACGTTCCTTTCAAGCTCTACAAATAAGCAACTTTAACTTGTGCATCTCCTTCATACAAGGTCTCTAAATTTTTCCAGATCTCATGTGTAGTCGACAGACCCATCACATTAGTCATTTATGAATATATCAAGGAACTCAACAATGATTCCTTATCTCTTATGTTATGTTCAACATCCTTGATCTCATCAGTAGTAACCGAACCATTATGAGGAACATTGTAGACATTCTTTGTAATCTTCCAATAATCATCTCCAAGACATTTCAAGTAAACTTCCATCTAATCCTTCCAAACAGTTTAATTGTTTCCATCAAATCTCAGACTCTCTTTCTTGAACACATAGGTTGCCATCCCAGATCTCCTCAAGTAGTCAATATTGTTCTGGAGGAATACCAATTGTTGGCAATAACAATGAAGAAAACTGAGGGGGGGTTGAATAAGTTTTCACCGAATTAAACAATTTAAACACAATCTAAGATCTGATTAGCTGCAACAAGAATAAATATAAACACAATAACAACAACACACACAACACCAATATTTTGACATATAAAACCTGATTAAGGGAAAAACCATGGTGGAAACCTACCCACAATAAGATGATACTATGTAGTAGTATGTATAAATATTAAAATGGGGAATGCACATGCATTCAGTCACACTACCTAGATCTCACTACTCAAAATATAATGAACTAGAAGGCTACAACCCTCAGGGAAGGTTCACTACCTTAACATAATATTCAGACTACAATCCGGTCAAGATGAACTAAAAGAATAGCATCTCCTAATGCCGGATGACAATTTTAGTCAAGCTCATTTATCTACCCTACAACACTCTCTGCTCAATACACCACACCACAATATGAATTCACTTATTTGCATATACACCACTCTCTGATAATGCAGACACACTTGTTGTTCTCAATTTCTGATTGCTTTTCTCTCTCTATTAGAATTCTCAAACCTCTGTCGCTTATGGAGAGAAAAAATATGAAATAGAAATAAAAGACAACATTTAACAAGATTTATACCAAAACCTTCTTCACTTCAAGCTTAAACTTAAGATTAGGTGGGTATACCTCCTAGATCACTTTATGCGATTGAAAATTTACAGAAGACCAGTGTCAACTCCTGCAAACCCTACACCTTTAAACATAACTGGACATAAAAGAAAGACTTGTATTCATTTTCATTGATCATCAAGAAAATCATGAACCTTAACAAGCTATACCAGTGCCTTATTCGGACTTCAGAGTCACTCAAAATTGGGCAAGAACTAACAGAAAAGATTTCACATACATGCCATTACATTTATTTAACCAAATGTACATATGCCTAACATACATAAACTCTCACCATGTGCATAAATCCAGTCATCAAATTCAATTAAGAATCACTAGTTATCAACGAAAAGGGTTTAAGTATATCTAATTTCCCTCCTTGAGGGAACAACCTAAACTCATTCTCCTAAATTGCCTTTCAAATCATTCAATTAAACAATCCTAAATCATTTAATAAAAATAGTAGCCAATCATTAAGACATGAAGACAACAGGAATTAAGACTTAAAATGCTCCAGTCTATATATTAGTATTTTACATCAAATTCTACACAACTCAAGAATGATTTTCCAAAAACCAGACAAACCCTAAATAGATTTTGCCAGAGTTTTCTTACATAATTCTTGTGATGATTTTCTAAAATAGTCCTGGTATCCATTTATAGAGATATGGATGCAACAAGCTTCGGACTTTCCTAGAAAATTTTGTTATAATCATAATTCCCTCTGAAAAGAGGGTTACAATTCTTACTAAAGGAAACAGGAGGAAACCCAATTAGTTAACTAGCTGGATAAAGGCCAAAAAACCTCTCAATATTCACAGGTCGAGTGTCAGGTGTCTTTAATTCCTTAAAAATCTGATTAGCCTAAAACAAACAGTTACAAGAGCTAACCACTACAAACTTTTCTGAGGTTTGTTACAATACTGCAACATCAATTGACTATTCTTGAGCCTCCGCTTCTTGCATCACATATTTATCTTTCCATTCTTTGAACACGTCATCACTAGGCCAAGGGAAGCTAACAAATTTCTTCTTCAACTTATTTAATCTTTTCCATGTATTCCTTAACTGCTTAACTTTAGTTTCAAGAAAACCATAATGTGACTTTATCTTTTCAATTTACTCAATTGTTCGAATGAATAAATATGTATCATCTGAATTGATGACATCATTTATCCATTGTGATAATTTATGGCCTAACTTGCCAAGCCACACCTCTTCATCTTTCAACTTGTTAGTGCCAATAAAACCCCCAGGAAATAATTCAAACTTCTAGTCAATATACTCTTTTCTATACAGGTTTGCTTTTCTTTCTAGACCAACTCTTCCCCCTACCAACCTAGACATTGTTACAAGCTAGGGTTGTCGTTGCACTAAAAGATCGACCTGTCAATGCTCGATACAACCACTAGACTTATAGAATCCATAGGAGGCTGTTAAACCATGTCGTGAATCCCCATGAGGGACGCTGGCCCATTGCCAACAATCCCCCTCCCAGCGTCACTCACCGTGGCCTACATGATTTGAACCTGTGACCAATCTCAGATACCACTTGTTACAAGCTAGGATTACCGTTGCACCAAAAGATCGACCTGTCAATGCCCGATACAACCACTAGACTTATAGAATTCATAGGAGGCTACTAAACCATGTCGCGAATCCCTGCGAGGGATGCTGGCCCACTGCCAACAGACATACCTTTTACCAACTCAAAGGTGGATTTAATAGTGGCATCAACATCTGCCTCTTCATGGGATGAACACATAAGTTCCAAATCCACCTCCGTAGCCATCCATTTATTCAAAATTGGCTCCAGAATAGCCTTGTCCTCCTTTAAAGCAGTCAACATGCTCAAAACTCTCTTCATATATATACACAATAGAAGCCCCAACTATGTCAACAAACTTCAAAATTGTGCCCCTGATCTTCTCCTCATATTTACTTGTAAACATGGCTTGATCTTGCTTCAATTTTTCCATTTCATCCTGGATAGTCTCAGTACACTAGAAACTAGGAGTCATAGGGGAAGGGGGAAACTCAATGATTGGAATAGTAGATGGAGGTTTGGTTGGAGAGGAGGCAATCATCAAGGTAGAAGATTCACCTTTCTGATGTTTCCCTGCTATTTGATTCTTCAATTTTACAATTGTACTATCCTTCTGAGCTATTTCAATTTTAGCCTCATTATAAGCTTTTAGGATTAACTCCAACTTTACCTAGAGATCAGCCTTTTCCTTGGCCTCTTTTTCAACTATAACCATATTGAATTTTGCGGATTCCAAAATTGTAGAACCAGCCTCCACCACCCCTGTGTCCTTCACTCTCTTCACAATCATGCCTCCAGAATAGCTAGCTTTTGAGGAGTCTTTCCTCTTTTTGATCTCCTCCCTTCTTAATGACCACATGACTAAGGCAACATGATCATTACTATAGGTCACTCCCTCTAGGGGCTTTTTTTCTTTCCTTACTACTTCAAGAATTAATGCATCTGCTATGTCCCATTCAGGGAGAATCAAAACTCTAGATTCTGCAATCATCTTCCTTCCTTGCTCTTGGGTAATGGACTCAAATTACGTCAACATTTCTTTCTTTACATCTGCCTCAACTGCAAACATATCTTTGTGAGGACATTCATTTTTCCTCTTCTTACATCTTGCCTTGAATTATTCTATATTTTTGTCCAAACAAACTGCAAAAACGATCATGTTTTGATAAAACTATCATCTGCCAGAAACTCCTAACTAGCCTGCTTAATGACAAGGTCCTGTTCTTTACCTATAAGTTCCTCTACAATCAAGTCCATTTGGGCACTTGCTGGTTCCTCCGACATTCCCTCTTGCAATTTTTCATATGTGTAAGCAATTTCCCCAAGACTTCCTAATTTCAACAGTTGCTCTGCTACTGCTTGCTCATTTCCTATATGTATTGGGGATTGGGAAGCATAATACAAACACTCACTTGTTTTCACTTCCTTCCCTACCCTCTGCCTTTTAGGAGACTCTTGGACCTCAACCACATCTTCTATTACCCTTTTTTTTTTTTGAAGTCGAAGGCTTATATCTTATTGGAATTAGTACACTATATTCTGACCTTTTATGCATTACATATTCATCTAGGGGAATCACCTTGGCATAGGCAGGCTTGGCTAAAACTAGATTAGCCTTTTTAGGATTATCTTTCATCACAACCTCCTTCTTCTCCTTCAAGGTTTGCATTAAATCCTCAAAATAAACTACCAAAAACTTGATCTTTTCTTGAAAAGGATGAAAGCTAACCAAGGGATCATAACTGTTGTCAAAATGGTAAATGAAATCCAAAATTTTCTTGAAGGCTATCAATTTTTCTTTCTCGACTTCTTGCTCATCTAAATTGAACTCATTCCTTATTAAATCCTTAGGGAAGTGAAACTGGTGGGCCTTATCTACACATTTGGCCCTCTTCTTAAACATACTGTTAAAGAAATCCTCTGGATCAACAAACCTCACCACTGCAGTAGATAACCTATATGTCTGAAAGAAATCATAAAAATGTGTCCAACCACCCTTGGTGATTACAAACGGATGTGCTAGGGTAACAGTTGGGAAAATTGTTCCCTTCCCCTTATTAGTCAATTCTACTTCCTGCAGGCCTCCAATTTGTCTCAGGACCTCAGCAATTCCTATTTTAAAGGGACTTGACAGGGGAGCAGATATGGAGTTCCTCTAAAACCATAATCTCTTGCATCATCAACAAGGGACTGAACAAACAGTTTCATGATGACATCTTTATCCACTATCTCATAATCATTTATTAGATCTCCAAAAGATTTTAGATGTTCCTCAGCACTAATTGCATTGTTTCCAGTTAATTTATGGAGTTTGCCTCTTAACTCAGTCGGAACATGATTGGGATATCTTGGGATCCCATCAAAGAACAATTGTCTATATTGTTCTAAATTGATTGGTCTCCTTTGAAAAGGGGTAATAACATTATTATTTCCCATGTTCATTCTAATTTTTTGAATTGGAGACAGAGATATTTGGGTGTGATGACTATTCATAGGGATTTGACTCACTGAAGCTACATTAGTAGGCACTGTAGGTTGAATCTTAATAGGGGGAAGAGAAATTTGTTGAGGATTAGGCTTATTAAGATCTTCTGATGGAAACGTGATAGGGGGAGCCTTTAAGTAACTAATTTTTCTTTTTACTTCTTGATTTGTTGCTTCCAATTCAGCTTTCTCTAGCTCCATTTGGAGATCCTCCTTTTCTTTCCTCATTCTTTCCATTTCTCTCTCACGTGTTGACAACCTATGAGAAACCTCCTCTATTGTTTTAGATTCAATTCCATCATCTACCCATTTCTATTTTCCTTTATCCACATTTGTCCTAGGAAACTGTGAATCACTGAGTACTTCCTTACTTGGCTGAACTACTAACCTATATGCTGGCTTAGCCTTGGGGATCAGGATTTCTCTAATCACAGGGCCTTCCTCATCACTCTTTTATTTTTCTTTGGCCAATACCTCAAGATCAGCTATCTATCTAAGAAGCCTATCTCTCTCCATTAATTTAGCTTTAACCTCTTTCTCCCTATTTGCTTCCTTTTGGGCTCTTAGGGAAATTAGATGGTGAACTCTTTTGTTCAAATCTTCAATTTCTTGGGACACTTTATCTTCATCAAGGAAATTTTCCTTAGAATCTGACATATTGACTTGGTCTATGTCAATTAAACTAATGTTTCCATCTATTGTTCTAGGCACAGAGTGTCTAATTACATTTGAACTGGTCCTATCTCTTGCAGAAACACTAACATGGGACAAATCTTGATTTAAAACAGGAGCATTATCAACATTTCCAAACAATCCTGAATGGAAACCTAATATATCATGTTCTAAATCTCTAGAAGATGAATTAGACTTTGCATAAACAGGTCGATCAGGCATCTTACCAGTGTTATTGTTCTTTTGTACCCAAGTAGCATTTGATGGTTCAGGTAACACAGATCTCTTCTGACCTCTCCGTGACTGCTTTGGCAAACCTTCTTGCAAAGTTTCATGAGGGTGCTTCTTCATGAATGACCTGGTGTTTTTTCCTCCTTGCATTACGCTTGTTTTCTTTTGAAATGATTTACAATTCGTAAGGATTGGTTCCAATATGACAGAGTCGCCACCCACAAGAATATGGGAATTATGAAAACGAGCTATTAGAATAATATGCCGGAATTCCACAAACACAATAGTTTTCTTTACAAATTTAAGCACAAATCTACGTCTAGATCCTTAATGTGACTCTCCCCAGTAGAGTCACCACTTTTTTTGTCTTCAAAATCTGAGTCACCTCAACATCCTTATAATAAAATGATTTAAACTCTATGCAGAAGAGATATTAAAGGGAAGGAAACTCTTAGGACAACATATGACAGGGTTTGATTTAACCTTCTACACTTCAGACTTACTCAGAGTCCAGGCGGGTATACCTTTGTGAACTAAATTCACACTTTCAAAAGATAAATCCATAGCAAACCAGTCCAGAAAACCAGTGGATCTAATCACCTTGAAACCAACTAAAACAAAGGAATGAAAATTATACTCATATTTAGTATTTTGATCTACAAAACATGCAATAGACAACCTTGATCTATACCAGTGCCTTATCCAAGGTCACAAAGTCATCTAAATTCAAACAATACTCCTCAAATAAAATATCCCTACACATCCCATTGGTTCGGCTTCTTTTAATCTCTATATATGCTTGACATACATGAGAATTTATGCACACCAAATCAAACTATGCTCATCAAGATTCAAAATATCCTATGAAGAATTTACTGGTAGAGGCGATCCATGCATATTTAATTCCCCTCCTAAAGAGAAAAGCTAGCGAGCACATCTATTGAAAATTGCCTTGCATTGCCCATTCAAACAAAATAACCCTGGATTATTCAGAATGAAACAATAAACAACTGCAAGCACATTCAAAGATGACACAAAGTTTTACTCAAAACTGATGGTCTGTATATTGATATATTTTCAAGAAAAGTATTACAAAAACTTTTGAATATTCTCCATTACACTTAGAAAAGCTCAGATAAATTTCTGCAGCATTTTCTTACATTTCTTTGCGATCTCTTTCTCTCTAGTCCTGGTATCCATTTATAACAATATGGATGCACATAGCTTTGGAATTTCCTAGGAGAATTTGTTACAATTGTTACTTCTCAAGAAGAAGTTACAAGAACTTTTGCAAAAACAGTTATAAGTCCTTTTCGACCTCTGCAGTTTCTTCAACTTGCTATTCGGTTGTAACCTCTTCTAACTGTTCAGGAGCACCCTCTAACTGCTCTGCATCCTAGATGGCATATTTCACTGTCCATTCATTGTGCATGTCATCAGTTGGCCACGTGAAATCAATCACTTTTGTCTTAGCCTTGGTCAACCTTTTCCAGGAATTTCTCATTTTGTTGACATCTGAATTGAGAAAACCATAATGAGACTTGATTTTCTCTATCTCCTAAATTGTCACAATAAAGAAGGAAGCATCATCTAGATCAATAATGCCTTTAATCGTAGCTGACAATTTGGCCTCTAATTCTTGGAGCCACACTTGTTTGTCCTTCAGTTGATCTGGGCTGGCAAAAACTCCTGGGAGCAACTCAAAAACCTGATCAGTATATTCCTTTTTGTACAAGTTAATTTTCCTATCAGCATTATCCACCCCTTTTGCTATTTTCACTAGATCCTTGGTGGTATCACAAGTAGATTTGATGATAGGATTGGCCCCTGCTTCATCATAAGAGGCACAAATAAACTCCAAGTCATGCTCTCTAGGCCTCCATTTGTCAAAAATAGGTGTCAGAATGGCTTTATCTCCATTGAGCTCATTCCTCATTTCCAAAATATTGCTTATATTACTGTATAGCAATGAAGCACTCATTGTATCCACAAAAATTGAAATAGTAGCTCTTACTTTATCCTCATATTTCTTGACATACAGGGCCTGAGCCTGTTTCAAATTCTCTAGCTCTTGATTAGTAATCTCAATCATCTGGGAGCTGGAGGGTGCTGGAGATGGTGGGAACTCAATGATGGGGCTGGTAGGTGGAGGTCTTGCAGGAGAAGAGGGGATCATCAGTGTTGAAGACTCACCTTGATGGTACTGTACTGTCAACTGGCTTTGTAGCTTAGCAATGATGCTATCTCTATCTCTTACCTCTTCCTTAAGACTGTTATAGGCCTTTAGAATTGTCTCCAACTTGACTTGGAGGTCTGCTTTCTCCTTGGCCTCCTTTTCTACTACTGCAACACTAAATTTTGCAGTTTCTAACACAGTACAATAGCTTCTACCACCCCTGTGTTCTACACTCTCTTCAATATCATTCCACCAAGGCATCTTGACCCTGGGGTATCTTTGCTTCTCTTACTCTCATCTCTCTTGAGAGACCACATGACGAGTGCAACATTATCCTTGCTGAAAGTGATTCCCTCCATGGGCTTGGTTTCTTTCCTTACTGCCTCCAGAACCAGGGCATCTGCTATGTCCCACTCAGGGAGAATAAGCACTCCAGCTTGTGCCACCATGTCTCTTCCTTGCTCAGGAGTGATGGTCTTAAATTCTTCCATCATTTCATGTTTTATTTCTTCCTCTACCCGAGTTGGATCTTTGCTAGGCTGTTCACCTTTTCTTTTCTCGCATCTTGCATTGTATTTATCTATATTTTGTTTCCATACAAACTGCATAAATGCCCCTGAGGTAACAAAATTGTTGTCAGCCAAAAAGTCATCACTGGCTTGCTTTATCTCAGGATCCAACTCCTGGCCTTTGAGTTCAGTGGTGGTAATATTCATTTCAGCAGCAAGGGGTTCTTCTGGCATTCCTTCCTCTACCTCATCATATGTGTAGGCAATTTCCCCTAAACTGCCCAACTGTAAAAGTTGCTTAGCTGCTGCTTGCTCATCTCCTATGTGGATAGGGGATTGGGATGGAGAGTACAAAGGTGTATCAGATGGTATTTATTTTCCTACTCTCTTCCTTTTAGGGCTCTCTTGGATGTCGATAACATCTTGTATCTTCCTCTTTCCTTTGGAGGTAGAGGGCTCCCCTGTTGTAGGCATCAACACACTATAACTAGATTTCTTGTGTAGGGTGTAGTCACTAGGAGGGATTACTTTGGTGGAGGCAGACCTACTTAGAATCATTCTTGCCTTTTCAGGGTTGCTTTTAATCATAGCTTCCCTCTTCTCCTTCAGGGTCTGCATCACATCCTCAAAGCAAACAATTAAAAACTTTATTTTCTCCTCCAGGGGGAAAAAGCTAGACAATGGGTCATAGCTGGCATCAAACTGATGCACAAAGTCTAAGGCTTTCTTATAAGCCACCCATTTCTCCTTCCTCAGCTCCTGCTCATCTAGATCAAACTCATTTCTAATGAGGTCTTCAGGAAACTAAAATTGGTGGGGTCTACCTCTACACGCTGCTCTCTTTCTAAACATGCCATTAAAGAAGTCTTCTGGATTGACACACCTGGATATTGCAGTTGACAAATGATAAGGTTTGAGAAAATCCTCAAAACAATTCCAACCTCCTTTAGTTATTACAAATTGGTGGGCTATGGTAATCATAGGGAAAATAGTCCCTTTACCCCTACCTGTCAGTTCTGCCTCTTGTACACTACCAATTTGTCTAAGGACTTCTGCAATTCCCACTTTGAGAGGGACCTGATAGGGCAACAAGAATGGAGTGCCTCTGAAACCAAAAACTTTGAAAATTGTTGAGACTGGGTATAGATAAATGTCACCCCAATTGTGAACAATATTTATGGTCTCTGCAAATTCTTTTGGTCTAATGAATTCCAAAAGAACCTTGCAGATTCTTGGGTTCTCCGAGCAGAGGAGAGTCCTGATCTTGGATGCAAAATATTTATCAAACTTCAAGAAACTGGCATCCTCTCTATCCCATGACAAGACAGTACTCCATAGTTGCACTGACATCTTTTCTCCTTCCTTCTCTTTGATAAGGTCCAGTCCACTGGCAAAGTAATCACCTCCTTTGAATAGAAATAAATGCATCAGGAGTGAGTACCATCCAAAAGGCCTATCCACCTTTCCATTCTTTATTCCTACTAACCCTCCATGGATAGCATCAGCAATGAAAGAAGCATAATCAAATGTTACTACAAGGGAAGGATTTAAAATCTAAGCAATCATTAACAAGTAGTGATTGGGCATATTAGCTTCAACATCTTCTCCCAAAACTTGGCAAACTGACCAATACATTCCCTTAGCTCTGAGGGTGAACAAATTTAATGAGAAGGGCTCTTCTGTGTTGGGTCCTACAACAGTCAATCCACCTATCTTCACAAAAAATTCCTTAAGAGGCCCACTCCTAAGATGATTCCTCTATGCACTGTATACTTGAGCTAATGATTTGAAATTTATGGGTTCAAGAAAATTTGTAAACTCATTTAGCCCAAAAGCAGTTCTGAACTCTTCAGTATTAATCTCAATAAGGGCTTTTCCATTTATGTCCTGAATGCTTCTTGTGACTGGATCATAATTAAGTGCAATTTGGGTCAATAGATCCATGTCCATAAATACCCTTGGGACTACCAACTTCCCTACATCTAATTCCCAGATGCTATTTTGTGGGGCCGGAGAATTCCTCATTCCAAATCCAACCTTAAATAACCCCAACCTAGACAATCCGACCTATGGATCTCTCAACCAATTACCCTTATCATATAGCCCTTCTCCTATTTTCAAACGAGGAGCTCTAGGCACTAATTCTTTTGCTTTCAATTCTTGATTAGTTGACAACATCAACTGCTCAAGAAAATCATCACAAATGGCCCTCTCCAGATAATTGACTTTCCCAGAAAATTCTCTCTTAGGTGCCATTTTGAAAATGCAAGCAATCAAAATACTGCCCCCAAATGGTTCTGTGACAAATCAATGTCTTATTTAAAGCACACCACAAAGAAATTGCTACATGAGAGTACAAGAAAACCTATTTTTAGCTCGAGTGAATCCACTCTGCAACTAAATTGACTTGCTCTGTATTTGAAGAAAATGGCTCTGTATCTGCTCCTCTGCAATAATTCTTTAGAAAGATACCTTCATCCGGTTGATAGGAAATCATATATGGTACCCAGGCTCTTAACTGCAACATTGATTCCACATGCTTCAACCATCCCTTCAGAATTGAATTCATGAGAGAATTTGTATTTTTCACTCCAACGGGCCATTTGATTCCTGCAATTCTTTCCTTTTTCTCTTTCACAACTTCATGAAGCATAACCTTCAGGCAATTTCATCCTGCGAAATAGCGCCAACCGTCTGATCAAAAGAAACTTGATCGGTCATTATACTGACTTAACAGTCTTGCCTCCGCACTGGGCCCCACCTTCTTTTTGCCATTTCGTATCTTTCGAGCACTTCTCCTTCATGAAACCGCGCCAGGCATTAGATGGAACTCTAACTGCTCGGTGTTTAACTTTGACCAAAACCATCGACATCTTTACTAACCGCACCTCTACTTTGACTGCTAGCGGTTTTTTGCTATTTCACGAAGCTTAAACATCTATCAACTTCAGGCTGCGAAACAATGTGAAGCGTTGGATCAATTCGGAGATGATCATCCTTTAAGGGAAACCTTCATGCTTTCTTTACTTACACCACCTTTTCATTGGCTACTGGCTACCACGTGGCACTCAACCATTGGTTTGGAAAACCCTTTGCATTTAATTCAACGTCAGCCACATGTCTCTCCTTTATATTGCTGGTTTCACCTTGGCGGGCCCTCAACTTCTTTTGAAACCACGTGTCCACCGACACGTCACCATCTAGCCTGACACCTGGATGAACCTCTTTTACTTTCTCTATTTTGCAAAGCATATCCTTCAAGCATCTCGTAACCGTGAAATAGCGCCGGCCGTTGGATCAAAGAAAAGTTGATCCTCTTTTAACCTTATGTTTTATCTGCCTTTGGGGATGAAAAACCTTTTCGCCATTTCGCAGGGTATAAAGCACGAGCATCTTCCCCTTGCGAAATCACGCGGGCCGTCAGATCATTTTCTACTTGCTCGATGCTTAACCATCTGAACAGACTCTGGCAGACGTGGGCCCTCTGACTCAACCTCGACCACCTGGCATCTAGTCACTTTCAAAGCTGACATGTCAGTCTTTCATTTGCCGAGAGAAAACATTGGGCTCCAATTATTTCTTACCACCTACATCTGCCAGGTCACCTCTTATCCCGCGGCATGACTCACCTCTAGGACCCACCTTTTAACTCTCAGACCCGCCTTGCTGACTATTGTAGCCTCTGCCATGTGCCACCATCTTACTCGCCCTCTCGACCAACTGGACCATCTACTTGGAATGCCATGTCATTTTGCAACTTCACGAAAGCTAACTATCAAGCATTTTCATCATGCGAAATAGCGCGAACCATCAAATCAAATGGGATTTGATCACCTGTTAGTCACTTAGAAAATCCTCGTATGCAGGGTCCCACCAAATGCTTTTGCCATTTCGTGAAAGGTATTTCGCTTGCAAGTTCAGGCTGCAAAATAACGCCAGCCGTTGGATCTTGGACAAGATGAGATCTCTTTAAACCGGACCAAAATCGCCATTTAGAACGCAAAGCCTTTTCGCAACTTCGCCTAGTGAAATAGTGAAAACCATAGATCCATCTGAGAGTTACGCACAATTTACTAGGCCCGACAACATTAGGAGGAAAAGACATAAGGCGTAAAATTTTACAATTAATTCACATGACCGCCTAGGCAAATGACAAGGGGGGACACTTCCTACGACCCCAGAACCCATTACTTAAGTGGATAAAGTAACGAAGGAATAGAAAACAGAGGGTTTTTTATCAAACATTAAGCGATTTAAAACTAAAACCCTAAACCCTTAGGACCTAACACAGAGCTGAAGCAATTGACAATGTGTCTTACTCAAAATTTCAAAATCATAGCCAATTATGGGAAAGGAAAACCCAATTTTTAAACAATGATAACGGGTTCAAGTACACACCAAACTCCAGAGCCTTGCTAAAAATATTTTCCAAATGACCGTAGTGGTCATCAACTTTCTTAGAGAAGCATGTTAAATCATCCTAGTAAACAACCATGATGATGATAAATTCCTTAAAAGCTACATCCATTACTCTCTAAAAAGTAGCTCCAACATTCTTTAGGCCAAATGGCATTCTCATATAAACATATGTACCCCAGGGGGTAGTAAAAGCAATCTTGAATTGTTTAGCCTCTTTTACTAATACCTGATTATAACCTGAGAACACATCCATCATGGACAACAAATCATAGCCGGTTACTCTTTGCAACATAGCCTCCAGATTGGGGGAAGAATAATTGTCTTTCAGAGAGGCAACATTCAAATTTCTGAAATTAACACAAAGCCTTATGTCCCCATTCTTTTTCCTGACAGGGACTAAATTGGACACCCATGAAGAATGTCTTATAGTCTTGATAATCCCCCCTTCTCTTAATCTTGGTCTCCAAAAGGGGGTTGATAGGTCTCTACTTCTGTTGAAAAGGCTTAGCATCTAGATGTAGAGGAATTTCATGTTGAAATAAGTCTTGTCTATACGCCTTTAGGTCCTCATAGGACCAATCAAAAACATGCTTGTAATTTCTTAATAAGTTAATAAGGTTGGTCTTAACATGGGGAGGTACATTCTTCCCAATATATACCAACTTAGGGAATGATTCTATCCCTAAGTTCACTTCCTCCAATTCTTCCATTTTAGTGGTTGACTCTTGGTGCAAATGATTGCCACTGTAGCTGAACATACGCTTCAGTTCTACTAATCCTCTGGGTATTTCATTAGTTTTTGTTAGGATTCCCAAAGATACGTAGAGGGTGGGTGGGGGGGGGTGAATCAATATCTAACTGGTTAATGGATTTTTTGAACTTATTAAGTAAATTGAATTCCAAAACAGTGTATCGGTAAACCAGAATTAATGCAGTAAATAAGAAGAATAAGCACAACATAGAAAGAACACCATAACACAATATTTTTAATGAGGAAACCCGGTGTGGGAAAAACCTCGGTGGGATTTGTGACCCACAATATTCACTTACTGGCCAATAAATGAATATTACTTACAATAGGGGCCTGCACATGCAGGAAGGCCAACTGCCTAAAGCTCACTGCTTAATTACAAAAGGGAAGTCTCAATGACTTACAAATTGGTTTATGCAAATCCAATATAATGTACTACTTTGGTTTAGCATGCCAGGTTCAGTACCCGTTTAAGCTCATAGAATAACCATAAATCTTACTCCAAAATCTGCCTTAATATTCATATATTACTTCTGCAATAATATGACCATGTCCATATCCTAAATGATCCATAAGATCTCATACTTATATATGAGTCCTATTACAATTCGCCTTGTCAGCTTACAAAAAGATATTACAATTAAATACAAAATGTAATAAACAAAATCTTGTTGGTTGGGGTGCTGGCAATCATCTTTGTCAATGCTAGTAAACTATTTGTTGGTGTAGATTTTTCCAGTGTCAGTGCCAGTGCCATAGGATTGCAAGGTTGCCATCAATGAAAATACCTTCAATCACCTACAATTTCTCATTGAAGTGTGCATTTGCCAACAATCTCCCCCTTTGGCATTGATGGCAACACTCATGAGAAATAGTCAAAATTGTATGCAAAATGTGTTGTCCAAGAATTTCCCAAAACCATCTTACCAAAACTGTGTGCTCCCCCTAAGCAGACGATCTCTTCTTTCCAATTATTTTTCTCATTCCTACTACTCCCCCTTTGACATCAATGACAAAGGTTGTCAAAAATGTCAACTAAGTGTAGTTCTCAGCTGGATTCCTGTAACCGGTGGGTTACAATCTGATATAGATCTGCTAGTGCAAAATTTAGGTTGTTAGTGAACCTTTCACTATCCTTCAATGCTGCTTCTATCCTTTGGATGGTACCAGTGAGTATGTGCATTTTCTCTTCCAGTGTCTTAAGTCCTGGAACAAGTGCCTCTAAAATTTATTTTCTCAAAGAGATGAGGATTTCAAGTTTCAAACCTAGTCTACATTTTAGTTCCTTAGCCTTGAACTTTAATCTCTCATCTTTTTCAAAATTTTCAATTTTCTATTCAAAACCTACAATTTCCTGCTCTATTACCAATATGGGTTCTGATGAGCCTACGAGATTATCAACAATATCATTTATTTCCTTTTTTTTTTTTTTTTTTTTTTTTTTTCTGTTGATCTCTTTATCTATGTCCTCTATCAAAATGTTAGTCTTGCATGAATCCTTGTACAACTTCTTAAAGTCCATTATTGTTTTTCCTAGTGTCAGTAATAATGTATCAATGTGTTCCTTACATCTATTTATCGACTCTTCAAAGAATTTTTCTTTCTCTTTATTCATTTTCTCACTGAATGTTTCCTCATTAATCTGATCAACTGTCAAAAGATTTTTGGTGATATACTTAGACAATGTGTCTAGTTGGCTCAAAGAATCTTTATTTTCTACATTGCACTTGGGTGCTATCAATTTCAATAAAGGAATTGTGTCATCAATAGCCTTATATGCATGTGCATTACACACTATGATTTTATTGATGGAGTCCAATAATACCTCTGTTACATTTGTTGATTTGAATTCTGTTAAGGAGGAACCATATGACTATCCAACTGCCTTAACAATCTACAATCCACCGGTGTGAGTAACTTCTTTGCTTATGTTGACCTCTGGTAGGTCAGTTTGAGTCTGCATCTTAACTAGCAAAGATTTGGTTTTCTTAACTATTGCTGGTGACACTATCTCTGTCTCAACCTTTTTCTCTTTATGTTTCTCAGAATATACCTCTGTCGGTTTCCCTGAGCTTTCCATTGCTGGTTTCTTTGATTGTGTCTCAGTGTTATCTACCGGTTTCTCTATATCTACCTCTGAACTATCCATTTCTGGTTTTTCTAACTTAGTAGGTTTCTCAATGTGTGCACCAGTGGTATCTGTCTTTCTAGTATCCAGGGGATCAACTTATTGTTCAGTGTGTCTTTCAATCCCAATCTCAACATTTCCAACTGTATCCTCAACATGTGTTTTTACAGCAATATCCTCAGTTGGTGGCTTAGTTACCACATCTTTCTTCTTAGTGGTTTCCTTATCAACCATAATTTTTACTTCTTGTGTGTCAATATTCATTGTATATAACACCTCTGAATCAGGATTGGTGTCTTCATGTGTTGTCTCCATACTCTCAACATTATCAGTTACCGGTGGTGTATCAGAAGGAGGTGGGGGCAAATTGTCTATTACTTTTATGCTTGGAGGACCACCTACCTTGCCTTTACCTTTATCCTTTTCCTTTTGATAGACTCTAAAAGTCTTTGGTCATTTAAGTTCTTCTTGCTTTTCCTTCTCTACAAAGAAGATATCCCATTTGTTCGCTATCTCTTATGTGATCTTATTCACTCTGGCAGCCATTAAAGCTACATGCCGGTGACCAATGGAAAATATAGTCCTGTTAGCCTCACTTATCAGTTCATCAAATTCTTCTATTGATTTCACTAGGTGAACTACAATTAATTTTTCTACCTTAATCTTCTTATCTAGTTCCACAATTGCTAACCTTTTTGCATCTAATCTTCTGTACAAGTCACTTGGTAAGTCATCTACAAATTCTATCAAAAATTTCTTGTAAATGTCTAAGTGTAGAATAACATAGTTTTCAATGCTTTCCTTTTCTTCATTAGTGAAAGTGTTATACAACTTGCTGATATTTGACAAGTTTCTTTCTTCAGTAATTTCATTTAGAATATTTCTTAAAGGAGGAATAACTTGTTTTTCCTTCTTCTTCCTGGGTGTTATTTTCTTTGTTGGAGGCCTTATGGCCTATTGTTTCCATCTTGTTCTCTTGGGTGTAGGAGTGGGTACTGGTGAAGGTTTCCTTTTTCTTTCTACTCTCTGAAACTTTGTCAGTATTTCACTGTCAGAGGAGGTGCCAACTGGTGAAAGCTGTGCTTTTAGTTGTAACCCTTCCAAGTCACTTTCCTTGATACCAGTCTTTTTCAACAAGTCTTCCTTGATTTCTTTTGCCTGTTTAGTTACTTTTCTGATTGTTTGTTCTCTTCTTTTCCTTTGTTTCATGGTTTGTACTCTGCTTTCAATGGTTTCAACATTTCCAAATACTTCTTTTTTAGGTTCTCTAGGGGCTTCAAGGAGGGCTTTAGCATATGTTTCTATTATGTTTTCATCTGCCTCATAACCCATTTCAGTTACCCAAATTGTTCTAGGAACCACTACCTCCATCCATATTTTATCCTTCTTTATAACAAAACATATCTCCTTTTGGTATTTGTCAACTATGGCTTGAGATAGTCTTTCCCTAGTCTTCATTCTAGCCTTTAATGCCTGAAAGTGTTCAATTATGTTCTTTTCCCTATCATCTCCCATGTTGGTAAAGATATCCAAAAGTTGTTTCCCTACCGGTATGTCAAAACCAAATTCTTTTCTACCTATACCGGGAACTTCCTTAGTGATATATACAAATAGACATACAAGTAAGTTACCAAATCTGAATGTGCCTTTCTTTTCTCCTTTAATTTTCTTTAGATTATCAATCAATTCATCTTTTAACCATTCACATATGTCAATATTTGTGTTACTATTTACCAAGTCATAAGAACTTTTGATACATAAACTAGAAACAGAGTTTAATCTGTTAGCATGTGTAGTTTTGTATCCTAGTATCATGCTAATGAATCTTACACTAATATCCTTCACATCATTGACTCTCAAGGATCTGTTGTCATGGGTTGCACTGATTAGGGTCATCACAATGTCGTTAGAGACCTTCTTTCCTTTTTCTAGTCTGCTACCGATGGAAGGTAAGTCAGTCACTGCCCTAACTACTTCTTTTGTAATCTTATGGATGGAATCTAGCCAAAAGAATACCCCATGAACTCTGCTCAATATAATCCTTATAACTTCCTTGGGAAAATCAGGAATGCTAAGTATCTCCACAAAACCTAGGGTTTCAATTATCTTGTGTCTGGGTTTCACATTACCATTTTCATCACAAATTACAGTCCTATACATGTTCATAATCTCATCAGCACCAAGTTCTTCAATATGACAATGTATGTATATCCTAGGGTCTTTAGCATAAGCAACTCCTTTGGGTATTTTAGAAAATGCTCCTAGGGTATCATCCTGCTTTGCAACTTTGGGAATGATCTTAAACACAAGCCTAGGGCGTTTAATCACTTCAATTACGGTAGGGTTTGCAATGAATTCAGGTGTAGAGGAGGAAGCCATTGTATAAATACCTTAATCTGCCTTTAGGTTTGAATGCTTGAATGATTTTGCTTCACTTCGCTGTGGATGCCTTCACTCAGGTTTTTTACGCTCTAAGGAAGTTTGAATGCTCGGTGAGTGAAGAGTGAAAAATACTTGCTTTATAATGTCATTTCCTTCAACTACCATAATAAATGCCCGCCGGTTAAGTGAAAACTTAACTCATCTTCCAGTAAAGAAGCATTTCATCTTCTTACCATCAACGAAGGGTAAACTAGCATGTTTTCAATTTGTTTCCATACCCACAAGGGATTTCTTTTTAGTTAGATGAAGAATCTCCTGCCGGTGGAGTGATACTCTGTTCTACCGGTGAAGGTGTTGGTAATATTGCATTATTACAGACAATGAAAGATTGTTGGCATTTCATAAGGATATTGAGAAGGTTGTTGATGATTATGGATATAACTGATTAAAGATGTTTACTGTCTTGATATTATTATTTTTTCATTGATGTCAAGAAATTGATTTTCTAATTCAGTATGATGTTGCCATATCTTGAGAAGTATGATTTAAAGAATATAAAGATGTCAGTAAAAGACATAGGAAAGAATATGATGAATAAGGGGATGAATAAGGTATTCAATGGGCAACTACTACCGAGTCAGACAATGATGAGATCATGATGTTTAGATTGTTTTAATATCATACATATGTTGTAAATTGTAAAGGTTAATACTATACTATGTTACCAAGCAAAGAACCTAGTCGGTAAGCCCTAAGGTTATTGCTATCAGTTAATGAAGGTAGAATGTCTACCGAGTGAAGTTTAGTATTCACTGAGTTATAACTGAGTTACTACCGAGTTGTAACCGAGCTATAACAGAATGCATTAAATGTTTTCATGCGTTATTTAATGAAGGAAGCTGATGAGCTGGAACTGATTAAATGATTGGTGAGCCGTGAATGAAGTTTGTTAATGAATCTAAGGCAATGGAAAGTCGACATGAAGATCTATAGTGCAGATTGAACCGCAATACCCTGGCACAAGTTCCAAGAAATGTATGCAAGTTCCAAGGTGGGGTAAAATGTTTTTAGATAGAAAGATGCATTGAACCTGGACAAGATTGAAGATCTGATGGCTATGATTGATCATGGGAAATGTGATCAAGGAGATTAATCGGTTACCTAATTGTTTATAAATAGGAAACTGTTGATAAACAATGTATGCGAGAAAGTGTATGCATAGGGATGCTACATAGTGATTACCGAGCACAGAAGCTTGAAGACCTGTTTGAATAACAGAGTATAGAAGCCCAGCAGATAGACAAGATTAGTTCTATGTCTAGATTGTATTGAACAAATAGGAATCTGCTTTAGCATTTTAGATGTGAAGTTGCAGATAGAGTTTTATTATTGTTATTTTGTGAAAGTGACAGAAAATCTCTTAACCGAGTGGACTTAACAGTCTTATTTGTAAAACCCTCTAGCAAGGTGACATTCTGATTGAGTGTTTGAAATCCTTTAACAAGGTCAGTTCTAACAAGGTGAAGATCCTAACAGATCTGAGGGAAATCCCTTAATCGGGTCATATCTAGCAATGTGTTTGTAATCTTTAATAGGATTTGCTTTTAACCGAGCATACTCTAGAAGAGTATATTTCTTAGTGGGTCCAAAATCCCACAGTGGCTTTTCCCTATTTGGGTTTCCACGTTAAATCTGGTGTTATGAGGTTTATGATGTTTTTATGCTTTTGAGTTTGCATGTTTGATAGTTTTGGTTATATTACAGATATATATGTTACCAAGGTTGAATCTGATGTTTTTATGGAAGATTAACTTTGTATGATTCACCCCCCCCTCTCATCTTGTTGGCTATTGGATCTGTACTTATATTAAGTATCAGAACTATCAGAAGCAATAGCCTCATCCACATTCTGATCTATATTTGTAATCCATTATTTTGAAAATTCTTTCTTTACCTCATCAACCTTTTCTTTACCTTTGAAACTGGGTCCTTTGTTATCTGCCAGTGATTCCTTACTTTTACAAAATTTTGCAATATGTCCAATCTTGTTACAAGCATAACAAGTCACATTATTTTTTTGAATAGCTTTTCCATATCCTATGCCCATATGTGTTTTGCATTGATTAGATAAGTGTCCAAATCTTCCACAAACATAACATCTTACATTCATTCTACAATTTTCTAAATTATGACCAATTTTATTGCATTTAGAACATTGACCGGTGGGTGCATTAGTGTTCTGATAGTTTCTAGATCTACATTGATTTTCTTATGACCATACTTGTTGCAGCTAAAGAATTTCCCATTAAATTTGTGGGCATTAGGTTGTCTTACCGGTTTGTTGTGATCATGATTGTTTGCAGTACCAAAGCTTTCACCAACTTCAAAGCCAAATCCATTAGTATCTCCATTAGGTTTCTGATTTTTCAGCATATCATCAAGTTCTTTTGAACTTTTCTTGAATTTCTCCTTATGTTGATTTGTAGTAGCCAACTCATTTTCCAATAGATCTTTTTGTCTCATGAGTTCAGTTTTATCATGTTTCAAGTGAATCAGATTTGTCTTCAACATATCATTTTCATGACTGAGTCTTAGATTTTTATTTCCAGCATCATTGATTCTCCTAGTCAAGTCATCTTCATTCTTCTTTCTGTCTTTAGTGTCTTTACAAAATCTCATAGTCATATCTTGCATCTCATTCCTCAAGGTCATGTTTTCTTGCTTCATCTTGCTTACAAGATCATTAAGAGTTTCCTTTTCATCATCATCACTTTGTATCTTCTCATGAAGTTATCTTCTTTTGCTTCTAGAAATAGTAATATTCTCTTGAAGTCCTTGAATGATTTCCTATCTAGCCTTCAGATCATCTTTAATTTTGATATTCTTTAACTTTTCTGCATCATAATCTGCAAGAGCTATTTCCAATTGCTTTCTCAAGTTATCCATCTATACCAGTGTCAAAATCTTCCTCAAGTTGTTAGGCTTTTGAAAAAAGAGGACCAAGCTCCGATACCAATTGTTAGGATTCCAAAAGATACTGAGAGGGGGGGGGGGGGGTGAATCAATATCTAACTAGTTAATGGATTTTCTGAACTTATTAAGTAAATTGCATTCCAAAATAGTGTATCAATAAACTAGAATTAATGCAGTAAATAAAAACAATAAGCACAAAATAGAAAACACACCATAACACAACATTTTTAACAAGGAAACCCAGTGTGGGAAAAACCTCAGTGGGATTTGTGACCCACAATATTCACTTACTGGCCAATAAATGAATATTACTTACAATAGGGGCCTGCACATGCAGGAAGAGCAACTGCCTAAAGCTCACTGCTTAATTACAAAGGGAAGACTCACTGACTTACAAAATGGATTATGAAAATCCAATATAATGTACTACTTCGGTTCAGCATCTGCTATGCCAGGTTCAGTACCGGTTTAAGCTCATAGAATAAACATAAACCTTACTCCAAAATCTGCCTTAATACTCACATATTATTTCTGCAATAATCTGACCATGTCCATATCCTAAATGATCTACAAGGTCTCATAGTTATATTTGAGTCCTATTACAATTCGCCTTGTCCGCTTACAAAAAGATATTACAATTAAATACAAAATGTAATAAACAAAATCCTGTCGGCTGGGGTGCCAGTAATCATCTTTGCCACTTCCAGTAAACTATCTGCCGCTATAGAGTCTGTCGGTGCCAGTGCCATAGAATTGCAAGGTTGCCACCAATGACAATACCTTCAATCACCTACAATTTCTCATTGGAGTGTGCATTTGCCAACAGTTTCTAACTGAACCATGTCATTTCCAAATACCGTTTCTCTATCATCCACTACTTCTACTAATGCATTCCAATCAATTTTTTGTCTATCATAATCATCAATCCATTGTATAAATCTAAGTATATAATCATCATCTGCAAATACCTGCCAATTATACACATTATCTAGAATAGCATGTCTAGCTCTAACCTCAACTATAGATACACCGGTCAATGTTACACCATCATTTTTCAATGCAACATTAGCTAAAAATTCCGCCATAATGTTCTTTGATCTTTCAATCCACTCATTAGAAAATGCATAAAAATACTCAATTACATCCCAAACAACATGTTTGTACCTTTTCAAATGATCATTTTTTGATGCATATCTTGACCTTGTTTGGCAAACTACCAATCCTGAATCCCCAAATACTCTTAATGACTAAATTTCTTGCTTCTTAGCAATTTCCAGACCCAATAATAAGGCCTCATATTCAGCTGTGTTGTTTGTACATTGGAAGGCCAGCATAAAAGAGTATTTGAAAGTGATACCTGAAGGGGATATAAAAAGTACTCCTGCTCCAGATCCTTCTTTAGAGAATTCTCCATCAAAGTACATGTGCTACAAGCCTTCTTGTTGAGATTCCAATTCATTGAAAATGGGATCATTATTCTTCAATTGAGGTTGAATTGGTTGTACTCTGAAATTGTCAAGGTCCACATTAATCATACAATTCAGCATATTAGGATCTATTTTTTTAATAGCCTTTGGGGCACATGGTTCCCTGTACAGCTTAACCCGATTTCCATTCACTGGGATAGTTGTGTAAGAAAGGTATAATTGAACATTCCACACAACTGTTGCAGCCCATTGCCTAGATAACAACATTCCATAGTGAGGTTTAGTGTCAGTCACTATAACATCCATCTTGTAAGTGGCTTCAGGGAACACTGCTAATTTTACCTCTACATCCTTCATTGTACCTACCACATGTACTTCTCTATTGTCCATGGCATAACATTTCCCATACACAGTACTCACTGATAATTCCGATTCCTTCATGACACCATATCACATCAAATTTGCAGCAGCACCGGAGTCTATCATACAATTTTTAATTAACCTATTATTGACTAATAAAGTTACATAAAAAGGATCAACCTAGGAAGGTTCTTGAGTGATTGTTGTTCAAACATATATCTATGGAATTTGTTGCTCCTAATCCTTTTCATCCTTCTTGGTATCTATAGTTAAAGATGCACTATTGTTTGATACATTAGAAAATAAAGAAAGAGTAGCTTCTCTGTGCTCCTTTATTTTCAACAATTCTACAAATGGCACTGTAACTTTCATTTGGGTCAAAGCCTGAGTCATATCAAATGTGGGGCTAACAATCGACTCAGTATGTGCTTTAGCCTTCTATTTTTTTGGTTGGCTTTCCTTTTTAGATACAACAGTCCCTTGTAAAGTGCGAGTAGTACAGTTATATGCATTCTTTCCCAAATCTTCAGATCGGTCCTCTTTTGCAAGGTTGTCTTTGGCTAAAGTGTTATTGCTTGCCATCTTTTTCTGAGACACTTCTTTCATAAACATAGAACCAGGCTCACCATGATCTCCATCCTTTTTGTTACTTCTCAAATTGTAGTTATGTTTGGCTTTGGCTATAATAGCTTTAGTGAGATTTTTGACCTCTTCTTCATTGGGCCTTTTGAGATGAACTTCTTCATCCTTGATTGTCACCACATTCAAAGTGGGGTGCCAGTCAATTGTTAGCTGCCCTTGATAATCTTCATTTTGACTGAGTGTATCATACCTGCTAGCTTCACTTTGTGAGGACTCATCATCACTTTCAGCAATAGTTTCAAACATATTGACAACATGCCTATCCTCATTCCGATACCTCAACTCACCATCACCCATCACAGATTCAATTAACGCTTGAGCCACAACACACTGGTAAGGAGAATGTGGCCCATCACAAGTTGTACACCAGGGAGTGTTTTCCATATTATGCACATTTCCACCTTTCAAGGGGTCAGGTGTATCTTGGTTATGTGTGTTTTTTGGCTTATCTTAGAAAAGTTTACCATCTTTCTGAGTGGTGTTATATGGCATGTCATGTAACCTAGGAGGCCTATCTTGCCAATTGTAGTGAGGTTTGTCATTTTTACTCACTTTGGTAGTAAGATATTTCATGGCAATCATAAGGTTTTAAATTTTATCCTCTTCCTTAGGAGGTTTATTTTGTTGAGGCTTTGGCTCTTGCCACAGTCTACCATCCATCCTCCTTCCCACCTTCCTAGATGCTTTCCTATTACTTTCTACATTTATAGAAATTCTAAAAGCATGTCTTAAACTATGTGGGTTTTTATCCCTGAGGATGTAAGCCATTTTAGGATCAAAATCATTATAATAAGTAAGTAAGTAAACACACATTTTCATCTAATCTCATTACTTGAAAAAGCTTGTACATTACCTTCTGAAACCTTGCATTGAAGTCTGTGACATCTTCATTATCAAACTTCCTGATATTGTTGAATTCATTTAGCATAAAGCTCACATTGGTTTTATCACCATATTTCTCTTGGAAGCGGTTTTTAAACTCTTCCCAAGAACTGATGCCATTTATAGGTAATCCTTTGTACCAATCCCTCGCAACATCCACCAGAGACTGCACAAACATTTTCATGATGACATCTTCATTGGCAATCTCATAATCATTTATCATGTCACTGAAAGCGCCTTTAAATGGTCCTCTGCAGTTATGGCATTGTTGGCAGCAAATTTTTGAAGCCTGTCCCTCAGTTCAATATGAACATGGTTTGGGTATCCCAGGATTCCCTCAAAGAAGAGTTGCCTATACAACTCCAGATTAATGGGTCTTTTCTAGAATTGGTTACTAGTAGGATTATTACCCATGTTCATTCTCATATTAGGACCATGAGTTAGAGGGACTTGGTTATTTTGACTGGTAATAGGAACTTGATTTACTGGAACAATACTCACATGTAAGGTTGACTGAATTTTTAGTGTAGGATGTGAGACATGCTAAGGTGGTGGCTTATTTGGGTCTGTTGAAGGAAAGATTATGGGAGGAGCCTTTATGTAATCAATTTTTCTTTTAAATTCTTTATTGGTTGCTTCTAATTCAGCTCTCTCCAATTCTCTTTGCAGATCATCCCTTTCTCTTCTCATTCTTTCTATTTTTGTTTAATGTGTAGATAATCTATGAGATATCTCTTCTACAGTTTTAGACCTAGATCCAGTCTCTATCTCTGTTTCCCTTTGTTAATAGTGTTTCTAGTGGGTTATGGGTCTCTATGAACCTCTCTACTATCTTGCACAATAATTTTATGTGTATGATTGGTCCTAAAAGTTAGATTTTCCCTAATAATCGGGCCTTCTTCCTCACTATTGAGTTTTTCTTGGGTAAATAGTTCAAGGTCTGCAATCTACCTCAACAGCCTATCTCTCTCAATCAATCAAGCTTTAATCTCATTTTCTTTCTTCATTTCCTTTTGTGTTCTTAAAGAGATCAGCTGATGAACTCTTCTATTAAGAACCTCAATTTCCAGAGATACATCATTTGGATATGGAAAAACCTCTTCAGAATCTGATACATGGGCTTGATCAATATCAATCAAACTAATATTTATGTCTATAGTTCATGGTATAGAATCCATCTTAACATTAGAACTATTCCTAGCTATTCCAAAAATACAAGTATGAGAGACTCTTTGATGCAAAGCTTGGACATCCTCATTATTGCAAAATAGAATTGAATGAAAACTCATGATGTCTTGCTCAAATTCACGGGAAGAAGTATTGGAATTTGCATAGATGGGTCTTTCAGAAGACTTACCCATATGATTAATCTTTTGTATACATGCAACATTAACTGGTTCATGTGTAGCCATTCTCCTTTAACCTTTTGGGGCTTGTTCAGGCAATCCCTCCTGCAATCTTTCTTGAGGATTTCTCCTCATGTAAGACCTTGTATTTCTCCCCCTTTGCATTGTTAGGTCCCAGAGACAACTGATAGGAGAGGGTGAATTAGTTGTCAAATAAATTCAAACCATAAACAACTTAACCAACTTAATTCTTAATACCAGTAGACTAGTTAAGTATGCCGGTAGACAGTTTTAACAATTAATTGCTATACCAGTAAAGATTAATGCATGAAACATAAACAAAAAGTCATCCACAACATATAACACCAATATTTGTACATGGAAACCCTGTAAGGGGAAAAACCACGGTGGGAAACCTTACCCACAATCAGATGATACTACTGCAGATAGTAAGTATACATAAATGGGGTCTGCACATGCAGAAAGGCCAACAACCTAGAGCTCACTGCTCAATCACAAAATGAGAGTCACACTAACTACAGTTGGATGGTTAAATCCAATAATAATGTACTGCACAAAATAGCATCTTCATATGCTGGATTCAGTACCAGTGTAATGCTGATATGCTTCCACAAAACCCTAGCTTCACCTTCAAATGATGTCTTCGTGTATAGCTCTGCTTAATCTCTCATATACCTTCACACAATCCTTTTTTGCATTCCACACTTGATCTTACAAATAAGATCTTACATTTATACCATAACCTAAGACCAATTTTAGTAGGTTGGCTCTACAAGATATTACAATAAAAACATTTTACAAACAATATAATATCCGATGCAATAACTGATTGAACATGTCAGCTTAATGCATTTACAACAACAATTAATCATCTCCATAGCGTGCCAGGCTGATCTAGAAAAGATAATCTTGCCGGTGTAACCCTAGACCTATTTGCCGGTAACAGTAAATATGCAACTGTGAATATACCAATGAACAAAACTCCAGGACAAGATGTCCAGACGATGTCTTTGACATTACCAAGTGTTTTCCATGCCATTCCAAGTGCCGGTGATCATTATCTCTTGTCGATGTACCATATACTAGTAACTGTGCAATAGTTACTTGCTTGCCGGTGAATGCTGCTAGATCTCCAAAGTGCTAGTGTTTTAGTAGGTGTAGACATCAATAAAAAAACCATACCAAAATACCAACAATCTCCCCCTTTGGCATTGATGGCAACACAAGATGGAAAAACCATCAAAGTGCCAAAATAGAAATGCCAAGTACCAAAAACCAACAATCTCCAAAAAGATCATAACCAGAAATTAGAGAGTAATAATCTCTCCTAAACAACAATCTCTCCCCCTGGGAGCAACATGTGTTTTCCAAAGTGTCCATACCAATCTCTCCAAAAGATAATGTGTTTTTCGATAGATATCTCTCCCCCTTTGACATCAAATGCCAAAGTCATATACAAAATACCAATCAATTCAATATACCAACTGCTCCCCCTGAGAAGTAGTTTCCTCATCAAAGACTGGAGTAAAAGATTTCTTTGTTAATTATGCTGGTTGATGACAATCATCAACTGTCTAAGTCTCTACTGGTGGTGGTATGACTCCAAGTTGATCTCTGAGATATTCAAAAGTCTCCTTAGGCAAAGGTTTAGTGAAAATATCTGCAATCTGCTCTTTAGTATTCACATAAACCAGTTTTATCTCCTTAGCTTCAACTTTTTCCCTTAGAAAATTCAGTTTGATAGAAACATGTTTGGTTTTAGAATGTAATACTGGATTCTTAGATATATCAATTACTATAGTGTTATCACAATAGATAGTAATAGGTTCCTTGCATTTTACCTTTATGTCTTTCAACATTTGCTTAAGCCATAGTACCTGTGTATAGTTAGTTGTTGCTGCAACATATTCTGATTTAGATGTTGATAAAGATGTACAACTCTATTTCTTATTCAACCAATAAACTAATCTTTTTCCAAGAAAGAATGCTCCCCGATGGTGCTTTTTCTATCATCCACATCTCCTACCCAATTTGCATCTGTGTATGCACATAATTCAAAGTTTTCATCTCTAGGATACCATAATCCAAGATTTATAGTGCTTTGTAAGTACCGAAAAATCCTTTTTACTATTGATTCATGATTTTCTCTAGGATTACTTTGAAATCTTGAAACAATACATACTGCATTCATAATATCAGGTCTGGTTTATGTCAAATATAGTAAACCTCCTATCATAGATTTGTATCTAGTTGGATTAATAGGTGTAGATTCATCCCTTTGAGATAATTTGTCATTTGTAGTCATAGGTGTGCTTACTGGTTTAGAGTTCTCCATCCCATATTTCTTTAGTAACTCTTTTAAGTACTTGGATTGACTCAAGAATATACCTTTATCAGTTTGTGAAATCTACAATCCTAAAAAGAATTTTATTTCACCAATCATAGACATTTCAAATTCTTGCTGCATTTTAATAGAAAATTCCTTACATAATCCATCTTCTCCTCCAAAGATTATATCATCAACAAATACTTCTATAATCAAGATGTCATCATTAGTAATTTTGTAATATAAATTGCTGTCTGCATTTCCTTTAGTAAAACCAATCTTTAAAAGATACTTATCCAATCTTGCATACCAAGCTCTTGGAGCTTGTTTTAGTCTATACAGAGCTTTCCTTAACCTGCATATCATATCATTGTCATCTATCAAAAAAAATCCATCAGGTTGTTCAATTTATACTTCCTCTTCAAGATCTCCATTCAAAAATGCACATTTAATATCCATTTGATAAACTTTGTAGTTCTTGTGTGCTGCAAAAGACAAAAATAGTCTGACTGCCTCAATTCTAGCTACCGGTGCAAAGGTTTCATTGTAATCAACTCCTTTCTGAGAATATCCCTTACACACTAGTCTTGCTTTATTTCTAACAAACTTACCATCTTCATTAAGTTTGTTTCTAAATACCCATTTGGTTCCAATTACATTTTTATCTTTAGGCCGAGGAACTAATGTCCAAGTGTTATTTTTCTCAATTTGTTCTAATTCTTCTTACATAGCTTTAATCCAAAATTTATCTTCACATGCCTCATTAACAGATGATGGTTCAATTTGAGAAATAAGATATACCTCTTCATTTGCCAATCTTCCTCTTGTCATAACTCCTTTAAACTTATTTCCAATGATCTAATCTTCAGAATGATTCAGTCTTACATACTGGGGTGTCTTAGTTTGCTGTTGTTCTTCAATTACTGTGGAATCCTCAGATGGTACCGGGGTAATTGGATCTTCATTCTGTACTGGTGGATTTAGAGTAGGTTCATTTGTCAAAATTTCTATTGCTGGTTCAGAGTCTATATACCGTGAAGTTCCCCTGAATTGTTCATCAATCTTTACATTTGTACTCTCAACAATTTTTTGGAATCTCTTGTTAAAACATCTATATGCTTTGCTCTTAGATGAATAACCAAGAAATATTCCTTCATCACTTCTAGGATCAAATTTGCCAATATACTCATATCTTTTGATATAACATTTACTTCCAAAAATTCTAAAATACTTAAGAGTAGGAGTATTACCAAACCATAGTTCATGAGGGGTCTTACCGGTTTCACTTTTGATGTGAACTTTGTTAAATGTATAGACTGCTGTGCTGACTGCTTCTCTCCAATAAACATGTGGTAGGTTTGCTTCTGATAACATACTTCTTGATGCATCCAAGATAGTTCTATTTTTCCTTTCAACAACTCCATTCTACTATGGTGTCCGAGGTGCTGATAGCTATCTTCTGATTCCATTCACTTCACAGAATGTATTAAATTCCTTAGATGTGAATTCTCCTCCTTGATCTGATCTTAAACATTTGATTTTCTTACCGGTTTCATTTTCAACCATTGCTTTGAACAGTTTGAACTTTCCAAGTGCTTCTGATTTTTCTTTGAGAAAAGTAACCCAACACATTCTAGAATAGTCATCAATAATTAGCATGAAATATCTATCACCTTGTAAGCTTTTAGTTCTAGCTGGACCACATAAATCAGTGTGAATCAAATCAAGAGCATTATTTGATTTTTCTGGAATACTTTTGAAACTAGCTCTAACTTATTTTCCAAATTGACATTCCTTACATACTATATTCTGAGGTTTGACAATTTTAGGTAAATCTCTAACTGCCTTAGTAGTACTAATCTTTACTATGCAATCAAAGTTTACATAACAGAGTCTCTTATGCCATAACCAACTTTCATCTATATGTACAATTAAGCATGTCCTTTCACTTTTATTCAAATGAAAGATATTACCTATAGTCTGATTACCGGTTGCAATTTCCAAACCAGTTCTATTCATGATTTTGCATTTTTCATTTTTAAATTGTAACTGAAATCCTTTCTCAACTAATTGACCAACACTCAAAAGATTATACTTTAATCCTTCAACATAGTATACATTGTCAATTTTATGCTTACCATCAAGAAATATTGTACCCTTACCTTTGATTGAACAAGCTTTGTCATCTCCAAATCTTACTAAACCGCCATTGTATTCTTGAAAGTTCAAGAATTTACCTTTGTCTCCTGTCATATGATGTGAGCATCCTGAATCAATGATCCATTCATCCTTTACTTCAACTTTAGCTACCAGAACCTGTACTACCAGTTGAGCAGTAGGTGCCGGTTGATCTTCTGTTATAGCAAAAAAAACCCATCCATTGTCTACCAGATCCTCATCAGTCACACCTTCATCAGCAATGTAACAAGATTTGTCTTTATTCTTCTTAAATCTGTATCTCTGATATTTAGGGTTAGGCTTGTATGTTCTTCTAGCTTCTTCTCTTAGTATAGCATGTCTATTAGGGCATCTTGAACCCATATGACCAATCTTATTGCAGTTAAAACATTTAAAGGGTGCTTTACCTTCATAGTTACTTCCAACTGGACCTTTAGGCATTTTCCTTGCAAATAGTGCTTCAAGTTCTTCAAGTTATTCATTTTCTTTCCTACTTTCTTCAAGTTCTTTTGCATAAAAGGCTTTCCAATTAGATTTGTCAAATGATGGAGCAGATGATGTTGATGCTTTAAAGGCCAAATCTATCTTTATAGTAGCAACAGGACCAAATTCTTCAATTTCAAAAGCTGAAAGTTTCCCAATCAATGTATCCCTTGTAACTGATGTATTAGCCATTGTTCTTAACTCATTTATAGCAGTAACCTTCATTTTATATGCCGGTGGCAATCCTCTTAAAACTTTTGAAACAATTTCATCCTCACTTAAGGTTCCTCCACAACATTTAATACCCAAAACAATTTCACTTACTCTTTCCATAAAAGAAGAAATCCTTTCATCTTCTTCCATTTTTAGATGTTCATACCTGACTCGGAATTTTTCAAGTTTTGCAATTTTGACTATGGAATCTCCTTCATTCAGTGTTTCCAAATGATCCCAAATAGCTTTAGTAGTAGACCTATCTGATAGTCCCATGATTTGTTGATCTGATAATGCGCTGAAAAGTGCTTCTCTTGCTTTGCAATCATTTTCCTCATCTTTTGTCAAGTTAGCTAGACCGGGTTGACCAGGTACAGCAGCAGTATAACTATTCTTTATAACTTCCCACATGTCCTTTCCAATGCAATTCAGATGTGTCTCCATTCTAATCTTCCATATGCCATAGTTGGTTCCATCAAGTTTAGGACTGTCCTTCCTAAAATAATTAGTAGACATTGGATCTCCTCAAGTTGTTAAACTTCTGCAAAACAGGACTAAGCTCTGATACCAATTGTTAGGTCCCAGAGACAACTGAGAGGGGGGGGGGGGTTGAATTAGTTGTCAAATAAATTCAAACCAAAAACAACTTAACCAACTTAATGCTTAATATCGGTAGACCAGTTAAGTATGCCGGTAGACAGTTTTAACAATTAATTTCTATACCGGTAAAGATTAATGCATGAAACATAAACACAAAGTCATCCACAACATATAACACCAATATGTGTACGTGGAAACCCTATAAGGGGAAAAACCATAGTGAGAAACCTTACCCACAATCAGATGATACTACTACAGATAGTAAGTATACATAAATGGGGTTTGCACATGCAAAAAGGCCAATAGCCTAGAGCTCACTGCTCAATCACAAAATGAGTCACATTGACTATAGTTGGATGGTTAAATCCAATAATAATGTACTACACAAAATAGCATCTTCATATACTGGAGTCAGTACCGGTGTAATGCTGATATGCTTCCACAAAAGCCTAGCTTCACCTTCAAATGATGTCTTCATGTATAGCTCTGCTTAATCTCGCATATACCTTCACACAATCCTTTTTCGCATTCCACACTGGATCTTACAAATAAGATCTTACATTTATACCATAACCTAAGACCAATTTTAGTAGGTCGGCTCTACAAGATATTAAAATAAAAACATTTTACAAATAATATAATATCCGATGCAATAACCGATTGAACATGTCGGCTTAATGCATTTACAACAATAATTAATCATCTCCATAGCGTGCCATGCTGATCTGGAAAAGATAATCCTGCCGGTGTAACCCTAGACCTATTTGCCAGTAACAACAAATATGCAACTGTGAATATACCAATGAACTAAACTCTAGGACAAGATGTCCAGATGATGTCTTCGACATTACCAAGTGTTTTCCATGCCGTTCCAAGTGTCGATGATCATTATATCTTGCCGGTGTACCATATACCAGTAACTGTGCAATAGTTGCTTGCTGGTGAATGCTGCTGGATCTCCAAAGTACTAGTGTTTTAGTAGGTGTTGACATCAATGACAAAACCATACCAAAATACCAACATGCCTTATATGTGCTTCCTTAAAATGAATTATGATTTGTCAAGAACACTGGTTTTTTTCTTTATCAGAGTCGCCACCCAAATTGGGAATATTAAGAAATTATTAAGCTCAACAAATCATTCACAGTTGATAATAGAACATGAATACAATCTTTAAAGAGGGAAACGATAATACGTAGGGATAAAGCAACCCATCATGAGGGCATAGGTACACAAATTTGAACAAACTTCTGGCAATACAAGCATTGATCTGCAATATAGATTTACACTATGACTCTCCCCAACAGAGTCACCATTTTTGTTGTTCCCAATTTTTGATTGCTTTGTTTTCTCTATTATAATTCTCAAACCTCTGTCGCTTATGGAGAGAAACAACATGAAACTGAAATAAAAGACAACATTTAACAATATTTATACAAAAACCTTCTTCACTTCAAGCTTAAACTTAAGCTTAGGTGGGTATACCCCCTAGATCACTTTATGCAATTGAAAATCTATAGAAGACCAGTGTCAACTCCTGCAAACCCTACACCTTTAAACATAACTAGACGTAAAAGAAAGACTTGTATTCATTTTCATTGATCATCAAGAAAATCATGAACCTTAACAAGCTATACCAGTGCCTTACTCGAGCTTCAGAGTCACTCAGAATTGGGCAAGAACTGACATAAAAGATTTCACATACATGTGATTACATTTATTTAACCAAATCTACATATGCCTAACATACATAAACTATCACCATGTGCATAAATCCAGTCATTGAATTCAAGTAAGAATCACTAGTTACCAACGAAAAGGCTTTAAGTATATATGATTTCCCTCCTTAAGGGAACAACCTAAACTCATTCTCGTAAATTCCCTTGCAAATCATTTAATTAAACAATCCTGAATCATTTAATCAAAATGGTAGCCAATCATAAAGACATGAAGACAACAAGAGTTAACACTTAAAATGCTCTGGTCTGTATATTAATATTTTCCATCAAATTCTACACAACTCAAGAATGATTTTCCAAAAACCAGACAAACCCTAAATATATTTTGTCAAAGTTTTCTTACATAATTCTTGTGATGATTTTATAAAATAGTCCTGGTATCCATTTATAGAGATATGGATGCAACAAGCTTCAGACTTTCCTAGAAAATTTTGTTATAACCATAATTCCCTCTCAAAAGAGGGTTACAATTCTTACTAAAGCAAACAGGAGGAAAACCAATTAGTTAACCAGCTAGATAAAGACTAAAAAACCTCTCAGTATTCAGATGTCGAGTGCTAGGTGTCTTTAATTCCTCAAAAATCTGATTATTCTAAAACAAACAATTACGAGAGCTAACCACTTCAAACTTTCTTGAGGTTTTTTACAATACTGCAGCATCAATTGACTATTCTTGAGCCTTTGCTTCTTGCATCACATATTTATCTTTGCATTCTTTGAACATGTCATCACTAGGCCAAGAGAAGCTAACAAATTTCTTCTTCAACTTATTTAATCTTTTCCATGTACTCCTTAACTGCTTAACTTCAGTTTCCAGAAAACTATAATTTGATAATTTATGGCCTAACTCGCCAAGCCACACCTCTTCATCTTTCAACTTGTTAGTGCCAATAAAACCCCCAGGAAATAATTCAAACTTCTAGTCAGCATACTCTTTTCTATAAAGGTTTGCTTTCCTTTCTAGACCAACTCTTCCCTCTGCCAACCTAGACACACCTTTTACCAACTCACAAGTATATTTAATAGTGTCATCAGCATCTGCCTCTTCATGGGATGAGCACATAAGTTCCAAATCCACCTCCCTAGCCATCCATTGATTAAAAATTGGCTCCATAATATCCTTTTCCTCCTTTAAAGTAGTCAACATGCTCAAAACTCTCTTCATATATATATACACAATAGAAGCCCTGACTGTGTCATCAAACTTGAGAATTGTTCCCCTGTTCTTCTCCTCATATTTACTTGCAAACATGGCCTGAGCCTGCTTCAATTTTTCCATTTCATCCTGGATAGTCTAAGTAGATTGGAAACCAAGAGTCATAGGGGAAGGGGGAAACTCAATGATTGGAATAGTAGATGGAGGTTTGGCTGGAGAGCAGGAAATCATCAAGGTAGAAGATTCACCTTTCTGATGTTGCAATGCTATTTGATTCTTTAATTTTGCAATTTTACTATCCTTTTGAGCTATTTCAATTTTAGCCTCATTATAAGCTTTTAGGATTAACTCCAACTTGACATGGACATCAGCCTTTTCATTGGCCTCTTTTTCAACTATAGCTATATTGAATTTTGCAGATTCCAAAATTGTACTAGCAGCCTCCACCACCCCCGTGTCCTTCACTCTCTTCACAATCATTCCTCCAGAATTGTTGGCTTCTAAGGAGTCTTTCCTCTTTTTGATCTCCTCCCTTCATAATGACTACGTGACTAAGGCAACATGATCATTACTATAGGTCACTCCCTCCAGTGGCTTTGTTTCTTTCCTTACTGCTTCAAGAATTAATGCATCTGCTATGTCCCATTCAGGGAGAATGAAAACTCTAGCTTCTACAATCATCTTCCTTCCTTTCTCTGGGATAATGGTCTCAAATTCTGTCAACATTTCTTGCTTTACATCTTCCTGAACTGCAGACGTATATTTTTGAGGACATTCATTTTTCCTCCTCTTACATCTTGCCTTGAATTGTTCTATATTTTTTCTCCAAACAAACTGCAAAAAGGATCCTATTTTGACAAAACTATCATCTGCCAGAAACTCCTCACTGGTTTGCTTAATGATAGGGTCCAGTTCTTTACCTATAAATTCCTCTACACTCAAGTCCATTTGTACACTTATTATTTCCTTCGACATTCCTTACAATTCTTCATATGTGTAAGTAATTTCCCCAAGACTTCCTAATTGCAACAGTTTCTTTTCTATTGCTTGCTCATCTCCTATATGTATTAGGGATTGGGAAGGAGAATACAAAAGCTCACTTTTCTACACTTCCTTCCCTACCCTCTGCCTTTTAGGGGAATCTTGGACCTCAACCACATCTTCTATTACCCTTTTTTATTTCATAGTAGAAGGCTCATCTCTTATTGGCATTAGTACACAGTATTTTGACCTTTTATGCATTACAGATTCACCTGGGGGAATCACCTTGGCATAGGAAGGCTTGGCTAAAACTAGTTTATCCTTTTCAGGATTAGCTTTCATCACAACCTCATTCTTCTCCTTCAAGGTTTGCATTAAATCCTCAAAATAAACTACCAAAAACTTGATCTTTTCTTCAAAAGGATGAAAGCTAACCAAGGGATCATAACTGCTGTCAAAATGGTGAGTGAAATCCAAGGTTTTCTTGATGGCTATCCATTTTTCCTTCCTGACTTCTTGCTCATCTAAATTGAACTCATTCCTTTTTAAATCCTTAGGGAAGTAAAACTAGTGGGCCTTACTGGCCCTCTTCTTAAACATACTATTAAAGAAATCCTCTGGATCAAGAAACCTCACCACTGCAGTAAATAACCTATATGTCTAAAAGAAATCATCAAAATGTGTCCAAACACCCTTGGTGATTACAAACTGATGTGATGGGGTAACAGTTGGAAAAATTGTTCCCTTCTCCTTATTAGTCAATTTTGCTTCCTGTAGGACTCCAATTTGTCTCAGGACCTCAACAATTCCTATTTTCAAAGGGACTTGATAGGACTGCAGATATGGAGTTCCTCTAAAACCATAAACTCGGAACATAGTGAAGAATGGGTACAAATATATATCACCTCGGTTGTGTATAATTCTGATGTCTTCAACAAATTATTTAGGTCTAAGGAATTCAAGGAGAGCTTTAGGAATCCTAGGTTTTTGTGGGAACAAAAGGATTCTAAGCCTAGATGCAAAACACCTATCAAACTTTAAGTAACTTGCATCTTCTCTATCCCAAGACAAAATTATGCTCCATAACTGAACAAGCATCTCCTCTCCATCCTTTTCCTTGAGCAAGTCCATTTCATTAGCAAAATATTCAACACCTTTAAATAAAAACATTTGCATGAGGAGAGAATACCATCCAAAAGGTTAGTCCACCTAAGCATTCTTTATCCCTATGAATCACTCATGAATGGCATTAGTGAGATAAGGTACAAAATCAAAATTCATTGCCAGAGATGGGTTCAAAATATGTGCTATCATGAGCATATATTGGTTTGGCATGGTAATTTCCGCATCTTCCCCAAGAATTTAACATAAGGACCAATACATTCCCTTAGCCCTCAAAGGAAATAAATTTAACGAGAAAGGTTCCATGGTGCTTGGGCCTACTATTGTCAGTCCTCCAATTTTGGCAAAGAATTCCTTCAAGGGGGCCATTTTTGAGGTGATCTCTCTGTTCCTCATAGACCTTTACCAGCATTTCAAAATTGATAGGCTCCAAATAATTTGACACCTCACTAAGTTAGAAAAATCTCCTCAACTCATTATCATTTATTTCAATTAGAGACCCACCATTTACATTCATCATAGTCTTGGTATTGGGATCATAATTGTTTGCAATTTGGATTAACAGGTCTATGTCCATGAAAACCCTAGGGACTATAAGCTTCCTAACATCTAGCTCCCATATGCTATTAATTGGAGCAAGGGAATTTCATTGACTGAACCCCACTTTGAAGAGTCTTGGGCCCTCCATTCCTATCTAGGCATCTCTCAACCAGTTCCCTTTATCATATAGACCATCGCCAATTCTTAAGCGAGGAGACTTAGGCACCAATTCCTTTATTCTAGCGCAACTATTAGTGGACTGACTCTTCATAAATTCAAACATCCAATGACACCAAGCAAACTGCAATTATTTAAAGAATTGCAAGAAACTTACTTGTTGCCTGAGAAATTTTTCCCTGTGCACTGGTTCTTTTGCAAGATTCCTTGAATGCATACAAAAAGCTTCAACTCATGTAAGGATTATTACGACAACTGAGCATTGATTAGAGTAATTTATGGCACATGCTTTGACAGTTAATTCATAAATTGAACTCACAAATTGGCTCCAACAAACAACAAAATTTCTCTAATTGTTTTGCCTTTTGTTGCTAGTGCGTGGTGCTTAACAGTTGAGCTTCTCCTCATAGTGGTTCAGTGATAGCCATGAGATCATGAAAAACTTGCATGTCCTTTACCTTACTTGTGTCATCCTCTTTAGAACAGGTCCCACCACCTTTTTCATTGTTTCGCGAAGGGTAACTTTTGTGCTACTTCCCTTTGTGACACAGTGACGTCCATCAGATCAAAGACTAATTGCTCAATCTTTATTCTCCACCATAATCGTTTGCCTTTATAACTAACTAACTGCCACCGCTAGTGGTTTCTCGCTATTTCGCGAAAGGTAACCTTTGCATTGCGAATCAACAACAACCACTGATCATCTTTGAACGTGCTCGGTCATTAACTACATTAGCCTTTAAAGTGGGCCCCTTATGTAAATCCACTCACCTGCACACTTCCGCCAGATGTCTCCATGTGTTTGTCACTTATTTTCTCAATAAATCTGTCGGCCTCCACATTCTAACCACCACGTGTCTAACCAAACCAGGAAATCCATCAGCATTGCTAGTTTATTAAATAGACCAATCGAAAATTCATTTTGGAACCACACGTCCTATCGACATATCACCCTCTTCTTCATCCGCACATCCAGCTATGTTGCCACCTAACCTACCACATAATAGCCCCTTCATCTACCACCGGATAGCCAGCTCATTGCTCGATGTTTTGCGAAGGGTAACCTTAGTGCACCTTTGAATAGCGAACTAGCGACAATCATCTAATCATCTACAACCTACTCGATCTTTAACTCGGGAGTCGCTTACCTGTCGGGCCCACCGCCTTTTCGCTATTTTGGGAAGGGTAATTTTCCTGCCACTTCGAATAGTAAACCAACGATAGTCATTTGATCAGTTTTAAGATGCGCAATCTTTATTTTACTTTTTCCACACATGTTTTTTCATTGTTTTGCAAAGGGTAACCTTCACACACCTTTGCATTGCGAATCAACAATAACCATCAGATTAAGAGGAACCTGCACTAGCATTACGAAACTCAATAGACAAATAAAAGCGAAATAAAACTTAGGAAAAAGGTGACAAGTCAATAAAATATTATAACCCACCTAGGCCAAGACTTTAAAAGGGGCTCCCCTTCTAACGATGGACCGACCCTTCCACTTAAGTGGAAAAAAGTAATGAGGAAACATAAATGAAAGGCCTGTATAATGAAAAATTCAAATTGCAAAACCTTGAACCCTCAAAACATCAACCCTTAGAAATGATTATAACTCTGAAAACCTAAAAATTTTAGGGATTGCAAGGAAAAACTCCTAATACTCAAAATATTGACAACATCGGATCTGATTGGGGATGGTTGGATGAGAGACAAACACAACAAAATAGAAAACCATGGAAAGTAGACTAGAACAAAAACAAGCCCAAAAGCAACATAAACAAACCTAATATGTAAAGCCTACAACCTACTGTGCATGGACTTAAGTGAAAATTAAGGGAAGTAATACTTCAGGAATTGTCCAGGCACTGGAAATTCCTATACTTCACCATTCATTCTTTTCAAGAAGTATGCATCCTTTCCGTTGATATCACAAACAATAAAGGGCCTATCCATAGTGATTCAAATTTCTTATGCTTACCCTTATCTTGTCCTCTTGCATTTTATTGAAGAACCATGTCACCAATTTGAAATTTTCTTGATGTGGTTCTCTTGGCAAAAAGATACTTGGATTGTAATTGGATCTTCAAGTTTCTTTTATGAGCCATGGTTCTGATTTCTTCCATTTCCACCATCTTAATAAGTTTGTCTTCCATGGATCTTGATAATTCCAATTCCTCAGCAGTAGAAATTTGTACACAAGGAGAAGGTTATTAACTGGTACCCTAGTCTATGTTCCATAAACCAATTCAAATGGTGAAACACCAATTTATTTCTTCACAGTAATCTTGTCTGCCCATAAGGCTAACTTGAGTTTCCGATCCCAAGACCTTTTATTTTGTTGAAGAATTTTCGTGATAATATTTAGGAGGCTTTTATTGTTGGATTCTGCTTGGCCATTTCCTTGTGGATGGTATGGTGAGGAATACAACATCATAATTCCATGGCTAGCACAAAATTCAGTGAATTCCTCTGATCTGAAGCTCATAGCATTATCCATTATCAGTTTCACAGGCACAACAAACCGTGTTATCATATTATCCATCATAAATTCAATGACAACTTTACTAGTTTCCCTTTTAGTGGGTATGGCCTCAATCCATTTAGTAAAGTAATCGATAGCCACCATGATCCATCTATGACCTCTACCTGATTTCTCTTCTATGTCCCCAATAAAATCAATGCCCCACTGGACAAAAGGGGCTTCCACTGTAATAGGGTTAAGGGGAAAAGCTCCTTCATAGGTTAACTTAGAAGAAAATTTTTGACATAGATCACACTTCCTGAACATCCTCATGGGCATCTTTAAACGAGGTGGGCCAATAGTATCCTTCCTTGACTATTTTACTAGCTATGGTCTTGGCTGAGTAATGACCTCCACATACTCCATTGTACATTTCTGTCAGCATCCCTCAAGCTTGGGAATCATCTAGGCACATCAACAATGCCCCAGTTTCACCAGTATAAATCACCTTGAATAAGGACATATTTTTGAGACTTCAATTTCAGTGTCCTTCTCTGATTCTGAGTCATTCCTTCTAAATAAGTTGCATCTCTTAGAAAATGCTCTACTTATGAGTACCGAGGTTGTCTCTCAATACTAGTAACCAAGACTTCCTTACTTTCAACATTATTGACACCAACATCAACCAGATTTGATTCAGCCATCAACTTAGCGAGGCCTACTCCTCTTACCAGTTTAGTGATCTTTATTTCTAAGTCAAATTCCTGTATTCGAGTTATCCACTTGCACCGTTTGCAAGTAACCTCAGACTAATATAAAATGTCCTTAACAGCTGCATGTGGGACATAAGCAACTATTTTTGCATTTACAAGATATGGCCTAAAAGCTTTTACAACCTTGACTAGAGCATATGCTTGCTTCTCCATGATTTCATATTTCAACTCAGCAGCTTGTAAAGGTTTTCTATAAAAAGAAATTGGGTGTTCATATCCATCACCATCCTTTTGAAGCAAAACTTTTGCTACCATGTGAAAAGAAGCAAAATAAAATAATGAGAAAGGCTTATTGTAATAAGAAGATTTCAACACTGGTTCCTCATGAATAGCCTTCTTAACATTGTAAAAATCTTGTGTAGCTTTTTCATCCCAAGAAAAGTTCGCATCCTTTTTTAGTAATTTGACAATAGGATTAACAATTTCTGCAAAGTTAGCTATAAATATTATTCCAAAATTTACCTTGCCCAAAAAAGATAGGATTCCTTTGATATTCTTTGGCTTAGGTACATTATTTATAGCTTCAATCCTTTCAGGGTCTATTCTAACCCTTTCCTTGGAGACAATATGCCCTAGTAACATCCCTTCAATGACTCCAAAATGACATTTCTTTGGGTTCAAGGACACACCAAACTCCAGAGCCTTGCTAAAAATATTTTCCAAATGACTGCAGTGGTCATCAACTTTTTTAGAGAAGCATGTTAAATCATCCTGGTAAACTACCATGATGATATTGATAAATTCCTTAAACGCTACATCCATTTCTCTCTGAAAAGTAGCTCCAACATTCTTTAGGCCAAATGGCATTCTCAAATAAACATATGTACCCTAAGGGGTAGTAAAAGAAGTCTTGAGTTGCTTAGCCTCTTTTACTAATACCTAATTATAAGCTGCGAACCCATCCATCATGGACAACAAATTGTAGCTAGATAGTCTTTGCAACATAGCCTCCATATTGGGGGAAGAATAATTGTCTTTTAGAGAGACAACACTCAAAATTCTGAAATCAACACAAATCCTTATGTCCCCATTCTTTTTCCTGAGAGGGACTAAATTGGACACCCATGAAGAATGTCTTATAGGCTTGATAATCCCCCCTTCTCTCAACTTGATTAGTTCTTGTTGCATCTTGGTCTCCAAAAGGGTGTTGATAGGTCTCTACTTCTGTCAAAAAGGCTTAGCATCTGGATGCGGAGGAATTTCACGTTGAAATGTCTTTTCTATACGACTTTAGGTCCTCATGGGACCAAGAAAAAACATGCTTTCACTTTCTTAATAAGTTAATGAGGTTGGTCTTAACATGGGGAGGTACATTCTTCCCAATATATATCGACTTAGTGAATGATTATGTCCCTAAGTTCACTTCCTCAATTCTTCCATTTTAGTGGTTGACTCTTGGTGCAAATGATTGTCACTGTAGCTGAACATACCATCCAGTTCTACCAATCCTCTGGGTATTTCATTAGTTTCTAACTGAACCATGTCATTTCCGAATACTGTTTCTCTCTCATCCAATACTTCTTCTAATTAATTGCAATTGGTTTTCTGTCCGTCATAATCATCAATCCATTGTATAAATCTGAGTATTTCATCATCATTTGCAAATACCTGCCAATTATACACATTATCCGAAATAGCAGGTCTAACTTTAACCTCAACTATAGATACACCAGTCAATGTTACACAATTATTTTTCAATGCAACATTAGCTAAAAATTCCACCATAATGTTCTTTGATCTTTTAATCCTATCAATAAAAAATGCATCAAAATACTCAATTACATCCCGAACAACATGTTTGTACCTTTTCAAATGGTCATTTTTTTATGCATATCTTGACCTTATCTAGCAAACTACCAATCCTGAATCCCCAAATACTCATAATGAATGAATTCCATGCTTCTTAGAAATTTCCAGGCCCAATAATAAGGCCTCATATTCAGCTGTGTTGTTTGTACATTGGAAGGCCAGCAGAAAAGAGTATTTGAAAGTGATAATTGAAGGGGATAAAAAAAGTACTCTTGCTCTTGATCCTTCTTGAGATCATTCTCCATCAAAGTACATGTCCTACAAGCCTTCTTGTTGAGATTCCAATTCATTGACAATGGGATCATTATTCTTCAATTGAGGTTGAATTGGTTGTACTCTGAAATTGTCAAGGTCCACATCAATCATACAATTCAACATATTAGGGTCTATTTTTTCAATCACCTTTGGGGCACGTGGTTCCCTATACAACTTAACCTGATTTCCATTCATTGGGATAGTTGCATATGAAAGGTATAATTGAATATCCCCCCAACTGTTGCAACCCATTGCCTAGATAACAACATTCCATAGTGAGGTTTAGTGTCAGTCACTATAACATCCATCTTGTAAGTGGCTTTAGGAAACACTGCTATTTTTACCTCTACATCCTTCATTGTACCTACCACAGGTACTTCTCTATTGTCCATGGCATAGCATTTCCCATACACAGTAATCACTGATAATCCCAATTCCTTCATGACACCTTATGGCATCACATTTTCAGCAGCACCAAAGTCTATCATACTATTTTTAATTAACCTATTATTGAATAATAAAGTTACATAAAAAGGATCAACCTGGGAAGGTTCTTGAGTGATTGTTGTTCCAACATATATCTCTGGAATTTTTTGGTCCTGATCCTTTTCATCCTTCTTGGTATCTACAGGTAAAGATGCACTATTGTTTGATACATTAGAAAATAAAGAAAGAGCAGCTTCTCTGTGCTCCTTTATTTTCAATGGTTCTACCAATGGCACTGTAACTTTCATTTGGGTCAAATCCTGAGTCATATCAAATGTGGGGCTAAAAATTGACTTAGTATGTGCTTTAGCCTTCTCTTTTTTTGGCTAGCTTGTCTTTTTAGCTACATCAGTCCCTTGTAAAGTGCCAGTAGTATAGTTATATGCATTCTTTCCCAAATCTTTGGATTTGTCCTCTTTTGCAGGGTCATCTTTGGCTGAAGTGTTATTGCCTACCATCTTTTCTGAGACACTTCTTTTATAAATATAGAACCAGGCTCACCATGATCTCCATCCTTTTTGTTACTTCTCAAATTGTATTTATGTTTGGCTTTGGCTATAGTAGCTTTAGTGATATTTTTGACCTCTTCTTCATTGGGCCTTCTGAGATGAACTTCTTCATCCTCTATTGTCACCATATTCAATGTGGGGTTCCAGTCAATTGTTAGCTGCCCTTGATAACCTTCATTGTGACTTAGTGTATCATACCTGCTAGCTTCACTTTGTGAGGACTCATCATCACTTTCAACAATAGTTTCAAACATATTGACAATAGGCCTATCCTCATTCTGATACCTCAACTCACCATCACCCATCATAGATTCATTTAATGCCTAAGCCACAACACACTGGTAAGGAGACTATGGTCCATAACAAGCTATACACCAGGGAGTGTTTTCCATATTATGAACATTTCCACCTTTCAAGGGGTCAGATTTATCTTTGTTATGTGTGTTTTTGGCTTAGCTTGGATAGGTTTACCATTCTTCCAAGTGGTGTTATATGGCATGTCATGTAACCTAGGAGGCCTATCTTGCCAAGTGTAGTGAGGTTTGTCATTTTTACTCACTTTGGCAGTAAGATATGTCATGGCCATCATAAGCTTTTCAATTTTATCCTCTTCCTTAGGAGGTTTATTTTGTTGAGGCTTTGGTTCTTGCCACAGTCTACCATCCATCCTCCTTCCCACCTTCCCAGATGCTTTCCTATTACTTTCTACATTTATAGAAATTCTAAAGGCATCTCTTAAACTATGTGGGTTTTTATCCCTAAGGATGTAAGCCATTTAGGGATCAAAAGCATTATAGTAAGTAAGTAAGTAAACACACATTTTCATCTAATCTCAGTACTTGAAAAATCCTGTGCATTGCCTTTTGAAACCCTGCATTGAAGTCTATGACAAATTCATTATCAGACTTCCTGATATTGTTTATTTCATTTAGCATAAAGCTAACATTGGTTTTATCACCATATTGCTATTGGAAGGAGCTTTTAAAATCTTCCCAAGAATTGATGCTATTTATAGGTAGGCCTCTGTACCAATCCCTCGCATCATCCACTAGAGACTGCACAAACAATTTCATGATGACATCTTCATTGGCAATCTCATAATCATTTATCATGTCATAGAAAGACTTTAAATGCTCCTCTGCACTTATGGAATTGTTTCCAGCAAATTTTTGAAGCGTGTCCCTCAGTTCAATAGGAACATGGTTTGGGTATCCCAGGATTCCCTCAAAGAAAATTTGTCTATACAACTCTAGATTAATGGGTCTTCTCTGGAACTGGTTACCAATAGGATTATTAGCCATGTTCATTCTCATATTAGGACCATGAGTTAGAGGGACTTGGTTATTTTGATTGGTAATAGGAACTTGATTTACTAGAACGATACTCACAGGTAAGGTTGACTGAATTTTTAGTGCAGGATATGAGACATGCTGAGGTGGTGGCTTATTTGAGTCTGTTGAAGGAAAGATTATGGAAGGAGCCTTAAAGTAATCAATTTTTCTTTTAACTTCTTTATTTGTTGCTTCTAATTCAGCTCTCTCTAATTCTCTTTGCAGATCTTCCCTTTCTATTCTAATTCTTTCCATTTCTGTTTCATGTGTAGATAATCTATGAGATATCTCTTTTGTAGTTTTAGACCCAGATCCAGTCTCTATGACCTTTTGTTTCCCTTTGTTAATAGTATTTCTGGTGGGTTATGGGTCACTATGAACCTCTCTACTAGCTTGAACAATTATTTTATGTGTAGGATTGGTCCTAACAATTAGATTTTCCCTCATAATCGGGCCTTCTTCCTCACTATTGGGTTTTTATTGGGTAAATAGTTCAAGGTCTACAATTTGCCTCAATAGCCAATCTCTCTCAATCAACTTAGTTTTAGTCTCATTTTTTTGTTCATTTCCTTCTGTGTTCTTAAAGAGATCAACTGATGAACTATTCTGTTAAGAACCTCAATTTCTAGGGATACTTCATTTGGATCTGGAAAATCCTCTTCAGAATCTGATACATGGGCTTGATCAATATCAATCAAACTAATATTTCTGTCTATAGTTTGTGGTACAAAATCCATCCTAACATTAGAACTATTCCTATCTTTTCTAGAATTACTAGTATGAGAGACTCTTTGATGCAAAGTTTGGACATCCTCATTATTGCCAAATAGACCAGAATGAAAAACCCATGATGTCTTGCTTAGATTCATGGGAAGAAGTATTGGAAATTGCATAGATGGGTATTTAGAAGACTTACCCGTATGATTACTCTTTTGTATCCATGCAACATTAACTAGTTCATGTGTAGCCATTCTCCTTTGACCTTTCTGGGCTTGTTCGAGAAATCCCTCCTGCAATCTCTCTTGAGGATTTCTTCTCATGTAAGACCTTCTATTTCTCGCCATCTACATTATATGTGCTTCATTAAAATGAATTATGCTTTGTCAAGAACACTGATTTTTTTCTTTATCAGAGTCGCCACCCAAATTGGGAATATTAAGAAATTATTAAGCTCAACAAATCATTCACAGGAGATAATAGAATGGGAACACAAAATTTAAAGAGGGGAATGATAAGACACAAGGATAAAGCAACCTATCATGAGGGCACGAGTACACAAATTTGAACAAACTTCTGGCAATACAAGCATTGATCTGCAATATATATTTACACTATGAGTCTCCCCAACAGAGTCGCCATTTTTGTTGTTCTCAATTTCTGATTGCTTTGCTTTCTCTATTAGAATTCTCAAACCTCTGTTGCTTATGGAGAGAAACAACATGGAATAGAAACAAAAGACAACATTAACAAGATTTATACAAAAACCTTCTTCACTTCAAGCTTAAACTTAAACTTAGGTGGGTAAACCTCCTAGATCACTTTATGCAATTGAAAATTTACAGAAGACCAGTGCCTTATTTGGGCTTCAGAGTCACTCATAATTAGGTAAGAATTGATAGAAAAGATTTCATATACATGCAATTACATTTATTTAACCAAAGCTAGATATGCCTAACATACATAAACTCTCTCCGTGTGCATAAATCCAGTCATGAAATTCAAGTAAGAATCACTAGTTACCAATGAAAAAGGGTTTAAGTATATCTAATTTCCCTCCTTGAGGGAACAACCTAAACTCATTCTCGTAAATTGCCTTGCAAATCATTCAATTAAACAATCCTAAATCATTTAATCAAAATGGTAGCCAATCATAAAGACATGAAGATAACATGAATTAAGACTTAAAAAGCTCCGGTTAGTATATATTAATAATTTCCATCAAATTCTACACAACTCAAGAATGATTCTCCAAAAACCAGACAAACCCATAATACATTTTGCCAGAGTTTTCTTACATAATTCTTGTGATGATTTTCTAAAATAGTCTGGGTATCCATTTATAGAGATATGGATGCAACAAGCTTCGGACTTTCCTAGAAAATTTTGTTATAACCATAATTCCCTCTCAAAAGAGGGTTACAATTCTTAATAAAGGAAACAGGAGGAAAACCAATTACTTAACCAACTGGATAAAGGCCAAAAAACCACTTAGTATTCACAGATCAAGTGCCAGGTATCTTTAATTCCACAAAAATCCGATTAGCCTAAAAAAAACAGTTACAAGAGCTAACCACTTCAAACTTTCCTGAGGTTTGTTACAATACTGCAACATCAATTGACTATTCTTGAGCCTTTGCTTCTTGCATCACATATTTAGCTTTCCATTCTTTGAACACATCATCACTAGGCCAAGAGAAGCTAACAACTTTCTTATTCAACTTATTTAATCTTTTCCATGTACTCCTTAACTACTTAACTTCAATTTCCAGAAAACCATAATGTGACTTTATCTTTTCAATTTCCTCAATTGTTCGAATGAATAAAGATGTATCATCTGAATTGATGACATCATTTATCCATTGTCTTAATTTATGGCCTAACTCGTCAAGCCACACCTCTTCATCTTTCAACTTGTTAGTGCCAATAAAACCCCCAGGAAATAATTCAAACTTTTGGTTAGCATACTCTTTTCTATATAGCTTTTCTTTTCTTTCTAGACATAACTTTTACCAAATCACAAGTGGATTTAATAGTGGCATCAACATCTGCCTCTTCATGGGATGAGCACATAAGTTCCAAATCCACCTCCCTAGCCATTCATTTATTCAAAATTAACTAAAGAATAGCCTTGTCCTCCTTTAAAGCAGTCAACATGCTCAAAAATCTCTTCATATATATATACACAATAGAAGCCCCGACTATGTTAGCAAACTTCAAAATTGTGCCCTTGATCTTCTACCAATATTTACTTGCAAACATGGCCTGAGCCCACTTCAATTTTTCCTTTGCATCCTGGATAGTCTCAGTGGACTAGAAACCGAGAGTCATAGGGGAAAGGGGAAACTCAATGATTAGAATAGTAGATGGAGGTTTGGCTAGAGAGGAGGCAATCATCAAGGTAGAAGATTCACCTTTCTGATGTTGCCTTGCTATTTTATTCTTCAATTTTGCCATTGTACTATCCTTTTGAGCTATTTCAATTTTAGCCTCATTATAAACTTTTAGGATTAACTCCAACTTTACGTGGAGATCGGCCTTTTCCTTGGCCTCTTTTTCAACTATAGCCATATTGAATTTTTCGGATTCCAAAATTGTACTAGCAGCCTCCACCACCCCTATGTCCTTGACTCTCTTCACAATCATGCCTCCAGAATAGCTGACTTTTGAGGAGTCTTTCCTCTTTTTGATCTCCTCCCTTCTTAATGACCACATGACTAAGGCAACATGATCATTACTATAGGTCACTCAATCCAGGGGCTTTGTTTCTTTCCTTACTGCTTCAAGAATTAATGCATCTTCTATGTCCCATTCAGGGAGAATGAAAACTCGAGCTTCTGTAATCATCTTCCTTCCTTTCTCTGGGGTAATGGCCTCAAATTCTGTCAACATTTTATTGCTTTACATCTGCCTCAACTGTGGATGTATCTTTGTGAGGACATTCATTTTTCCTCTTCTTACATCTTGCCTTGAATTGTTCTATATTTTTTCTCCAAACAAACTGCAAAAAGGATCCTATTTTGACAAAACTATCATCTTCCAGAAACTCCTCACTGGCCTACTTAATGACAGGGTCCAGTTATTTACCTATAAATTCCTCTACAATCAAGTCCATTTGGGCACTTGCTGGTTCCTCCGACATTCCTTCTTGCAATTCTTCATATGTGTAAGGAATTTCCCCAAGACTTCCTAATTGCAATAGTTGCTCTGCTACTGCTTGCTCATCTCCTATATGTATTGGGGATTGGGAAGGAGAATACAAAATCTCACTTGTCTACACTTCCTTCCCTACCCTCTACCTTTTAGGGGAATCTTGGACTTTAACCACATCTTCTATTACCATTTTTTCTTTTGAAGTAGAAGGCTCATCTCTTATTGACATTAGTACACTATATTTTGACCTTTTATGCATTACATATTCACTTGGGGGAATCACCTTGGCATAGGAAGGCTTGGCTAAAAGTAGTTTAGCCTCTTCAGGATTAGCTTTCATCACAACCTCCTTCTCCTTCAAGGTTTGCATTAAATCCTCAAAATAAACTACCAAAAACTTAATCTTTTCTTCAAAAGGATGAAAGCTAACCAAGGGATCATAACTGCTGTCAAAACAGTGGATGAAATCCAAGGTTTTCTTGATGGCTATCCATTTTTCCTTCCTGACTTCTTGCTCATCTAAATTGAACTCATTTCTTATTAAGTCCTCAGGGAAGTGAAACTGGTGGGCCTTACCTACACATCTAGCTCTCTTCTTAAATATACTATTAAATAAATCCTCTGGATCAGCAAACCTCGCCACTGCAGTAGATAACCTATATGTCTGAAAGAAATCATCAAAATTTGTCCAACTAGCCTTGGTGATTACAAATTGATGTGCTAGGGTAACAGTTGGGAAAATTGTTCCCTTCCCCTTATTAATAAATTCTACTTCATGTAGGCCTCCAATTTATCTCAAGACCTTAGCAATTCCTATTTTCAAAGGGATTTGATAGGGTAACAGATATGGAGTTCCTCTAAAACCATAAACTTTGAACACAATGGAGACTGGTTTCAAATATATATCACCCCACTTGTGTACAATTTTGATGTCTTTAGAAAATTCTTTAGGCATAAGGAATTCAAGGAATTCAAACTTTAAGTAACTTGCATCTTCTCTATCCCAAGACAAAATTGTGCTCCATAACTGAATAGGCATCTCCTCTCCATCCTTTTGCTTGAGCAAGTCCATTTCATTAGCAAAATATTCAGCACTTTTAAATAAAAACATTTGCATGAGGAGAGAATACCATCCAAAAGGTTTGTCCATCTAAGCATTCTTTATCCCTATCAATCCCTCATGAATGGTATCAGTGAGATAAGGTGCAAAATCAAAAGTCACTAGCATAGATGGGCTCAAAATATGTGCTATCATGAGCATATAGTGGGTTGGCATGGTAATTTACGCATCTTCCCCAAGAATTTGACATAAGGACGAATACATTCCCTTATCCCTCAAATTAAATAAATTTAATGAGAAAGGTTCCATGGTGCTTGGGCCTACTACTGCCAGTCCTCCTATTTTGGCAAAGAATTCCTTCAAGGGGCCATTTCAAAGGTGATCTATTTGTGCCTCATAGACCTTCGCCAACATTTCAAAATTGATAGGCTCCAAATAATTTTACACCTCACTAAGTTGGAAAACTCTGCTGAACTCATCATCATTTATTTCAATTAGAGACCCACCATTTACATTCCTCATAGTCCTGGTATTGGGATCATAATTGTTTGCAATTTGGATTAACAGGTCTATGTCCATGAAAATCCCTAGAGACTATAAGCTTCCCATCATCTAGCTCCCATATGCTATTAATTGGAGCAGGAGAATTTTGTTGACTAAACCCCACTTTGAAGAGTCATGGGCCTGCCATTCATATCTAGGAATCTCTCAACCAGTTCCCTTTATCATATAGACCATCGCCGATTCTCAGGCGGGGAGACTTAGGCACCAATTCCTTTATTCTAGCGTAACTATTAGTGGACTAAGTTAATTGCTCTAGAAAATCATCACAAATGGCTCTCTCATGATAATCAACCTTCCCTTTGAATTCTCTTCATGGTGCGATCTCAGAATTATACTTATTTCAATGGAATTTCAAACATACTCTTCGGAAATTCAAACATCCAGTGACACCAAGCAAACTGCAATTATTTAAACAATTCCAAGAAACTTACTTGTTGCCTGAGAAATTTTGCCCTGTGCATTGGTTCTTCTGCAAGATTCCTTAAACGCATACAAAAAGCTTCAACTCGTGTAAGGATTATTATGGAAACTGAGCATTGATTAGAGTCAATTATGGCACATGCTTTGGCAATTAATTCATAAATCGAATTCAAAAATTGGCTCCAATGGACAACAAAATTTCTCTAATTATTTTGTCTTTTGTCGCTGGTTTGCGGTTCTTAACAGTCGAGCTTCTCCTCATAGTGGTTCAACAATAGTCATGAGATCATGTAAAACTTGCATGTCCTTTACCTTACCTGAGTCATCCTCTTTAAAATGGGCCCCACAACCTTTTCGTTGTTTCATGAAGGGTAACTTTCATGCTACCTCCCTTTGCGACACAACGACGTCCATCAGATCAACAACTAACTGCTTGATCTTTATTCTCCACCTTAACCATTTGCCTTTACAACTAACTTTAACCGCCACCGCTAGTGGTTTGTCGCTATTTCGCGAAAGGTATCCTTCATGTACCTTCGCATTGCAAATCAGTGACAACCGCTGATCATCTTCGAATGTGCTCGGTCATTAACTACCTTAGCCTTTAAAGTGGGCCCCTTATGTAAATCTACTCGCCTACACACTTCCGCCAGATGTCTCGACGTGTCTATCACTTATTTTCTCAAGAAATCTATCGGGCTCCACATTCTAGCCACCGCGTGTCTCACCAAACCAGGAATTCCATCAACACTGCTACTTTATTTAACGAACCAATTGAAAATCCATTTTGGAACCATGCGTCCTATCAATAGATCACCCTCTGCTTCATCCATACATCCAACTGTCTTGCCACCTAACCTGCCACATAACAGCCCCTTTATCTACCACCGAACAACCAGCTCATCGGTCATTGTTTCGCAAAGGGTAACCTTTGTGCACCTTCAAATAGCAAACCAGTGATAGTCATCTGATCATCTACAACCTGCTCAATCTTTAACTCGGGAGTCACTTACCTATCGGGCCCACCACCTTTTCGCTATTTCGTGAAGGGTAACTTTCCTGCCACTTCAAATAGTAAACCAGCGATAGTCGTCTGATCAGTTTTAAGATGCACGATCTTTATTTTACTTTTTCCACACGTGGTTTTTCGCTATTTTGCGAAGGGTAACATTGATGCACCTTTGCATTGCGAATCAACGATAACTATCGGATCAACAATAACTTGCACGAGCATTACAAAACTTGACAGACAAATAAAAGGGAAATAAAACTTAGGAAAAAGGTGACAAGTGAATAAAATATTATAACCTGCTTAGGCCAAGACTTTAAAAGGGGCCCCCCTTCTAATGACGGACCGACCCTTCCACTTAAGTGGAAAAAGGTAATGAGGAAACATAAATGAAAGGCCTGAATAATGAAAAATTAAAATTACAAAACCCTGAACCCTCAAAACATCAACCCTTAGAAATGAATATAACTCTGAAAGAACTGGAAATTTTAGGGATTGCAAGGAAAAACTCCCAATACTCAAAATAATGACAACAATAGATCTGATTGTGGATGGTTGGATGTGAGACCAACACAAGAACATAGAAAACCATGGAAAGCAGACCAAAACAAAAACAAGCCCAAAAGCAACATAAACAAACCTAATATGTAAAGCCTACAACCTACTGTGCATGGACTTAAGCAAAAATTAAGGGAAGTAATACTTCAAGAATTGTCCATGCATGAGAAATCATTATACTTCACCATTCATTCTTTTCAAGAAGTATGCATCCTTTCTGTTGATATCACAGACAATAAAGGGCCTATCCATAGTGATTCAAATTTCTTATGCTTACTCTTATCTTGTCCTCTTGCATTCTATTGAAGAACCATGTCACCAATTTGAAATTTTGTTGATGTGGTTCTCTTGTCGAAAAGATACTTGGATTGTAATTGGATCTTCAAGTTTATTTTATGAGCCATGGTTCTGATTTCTTCCATTTCCACCATCTGAATCATTCTGTCTTCCATGGGTTTTGATAATTCCAATTCCTTAGCTTGTAGGAATTTGTACACAGGGAGAAGGTTATTAATTGGTACCCTAGTCTGTGTTCCATAAACCAATTCAAATGGTGAAACACCAATTTCTTTCTTCACAGTAATCCTATCTACCCATAAGGCTAACTTGACTTTCCGATCCCAAGACCTTTTATTTTGCTCAAGAATTTTTGTTATAATATTCAGGAGGCTTTTATTGCTGGATCTTACTTGGCCATTTCCTTGTGGATGGTATGGTGAGGAATACGACATCATAATTCCATGGCTAGCACAAAATTCCATGAATTCCTCTGATCTAAAGCTCATGGCATTATCCATTATTAATTTCATAGGCACACCAAACCGTGTTATCACATTATCCATAAGAAATTCAATGACAACTTTACTAGTTTCCCTTTTAGTGGGTATGGCCTCAATCCATTTAGTAAAGTAATCGGTAGCCACCATGATCCATCTGTGACCTCTACTTGATTTCTCTTCTATCTCCCCAATAACATCAATGCCCCATTGGACAAAAGGGGTTTCCACTACAATAGGGTTAATGGGCAAAGCTCCTTCATAGTTTAACTTAGAGGAAAATTTTTGACACAGATCACACTTCTGAACATGCTCATGGGCATCTTTAACCAAGGTGGGCCAATAGTATCCTTCCCTGACTATTTTACTAGCTATGGTCTTGGCTGAGTAATGACCTCCACATACTCCATTGTGCATTTCTGTCAGCATCCCTTGAGCTTGGGAATCATCTAGGCACATCAGTAATACCCCATCTCTATTTCGCCAATATAAATCACCTTGAATAAGGACATATTTTTGAGACTTCAATTTCAGCGTCCTTCTATGATTCTGAGTCATTCCTTCTGAATAAGTTGCATCTCTCAGAAAATGCACTACTTCTGAGTACCAAGGCTATCTCTCAATACTAGTAACCAGGACTTCCTTAATTTCAACATTATTAACACCAACATCAACCAGATTTGATTCTGCCACCAACTTAGCGAGGCCTAGTCCTCTTACCAGTTTAGTGATAAGGATTTCTAAGTCAGACTCCTTTATTCGAGTTATCCACTTGCACCATTTGCCAGTAACCTCAGACTGAGATAAAATGTCCTTAATAGCTACATGTGGGACATAAGAAACTATTTTTGCATTTACAAGATATTGCCTAAATTATTTTACAACCTTGACTAGAGCATATGCTTGCTTCTCCATGATTTCATATTTCAACTCAACAACTTGTTAGGAGTTGCTATAAAAAGCAATTGGGTGTTCATATCCCTCACCATCCTTTTGAAGTAAAACTGTTGCTACCATGTGATAAGAAGCACAAAAAAATAATGAGAAAGGCTTACTGTAATCAAGAGATTTCAACACTATTGCCTCCTAAATAGCCCTCTTAACTTTGTCAAAAGCTTGTGCAACTTCTTCATCCCCCAAAAAATTTTCATCCTTTTTAAGTAATTTGACAATAGGCTTAACAATTTCAGCAAAGTTAGTTATAAATCTTCTGATAAAATTTACCTTGCCCAAAAAAGACTGGATTCCTTTGATATTCTTTGGCTCAGGTACATTATTTATAGCTTCAATCCTTTCAGGGTCTATTCTAGCCCCTTCCTTGGAGACAATATGCCCTAGTAACTTGCCTTCAGTGGCTGCAAAATGACATTTCTTTGGGTTCAAGGACACACCAAACTCCAGAGCCTTGCTAAAAATCTTTTCCAAATTACAGCAGTGGTCATCAACTTTCTTAGAGCAGCATGTTAAATCATCCTGGTAAACAACCATGATGATGTTGATAAATTCCTTAAAAGCTACATCCATTGCTCTCTGAAAAGTAGCTCCAGCATTCTTTAGGCCAAATGGCATTCTCACATAAACATATGTACCCCAAGGGATAGTAAAAGCAGCCTTGAATTGCTCAGCCTCTTTTACTAATACCTGATTATAACCTGCGAACCCATCCATCATGGACAACAAATCATAGCCAGTTACTCTTTCCAACATAGCCTCCATATTGGGGGAAGAATAATTGTCTTTTAGAGAGGCAACATTCAAATTTCTGAAATCAACACAAAGCCTTATGTCCCCTTTCTTTTTCCTAATAGGTACTAAATTGGACACCCATGAAGAATATCTTATAGGATTGATAATCCCCCCTTCTCTCAACTTGATTAGTTCTTTTTGCATCTTGGTCTCCAAAAGGGGGTTGATAGGTCTCTTCTTCTGTCGAAAAGGCTTAGCATCTGGATGCAAAGGAATTTCATCTTGAAATAAGTCTTGTTTATATGCCTTTAGGTCCTCATAGGACCAAGCAAAAATATGCTTGTACTTTCTTAATAAGTTAATGAGGTTGGTCTTAACATGGGGAGGTACATTCTTCCAAATATATACTAACTTAGGGAATGATTCTCTCCCTAAGTTCACTTCCTCCAATTCTTCCATTTTAGTAGTTGACTTTTGGTGCAAATGACTATCACTATAGCTGAACATACCCTCCAGTTCTACCAATCCTCTGGGTATTTCATTAGTTTCTAACTGAACCATGTCATTTCCAAATACTATTTCTCTCTCATCCACTACTTCTAGTAATGCATTGCAATCAATTTTCTATCCATCATAATCATCAATGCATTGTATAAATTTGAGTATATCATCATCATCTACAAATACCTGCCAATTATACACATTATCCGGAATAGGAGGTCTTGCTTTAACCTCAACTGTAGATACACCGGTCAATGTTACACCATCATTTTTCAATGCAACATTAGCTAAAAATTCCACCATAATGTTCTTTGATCTTTCAATCTAGTCAATAGAAAATGCATCAAAATACTCAATTACATCCCAAACAACATGTTTGTACCTTTTCAAATAGTCATTTTTTGATGCATATCTTGACTTTATCTAGAAAACTACCAATCTTCAATCCCTAAATACTCTTAATGACTGAATTCCATGCTTCTTAGCAATTTCCAGCTCCAATAATAAGGCCTCATATTCAGCTGTGTTATTTGTACATTTGAAGGCTAGCAGAAAAGAGTATTTGAAAGTGATACCTGAAGGGGATACAAAAAGTACTCCTGCTCCAGATCTTTCTTTAGAGAATTCTCCATCAAAGTACATGTGCTACAAGCCTTCTTGTTGAGATTCCAATTCATTGACAATGGGATCATTATTCTTCAATTGAGGTTGAAATGGCTGTACTCTAAAATTGTCAAGGTCCACATCAGTCATACAATTCAACATATTAGGGTCTATTTTTTCGATAACCTTTGGGGCATGTGGTTCCCTATACAACTTAACCTGATTTCCATTCACTGGGATAGTTACATATGAAAGGTATAATTGAACATTCCCCCGAACTGTTGCAGCTCATTGCCTAGATAACAACATTCCATAGTTTGGTTTAGTGTCAGTCACTATAACATCCATCTTTTAAGTGGCTTCAGGGAATGCTGCTATTTTTATCTCTACATCCTTCATTGTACCTACCACAGGTACTTCTCTATTGTCCATGGCATAACATTTCCCATACATAGTACTCACTGATAATCTGAATTCCTTCACGACACCATATGGCATCACATTTGCAGCAGCACTAGAGTCTGTCATACAATTTTTAATTAACCTATTATTGAATAATAAAGTTACATAAAAAGGATCAACCTAGGAAGGTTCTTGAGTGATATTTGTTCCAACATATATCTTTGGAATTTGTTGCTCCTGATCCTTTTCATCCTTCTTGGTATCTACAGGTAAAGATGCACTATTGTCTGATACATTAGAAAATAAAGAAAGAGCAACTTCTCTCTGCTCTTTTATTTTCAACAGTTCTACCAATGGCACTGTAACTTTCATTTGGGTCAAAGCCTTAGTCATATCAAATGTGGGGCTAACAATCAACTCAGTATGTGCTTTATCATTCTATTTTTTTGGTTGGCTTGCCTTTCTTGTTGCAGCAGTCCCTTGTAAAGTGACAATAGTATAGTTATATGCATTCTTTCCCAAATCTTTGGATCGGTCCTCTTTTGCAAGGTCATCTTTGGCTGAAGTGTTATTGCCTACCATCTTTTTCTGAGACACTTCTTTCATAAACATAGAACCAGGCGCACCATGATCTCCATCCTTTTTGTTAATTCTCAATTTGTAGTTATGTTTGGCTTTGGCTATAGCAGCTTTAGTGAGATTTTTTACCTCTTCTTCATTGGGTCTTCTGAGATGAACTTCTTCATCCTAAATTGTCACCACATTCAAAGTAGGGTGCCAATCAATTGTTAGCTTCCCTTGATAACCTTCATTGTGACTCAGTGTATCATACTTGCTAGCTTCACTTTGTGAGGACTCATCCTCACTTTCAACAATAATTTTAAACATATCGACAACATGCCTATCCTCATTCTGATACCTCAACTCACCATCACCTATCATAGATTCATTTAATTCCTAAGCCATAACATATTGGTAAGGAGAATGTAGCCCATTACAAGTTGTACACCAGGGAGTGTTTTCCATATTATGCACATTTCCACCTTTCAAGGGATCAGGTGTATCTTGGTTATTTGTGTTTTTTGGCTTATCTTGGATAGGTTTACCATCCTTCCAAGTGGTGTTATATGGCATGTCATGTAACCTAGGAGGCCTATCTTGCCAATTGTAGTGAGGTTTGTCATTTTTACTCTTTTTGGCAATAAGATCTTTCATGGCAATCATAAGCTTTTCAATTTTATCCTCTTCCTTAGGAGCTTTATTTTGTTGAGGATTTGTCTCTTGCCATAGTCCACCATCCATCCTCCATCCTACCTTCCCAAATGCTTTCCTATTACTTTCTTTATTTATAGAAATTCTAAAAGCATCTCTTAAACTATGTGGGTTTTTATCCCTGAGGATATAAGCCATTTTGGGATCAAAAGCATTATAGTAAGTAAGTAAGTAAACACACATTTTCATCTAATCTCATTACTTGAAAAAGCCTTTGAATTGCCTTCTGAAACCTTGCATTGAAAACTTTAAATGCTCCTCTACACTTATGGCATTGTTTCCAGCAAATTTTTGAAGCATGCCCCTCAGTTCAATAGGAACATGGTTTGGGTATCTAGGGATTCCCTCAAGGAAATGTTGTCTATACAACTCTAGATTAATGGGTCTTCTTTGGAATTGGTTACCAGTAGGATTATTACCCATGTTCATTCTCATATTAGGACCATGAGTTAGAGGGACTTGGTTATTTTGATTGGTAATAGGAACTTGATTTACTGGAACAATACTCACAGGTAAGGTTGACTAAATTTTCAGTGCAAGATGTGAGACATGCTGAGGTGGTGGCTGTTGGTATTTTGGATATGTTGATATGGTTTTGTCATTGATGTCAACACCTATTAACACTTATCAACTCTGGCACTTTGGAGGATTGGCAATTTTCACCGGCAAGCAAGTGACTTTTTGCACAATCATCGGTATCTGGTACACGGATAGGATATAATGTTCACCGACACTTGGAATAACATGGAAAATACTTGGTTATGTTGAAGACATCGTTTGGACACTTTGATAACTCTGATGCCAATTATTAATAAGATGAGAGGGGGGGGGGTGAATCATACAAACTTAATCTTCAATATATTCAACAGATTCAACCTCGGTAGCTTTAACAGATATATGTAACCAAAACTGTAAAACATGCAAACTTAAGAACACATAATCATAACAACACTCATAACACTAGATTTAATGTGGAAACCCAAATAGGGAAAAACCACTATGGGATTTAGGACCCACTAAGAAATATACTCTTCTAGAGTATGCTCGGTTAAAAGCAAATCCTGTTAAAGATTACAAACACATTGCTAGATGTGACTCGGTTAAGGAATTTCCCTCAGATCTGTTAGGATCTTCACCTTGTTAGAGGTGACCTTGTTAAAGGGTTTCAAACACTCAATCAGAATGTCACCTTGCTAGAGGATTTACAAATAAGACTGTTAAGTCCACTCGGTTAAGAGATTTTCTGTCACTTACAAATAAATAACAGTAATGAGTATGTCTGCAACTTTGCATCTAAAATGCTGAAGCAGATTCTTATTTTCTCAATACAATCTAGTCATAGGACTTATCTTGTCCCTCTGCTGGGCTCCTTACTCTATTATTCAAACAAGTCTTCAAGCTTTTGTGCTCGGTAATCACTATGTAGCATCCCTGTGCTTACACTTGCCCGCATACATTGTTTATCAACATTTCCTTATTTATAAACAATTTGCTAACCGCTTAATCTCTTTGATCACATTTCCCATGATCAATCATAGCCATTAGATCTTCAATCTTGACCAGGTTCAATGTATCCTTCGATCTGAAAATGTTTTACCTCGCTTGGGAACTTGCATATATTTCTTGGAACTTGTGCTAAAGGTATTGCGGTTCAATCTAAGCTGTAGATCTTCCTGCCGATCTTCCATTGCCATAGATCCTTAACAAACTTCATACACGTTGTATCAATCATTTAATCATAACTAGCTCATCAGCTTCCATCATTAAATAACACATGTATACATCCAATGCATTCTATTATTACTTGGTTGTAACTCAGTAAATACTAAACTTCACTTGGTAGACATTCCACCTTTATTAACTGATAGCGATAACCTTAGGGTTTATGGACTAGGTTCCTTGCTCGGTAACATAGTATAGTATTAACCTTACAAACAATAGTATAAGTAGGATATCAAAACAATCTAAACAACATGATCTCATCATTGTCTAACTCAGTAATAGTTGCCCACTGAATAAATTATTCCTCCCCTTATTCATCACATTCTTTCTGTGTCTTTTACCGACATCTTAATTCTCTTCAAAACATACTTCTTAAGATATGGCAACATCATACTAAATCAGAAAATCAATTTCTTGACATCAATAACAAAATAATATTGTGAAGACAGTAAACATCCTTAATCAGTTATATCCATAATTATCAACAACCTTCTCAATATCCTAATTGAAATGCCAACACACTTTGTATGGGAGATTTGTTCATTGGTATATTCGTATTTGCATATTTGTTGTTACTAGAAAATAGGTCCAGAATAAGCACCGACATGCTTATCTATTCCAGATCAGCATGGCACGCTTTGGAGATGATTTTGTTGTTATTGTAAATGCCAACATGTTGAATCGGATATTGCATCAGTTATTGATTTACTTGTAATTGATTTTATTGTAATATCTTTTAGAGCTGACATACTAAAACTGGTCTTAGGTTATGGTATATATGTAAGATCTTATTTGTAAGATTGATATGTGATTGGAAAAAGGAATTGTAAGAAGGTATATGCGAGAATAAGTAGAGCTATACATGCAGACATCATTTGAAGGTGAAGCGAGTTTTTTGTGAAGGCATATTAGAACTACACCGGTACTGAATCCAACATATGAAGATGCTATTTTGAGCAGTACATCTTTATTGGACTTAACTATCTAATTGTAGTTAGTGTCACTCCTATTTGTGTTTGAGCAGTGAGCTCTAGGCACTTGGCCTTTCTACATGTGCAAACCCCATTTGTATACACATACTATCTGCAGTAGTATCATCTGATTGTGGGTAAGGTTTCCCACCGTGGTTTTTCCTCTTACAGGGTTTCCACGTACAAACATTGGTGTTATGTATTATGGATGTTATTGTCTTTCTGTTTTCATGCATTAATCTTTACCGGTACTGCAATTAACTAATAAACTGTCTACCAGCATAAAGTTTTGTTTACCGATATTAAGCATTAAGTTTAGTTAAGTTGTTTTTGGTTTGAATTTATTTGACAACTGATTCACCCCCCTCCCCCCCTCTCAGTTGTCTCTAGGACCTAATAATTGGTTTTAGAGCCTAGTCCTCTTTTTGCAGAAGTTTAACAGCTTGAGGAGATCCAATGTCTACTAACTATTTCAGGAAGGACAATCCTAAACTTGATGGAACCAACTATGGCATATGGAAGATTAGAATGGAGACACATCTAAATTGCGTTGGAAAGGACATCTAGGATGTTACAAAGAATGGCTATATTGCTCCTACTCAAAGTCAGCCTAATCCACCTACCTTAGGAAAAGATGAAGAAAATGATTGCAAAGCAAGGGAAGCACTTTTGAGCGCATTATTAGATCAGAAAATCATGAGATTATTAGATAGGTCTACTGCCAAAGCTATTTAGGATCATTTGGAAACATTGAATGAAGGAGATTCCATAGTCAAAATTGCAAAACAGATTTAAGAAGAATAAAGATAAATCTTGTTATCTTGCTGATGAAGGAGTCATTGATGATTCTAATGAGGATCTGACAAACAATGGATGGGTCTTTTTTGCTATAACAGAAGATCAACCGACACCTATTGTTCAACTGGTAGAGCAGGCCCTAGCAGCTAAAGTTGAAGTTAAGGATGAATGGATCATTGATTCAGGATGTTCACATCATATGACTAGTGATAAAGGTAAATTCTTGACGTTTTAGGAGTATAATGGAGGTCTGGTAAGATTTGGAGATGATAAAGCTTGTTTTATCAAAGGAAAAGGTACTATATCTCTTGATGGTAAGCATAATACTGACAATGTTTACTATGTTGATGATTTAAAGCATAATCTTTTGAGTGTTGGTCAATTAGTTGAAAAAGGATTTTAGTTACAATTCAAGAATGGAAAATGCAAAATTATGAATAGAACTAGTTGGAAATTGCAACCGGTAATCAAACTAAAGGTAATATCTTTCATTTGAATAACAGTGAAAAGACATGCTTGATTGCACATATTGATGAAAGTTGGCTATGGCATAAGAGAGTCTGTCATGTAAATTTTGATTGCATGGTAAAAATCAGTACTACTAAGGCAATTAGAGATTTACCTAACATTGTTAAACCTCATAATCTGGTATGTAAGGAATGTCAATTTGGAAAACAAGTTAGAGCATCTTTTAAAAGTATTCCAGAAAAATTCAACGATGCTCTTGACTTAATTCACACTGATTTATGTGGTTCAGCTAGAACTAAAAGCTTACAAGGTGATAGATATTTCATGCTAATCATTGATGACTATTCTAGAATGTGTTGGGTTACTTTTCTCAGAGAAAAATTAGAAGCACTTGGGAAGTTCAAACTATTCAAGGTGATGGTAGAAAATGAAACCGATAAGAAAATCAAATGTCCAAGATCAGATCAAGGAGGTGAATTTACATCTAAGGAATTTAATACATTCTGTGAAATGAATGGAATCATAAGACAGTTATTAGCACCCTAGACACCACAACAAAATGGAGTTGTAGAAAGGAAAAACAAAACTATCTTGGATGTAGCTAGAAGTATGTTATCAGAAGAAAATCTACCACATGTGTATTGGAGAGAGGCAGTAAGCACAACGGTCTATACATTCAACAAAGTTCACATCAAAGGAGAAACCAGTAAGACCCCTCATGAACTATGGTTTGGTATTATTCCTACTCTTAAATATTTCAGAATATTTGGAAGTAAAGGCTATATTAGAAGAGATGAATATATTAGAAAATTTGATCCTAGAAGTGATGAAGGAATATTTCTTGGTTATTCATCTAAGAGAAAAGCATATAGATGTTTTAACAAGAGACTACAAAGAATTGTTGAGAGTACAAATGTGAAGATCAATGAATAGTTTAGAGGAACTTCAAGATATATAGACTTTGAACCGACAATAAAGATACTGACAAATGAACCTACATTGAACCCACCGATACAAAATGAAGATGTTGTTACACCGGTATCATCTAAAAAATCCACTGTAACTGAAGAACAACAGCAAATGGAGACACCCCAATATGTAAGACTGAATCACTCTGAAAATCAGATAATTAGGAACAAGTATCAAGGAGTTATGACAAGAGGAAGACTAGAAAATGAAGAGGTATGTCTTATTTCTCAAATTGAACCATCATCATTTAATGAGGCATGTGAAGATAAGCACTAGATTAAAGCTATGGAAGAGGAACTAGAACAAATTGAGAAGAATAACACATGGACATTAGTTCCCCGGCCTAAAGACAAAAATGTAATTGGAACAAAATGGGTATTCAAAAACAAACTTAATGAAGATGGTAAGGTAATCAAAAATAAAGCAAGATTAGTGTGTAAGGGATATTCTCAAAAAGAAGGAATTGATTATAATGAAACCTTTGCACTGGTAGCTAGAATTAAGGCACTCAAATTATTCTTGGCTTTTGCAGCACATAAGAACTACAAAGTATATCAAATGGATATTAAATGTGCATTTTTGAATGGAGATCTTGAAGAAGAAGTTTACATTGAGCAACCTGATGGATTTTCTTTGACAAATAACAAAGATATGGTTTGCAGGTTAAGGAAAGCTTTGTATGGGTTGAAGCAAGCTCCAAGAGCTTGGTATGCTAGATTGGATAAATATCTTTTGAAGATTGGTTTTTCTAAAGGTAATGTTGATAGCAACTTATACTATAAAGTTACTAATGATGACATCTTGGTTATAGAAGTTTTTGTTGATGATATAATCTTTGGAGGAGAAGATGGATTATGTAAAGAATTTTCTATTGAAATGCAACAAGAATTTGAAATGTCTATGATTGGAGAGATTAAATTCTTAGGTTTGCAGATTTCATAGACCGATAAAGGTATATTCTTGAGTCAATCCAAGTACTTGAAGGAGTTACTAAATAAATTTGGGATGGAGAACTCTAAACCGGTAAGCACACCTATGACTACAAATGACAAATTATCACTAAGGGATGAATTTACACCTGTTAATCTGACTAGGTACAAATCTATGATAGGAGGTTTATTGTATTTGACACAAACAAGACCTGATATTATGAATGGAGTATGTATCTTTTCAATATTTTAGAGTAATCCTAAAGAAAATCATGAATCAGTAGTAAAAAGGATTTTCTGATACTTACAAGGGACTACAAATCTTGGTTTATGGTATCCTAGAGATGAAAATTTTGAATTATGTGCATACACAGATGCAAATTGGGTAGGAGATGTGGATGACAGAAAAAGTACCATCGATTGAGCATTTTTTATTGGAAGCAGATTGATTTCTTGGTTGAGTAAGAAACAAAGTTGCACATCTTTATCAACAGTAGAATCATAATATTTTGCAGCAACAACTAACTATACATAGGTATTATGGCTTAAGAAAATGTTGAAGGACATAAAGGTCAAATGCAAGGAACCTATAACTATCTATTGTGATAACACTACAGCAATTGATATATCTAAGAATCTGGTACTATATTCTAGAACTAAACATGTTTCTATCAAACTGAATTTTCTGAAAGAGAATGTTGAAGCAAAAGAACTAAAACTGGTTTATGTGAATACTAAAGAATAGATTGCAGATATTTTCACTAAGCCTTTGCCGAAGGAGACTTTTGAATATCTCAGAGATCGGCTTTGGGTCATACCCCCATAGGTAGAGACTTAGACAGTTGATGTTTGTCATCGACCAACAGAATTAACAGAGAAATCTTTTACTCTGGCTTTGATGAGGAGAGATACATCTCAGGGGGAGTAGTTGGTATACTGAATTGGTTGGTATTTTGTATTTGAACTTGGTTTTGTAGTAACTTTGGCATTTGATGTCAAAGGGGGAGAGATTGATATGGAAAAACACATGTTACTCTCAGGGGGAGAGATTGTTACTTTGGGAGAGATTGATTCCTCTCTGTATCTGAATTTTGATTTCTGGTTATGATCTCTTTTGGGAGATTGTTTGTTTTTGGTATTTGGCATTTCTGATTTGGCACTTTGATGGTTTTTCCATCTTGTGTTGCCATCAATGCCAAAGGGGGAAATTGTTGGTATTTTGGATATGTTGATATGGTTTTGTCATTGATGTCAACACCTATTAACACTTATCAACTCTGGCACTTTGGAGGATTGGCAATGTTCATCGGCAAGCAAGTGGCTTTTTGCACAGTCACTGGTATCTGGTACACCGACAGGATATAATGTTCCGATGGGATATAATGTTCATCGACACTTGGAATAACATGGAAAGCACTTGGTTATGTTGAAGACATCATTTGGACACTTTGTATTGGAGATTTTTTCATTGGTATATTCGTATTTGCATATTTGTTGTTACCGACAAATAGGTCCAGAATAAGCACCGGTAGGCTTATCTATTCCAGAGCAGCACGACAGGCTTTGGAGATGATTTTGTTGTTATTGTAAATACATTAAGCCGACATGTTGAATTGGATATTGCATCGATTATTGATTTACTTGTAATTGATTTTATTTTAATATCTTTTAGAGCTGACCTACTAAAATTGGACTTAGGTTATGGTATATATGTAAGATCTTATTTGTAAGATCGATATGCAATTGGAAAAAGGAATTGTAAGAAGGTATATGCAAGAATAAGCAGAGCTATACATGCAGACATCATTTGAAGGTGAAGCAAGGTTTTTGTGAAGGCATATCAGAACTACTCCGGTACTGAATCCAACATATGAAGATGCTATTTTGAGCAGTACATCATTATTGGACTTAACCATCTAATTGTAGTCAATGTGACTCCTATTTGTGTTTGAGTAGTGAGCTCTAGGCACTTGGCCTTTTTGCATTTGTAGACCCCATTTGTATACACATACTATCTGCAGTAGTATCATCTGATTGTGGGTAAGGTTTCCCACCGTGGTTTTTCCCCTTACAGGGTTTCCACGTACAAACATTAGTGTTTTGTGTTGTGGATGTTATTGTCTTTTTTTTTATGCATTAATCTTTACCGATACTGCAATTAACTGATAAACTATCTACCGACATAAAGTTTGGTTTACTGGTATTAAGCATTAAGTTTAGTTAAGTTGTTTTTGGTTTGAATTTATTTGACAACTGATTCACCCCCACCCCCTCTCAGTTGTCTCCGGGACCTAACTATGGCTTATTTGGGTCTGTTGAAAGAGAGATTATGGGAGGAGCCTTTGAGTAATCAATTTTTCTTTTAACTTCTTTATTGGTTGCTTCTAATTCAGCTCTCTCCAATTCTCTTTGCATATCTTCCTTTTCTCTTCTCATTCTTTCTATTTTTGTTTCATGTGTAGATAATCTATAAGATATCTCTTCTGCAGTTTTAGACCCAGATCCAGTCTCTATAAACTTCTCTTTTCCTTTGTCAATAGTGTTTCTAGTGGGTTATGGGTCACTATGAACCTCTCTACTAGCTTGCACAATAATTTTATGTGTAGGATTGGTCCTAATAGTTAGATTTTCCTTGATAACCGGGCCTTCTTCCTCACTATTGGGTTTTTCTTGGGTAAATAGCTCAAGGTCTACATTCTGCCTCAACAACCTGTCTCTCTCAATCAATTTATCTTTAATCTCATTTTCTTTGTTCATTTCCTTCTATGTTCTTAAAGAGATCAACTGATGACCTCTTCTATTAAAAACCTCAATTTCCAGAGATACTTCATTTGGATCTGCAAAAACCTCTTTAGAATATGATACATGGGCTTGATTAATATCAATCAAACTAATATTTTCATCTATAGTTCATGGTACAAAATCCATCCTAACATTAGAACTATTCCTATCTTTTCCATAAATACTAGTATCAGAGACTTTTTGATGCAAAGTTTGGACATCCTCATTATTGCCAAACAGACCCGAATGAAAACCCATGATGTCTTGCTCAGATTCATGGGAAGAAGTATTGGAATTTGCATAGATGGGTATTTTAGAAGACTTACCTGTATGATTACTCTTGTGTATCTATACAACATTAACTGGTTCATGTGTAGCCATTCTCCTTTGACCTTTTCGGGCTTGTTTAGGCAATCCCTCTTGCAATCTCTCTTGAGGATTTGTCCTCATGTAAGACCTTGTTTTTCTCCCCATCTACATTATATGTGCTTCCTTAAAATGAATTATGCTTTGTCAAGAACACTGGTTTTTTTCTTTATTAGAGTCGCCACCCAAATTGGGAATATTAAGAAATTATTAAGCTCGGCAAATCATTCATAGGAGATAATAGAACGAGAGCACAATATTTAAAGAGGGGAATGATAAGATGTAGGGATAAAGCAACCAATCATGATGGCACAGGTACACAAATTTGAACAAACTTCTGGCAATACAAGCATTGATCTGCAATATAGATTTACACTATGACTCTCCCCAGTAGAGTCGCCATTTTTGTTGTTCTCAATTTCTGATTGCTTTGTTTTCTCTATTATAATTCTCAAACCTTTGTCGCTTATGGAGAGAAACAACATGAAACAGAAACAAAAGACAACATTTAACAAGATTTATACAAAAACATTCTTCACTTCAAGCTTAAACTTAAGCTTAGGTGGGTAAACCTCCTAGATCACTTTATGCAATTGAAAATTTATAGAAGACCAGTGTAAACTCCTGCAAACCCTACACCTTTAAACATAACTAGATGTAAAAGAAAGACTTGTATTCATTTTCATTGATCATCAAGAATATCATGAACCTTAACAAGCTATACCAATGCCTTATTTGGGCTTCAGAGTCACTCAGAATTGGGAAAGAACTTACAAAAAATATTTCACATACATGCCATTACATTTATTTAACCAAATCTACATATGCCTAACATACATAAACTCTAGAATTCTAAAGTTGCTTCCCTCCATCATTTTGCTTCAGCAAATCGGTTTTGTCCTGGGAAGACAAATTTTGGACTCTATCATCTCTGTTCATGAAAATATCCACTCTCTAGCTTTTTCTAAAAAAGAAGGTTTTTTTTCTGAAGCTTGATCTCTCTAAAGCCTGCGATAGAGTGGATTGGGATTTTATGATGGATGTTCTCTTTTCTTTTGGTTTTAGTCCGAGAAGTGTTAGCCTTATTAGGCAACTTGTCTCTTCGGCTTCTTTCTTTGTTTTAATGAATGGATCCCCCTCTCCTTTCTTTAAAGCATCAAGAGGTCTTAGGTAGGGGGACCCTCTATCTCCAGTAATATTTATCATCATTGTGGAATGTATTGGAAAGATGGTTGAGAAAAGGGAGTTTTGTGGTTTGAATCCTTCTTCGGCAGATCAAATATGTTCTCATCGGTAGTTTGTTGATGATTCTATAATAATGGGAAAAGACATTGTGAAGGATTCTAGAAGACTAAAAAAGGCTTTGGATAACTATGGAGAGGCTACTGGTTAGCTTATAAACTAGTCTAAAAGCTTTGTTTATTTTATCAATACCTCGGAGAGAAGGAGGATTAAAATTAGTAACATTCTTGGTGGCCAAATTGATAGTCTGCCTACAGCTTATTTGGGGCTCCCCTTAGGCCAAGATCCTCCGGACACCTTTTGGGGAGCCTTGGTGGATAAATTCCACAAAAAGCTATCTGGATGGAAGGGAGCTCTTCTTAGTCAAGCAGATAAGGTTCAATTGCTAAAAACCACTCTTCAAAGTATCCCTCTCTATGCCATCAGTCTATTTAGGATTCTGACTAAGTATGTTGAGGCCATTGAAAAAATTTAGAGATCTTTTTTATGGACAGGGGTTGAGGAGAAGAAGAGAATGAACTTAATTGCTTGGGAGAAGGTTTGTAAGCCTATGAATAAAGGAGGTATAGGCCTTAGAAGAATAAGAGACATAAATGATTACCTCATGGCCAAGCAGATTTGGAGAGGTTATAGAAATCAAGGAGAGTGGAATAAAATATGGGACGACAAATATAAAAGACAATGTCCGAATCTTCAAAGTTTCCTCAAAGCGGAGATTATCCCAATTGGATCCAATATTTGGAAAAATGTCTCTAGGACTAGAGACTTAATTATCAAAGGTACAAAATGGAAGTTGGGGAAAGGGAATCTTATTCAGTTCTAGGAGGACCCTTGGTTTCTGGAGTCCGCTTTGAATGAAAACCCTAAATGGAATAGATATCAGAACCAATGCAAGGAAAGATTTGGAACCAAGGTGGAGGATTACTGGAAAGATGGATAGTGGAAAGACTTATCTCAAGTGGATCAGTCTTTGGGTAGTCTGAATAAAGTCATGAACTCTATGGTGAGGATTGAAGAAGAAGACCATTTAATTTGGAAACTCATAGCTAGTGGTACTTTTATAGTGGCCTCTCTATATCATCAACAGTTCAACAACATGGAAAGTCCTTGTTGGGCTAAAGCTTGGGTGAAAGGCCTCACCCCCAAGATCAACATTTTCTTTTGGATAGCCCTTCAAGACAAAATTATTACTACTGAAAATATCAGAAAAATAGGTATCAGCATGCCTAGTTTTTGTATTCTCTGTAAGCAGAATGAGGAAACTATAAATCATATGCTCTTTCATTGCCCCTTTTCTGCTGATGTTTGGGGAAGTTTTCTGGATCAATTCAATATCAGTTGGAGCTTCCCCAACTCGATTCAGGAGATTTTCAAGTCATGGCACCATCCTTCAAAAAACAAAACTACAACCTTATTATGGAAAATCGCTTTACCTCACATGTGTTGGGGTTTATGGAAAGAGAGAAATGATAGAGTTTTCAGAGAAAAGACTACTAAGGCTAAAATTGTGTTTGAAAAAATAAGAAGTATAGTGGAAAATATAAATATTATAGGTGGTATTGATAATCCTAACACTAAGGAGGATCAATTTATCTATAAAAAGTGGAGATTAAAGGCTCAAGAGAGCATCCATAGCAATCCTAGAGAGGGAGTTATATGGATCAGCTTGCCTATGGGATGGATGAAAATCAATTTTGATGGGGCCTCTAAGGGAAACCCGGGGGTTGCAGGATGTGGAGTGGTCCTAAGGGATGAATGGGGAGTATGTAAAATCATAAAATGTATTCCCATAGGAAATCAGACCAATCATATTGCCGAAGCAATGGCGGCTTATCATGGGATGATCCTTGCCAAAGAAGCCAATTGCACTAAAGTTTGGTTTGAAGGAGACTCCTTAAACATTATCAATTGTTTAAATATAAAATTCCCTCTGTCTTGGTCAATTAGTAATGCTATTAAAGCTACTAAGAAAATTAGTGAGGAGTTTGATATGTGTGTTTTTACACATGTTTACAGGGAGGGCAACTCTTGCACTGATTGGGTAGCCAACCTAGCTTGCTAATTAGGAGACATCATTACTAGTTATGGTGAAAAGGAGATTGCAAGTGAAATGAAATCCTTGCTCAATCAGGACCGAAGCTATACAAGGAAACGTGGTACTTTTAATCATTATTTCTAATGATCTTTCTACCTTTTTTGATGCAGGGATTGCTTGAAGATAATGAGCTTTTAAATAGGTGTCTTATCATTATTATTTGGCACAGATTTTGGGCGATCTTACAGAATAACCACAGAAACTAGAGGAGAAGTTATCAAAATGAGAGAAGGCATTGCAAGGAAGGTGCTAGAAAAATGGGAGGTAACAAGAAAAGATTTGAACCTGCTTCTTGCTCTGATTGGAGAAAGAACGAAGAAGTCTGGGATATCCTTCAGCAGGGGGGTCTGAATGTTTTCATGGAATGACTAAGTGGGAAAGACCCCACAATCACTAGCTATTTCATCAAGAACTTGAAAAATGGAAAAATTTTGATTGGATCACAGATGATGAATGTCGATGAAGAGGTTATCGCTGAGGCCACGGGGATGACTACTGAGGGTATGAAATTTTATAGGGACAGAGGAATATCAGATAAAGTAGCAGACAAGTTTCCTGTTACGGATGGAGAGAGGATAAAGATGATCAAAATTGACAACTCCTACCACTTCCCAAAGAGAATTTGTAGGCCATGGAGGTTTGTTCTATTCGCTTCTATTGAATACATTACCTTAGATGGTAGGTTTACTAGAGCCTACAGGCATCACTTCATCCTACTCAACCATTTCCGTCATGGCAAAAGGGTTATCCTTCCCTATTACCTCGCCTGTTCTATGGATCATACTATTAAGGAGATCCAGAAGGATCCTAAAGATGATCATGCCCTCCACTAGGGGCTTATGGTCCTGGTGTATAAAATGCTAAAGGGGAAGTGCATTGAAAAGCCTATTAAAGGCAAAAATGCAAGAGATGAGACTACAGAAAGTAAGGATAGTTGTTTTAACTTTGATTCAGAGACCAAGGGAGAGTCAGAAGTAACTAGCAAAAAAGGGAGGAATAGGGCCAAGAAGAGGAGGATTATTGTGGAATCTGAAATGTCGAATTCTGAAACTAAATCACTTGAGGAAAAATCTGTTAAAAAGAGGAAAGGGAAAGCCACTGGAGAGAAGGCTCAAAAAAAGTACTAAAAAGGGTAGCAATTCTGATTTCAGTTATGTTCTCGTTGAATCTGAGGAGGAGGCTGAAGAAAACAAGAGGTTCGATAGTCAGGACAATGAAGGGGAGGGTAACCCAGTTAAGGATAATTTGGAGGCCATGAATACCACAAGTCTGCATAAGGAGGAAAAAGGGGATAAAAGTGACAGTGGTGACAAAGATACTGTTAAGTCCTTCTGTGAGACCATCGCTACTATGGTGAAGGATAATAACAGTCTGAAAATCGATACACAAGCCATTGCAAGAATTACAGTTGGTGACAAGCCCTTGGCGGATCATGTTAAAGAGTTAGTGGTCCTTCTGCATAATGCGGAAGCTGTTGAATGTATGGCTGGAAAAATCATAGCAACAGAAAAAAAAGGTCAATGAGATGGGAGATAGAAAGGAAATGGAAAACAAAATGAAAGATTTTGGTAGCAGAATTGACAGGCTAGAGCTCAACGTCAAGAAGATTGCTGATCAAAATTTCCAAATCCTGAAATCTTCGGTGGACAACATGAACATCCTTATCAACAGTTCTGAGAATAATACAGAGAAGAATGGTGATAAAGAGCAGTTGAACAAGAAGGGTCATGAAAGGAGGACCAGAGCTAACACAAAGAATATGGGCGACATCAAAGGTCGTGAGCTGGAGGATTTGAAGACCTCAGCAAACAACATGAAACAAATGGTTGTTCACGCTGAGGAAATTATGAATAGTATTTAGTTTCAGTTGCTATCCTTGGTTCTATCTCTTAGCTGTCTTTGTGCTTTCCTTTTGCTGTCTGTTCTGAGTTTTTAATGTAATGCTGTGCTAAGTTGATCCCTTTCGGTGGGTTCATTTTGTCTTTTTGAAGTGATCAGGCACTTTTTTAGCAGATTTGTTTTCCTGGCTTGTAAAAGGTTTGGATACCTTTCAAATACCTTCTTTTACTTAATCAAAACATACATAAACTCTCACCATGTACATAAATCCAATCATCGAATTCAAGTAATAATCACTAGTTACCAATGAAAAAGGTTTAAGTATATCTAATTTCCCTCCTTGAGGGAACAACTTAAACTAATTCTCATAAATTGCCTTGCAAATCATTCAATTAAACAATCCTAAATCATTTAATCAAAATAATAGACAATCCTAAAGACACGAAGACAACATCAATTAAGACTTAAAATGCTCTGGTCTGTATATTAATATTTTTTATCAAATTATACACAATTCAAGAATGATTTTCCAAAAACCAGACAAACCCTAAATACATTTTGCTAGAAATTTTTTACATAATTCTTGTGACGATTTTCTAAAATAGTCCCGGTATCCATTTATAGAGATATGGATGCAGCAAGCTTTAGACTTTCCTAGAAAATTTTGTTATAACCATAATTCCCTCTCAAAAGAGGGTTACAATTGTTACTAAAGGAAACAGGAGGAAAACCAATTAGTTAACCAGCTAGATAAAGGCCAAAAAACCTCTCAGTATTCACAGGTTGAGTGCCAGGTGTCTTTAATTCCTCAACAGTCTGATTACCCTAAAACAAACACTTACAAGAGCTAACCAGTTCAAACTTTCCTGAGGTTTGTTACAATACTACAACATCGAATGAATAAAGATGTATCATCTGAATTGATGAAATCATATATCCATTGTGATAATTTATGGTGTAACTCACCAAGCCACACCTCTTCATCTTTCAACTTGTTAGTGCCAATAAAACCCCTAGGAAATAATTCAAACTTCTGGTTAGCACACTCTTTTCTATACAGGTTTTCTTTTCTTTCTAGACCAACTCTTCCCTCTGCCAACCTAGACATACCTTTTACCAACTCACAAGTGGATTTAATAGTGACATCAGCATCTACCTCTTCATGAGATGAGCAGATAGTTCCAAATCCACCTCCCTAGCCATCCTTTTATTCAAAATTGGCTCCAGAAGAGCCTTGTCCTCTTTTAAATCAGTCAACATGCTCAAAACTCTCTTCATATATATATACACAATAGAAGCCCCGACTGTGTCAACAAACTTCAAAATTTTTCCCCTGATCTTCTCCTCATATTTACTTGCAAACATGGCCTGAGCCTACTTCAATTTTTCCATTTCATCCTGGATAGTCTCAGTAGACTAGAAACCGAGAGTCATAGGGGAAGGGGGAAACTCAATAATTGGAATGGTAGATGGAGGTTTGGTTGGAGAGGAGGAAATCATCAAGGTAGAAGATTCACCTTTTTGATGTTTCCCTACTATTTGATTATTCAATTTTCCAATTGTACTATCCTTTTGAGATATTTCAATTTTAGCCTCATTATAAGCTTTTAGGATTAACTCCAACTTTACCTAGAGATCAGCCTTTTCCTTAGCCTCTTTTTCAAATATAGCCATATTGAATTTTGTAGATTCCAAAATTGTACTAGAAGCCTCCACCACCCCCGTGTTCTTCTCTCTTTGCATAGTCATGCCTCCAAAATACATGGCTGCTAAGGAGTCTTTCCTCTTTTCATTCTCCTCCCTTCTTAATGACCACATGACTAAGGCAACATGATCATTACTATAGGTCACTCCCTCCAAGGGCTTTGTTTCTTTCCTTACTAATTCAGGAATTAATGCATCTGCTATGTCCCATTTAGGGAGAATAAAAAATCCAGCTTCTGCAATCATCTTCCTTCCTTGCTCTGGGGTAATGGTCTCAAATTCTATCAACATTTCTTTCTTCACATCTGCCTCAATTGCAAACGTATCTTTGTGAGGAAATTCATTTTTCCTCTTCTTACATCTTTCCTTGCTGTAAAAAGGATCCTACTTTTACAAAACTATCTTCTTCCAGAAACTCATCATTGGCCTGCTTAATGACAGGGTCTAGTTCTTTACCTATAAATTCCTCTACAGTCAAGTCCATTTGGGCACTTGCTGGTTCCTCTGACATTCCTTCTTGAAATTCTTCATATGTGTAAGAAATTTCTCCAATACTTCCTAATTGCAACGGTTGCTCTATAACTGCTTTCTCATCTCCTATATGTATTGGGGATTGGGAAGGAGAATATAAAAGCTCACTTGTATGCACTTCCTTCCCTACCCTCTGCCTTTTGTGGGAATCTTGGACCTCAACCACATCATCTATTACCTTTTTTTTCATTTAAAGTAGAAGGCTCATCTCTTATTGGCATTAGTACACTATATTTTGACCTTTTATGCATTACATATTCACCTGGGAGAATCACCTTGGCATAGGCAGGCTTGGCTAAAACCAGTTTTGCCTTTTTTAGGATTAGCTTTCATCACAACCTGCTTCTTCTCCTTCAAGGTTTGCATTAAATCCTCAATATAAACTACCAAAAACTTGATCTTTTTTTCAAAAGGATGAAAGCTAACCAAGGGATCATAACTGTTGTCAAAATGGTGAATGAAATCCAAGGTTTTCTTGAAGGCTATCAATTTTTACTTCTTGACTTCTTGCTCATCTAAATTGAACTCATTTCTTATTAAATCCTTAGGGAAGTGAAACTGGTGGGCCTTACCTACACATCTGGCCCTCTTCTTAAAAATATTGTTAAAGAAATCTTCTAGATCAACAAACCTCGCCACTATAGTAGGTAACCTATATGGCTGATGATAACTCAATGATGAACAGTGAGTACCAGACTGGTACTAAGAGGGGGGGGGTGAATCAGTATAGACACAAAAAAATTTCCTGGACCGATTTGACTGCAAACAGTGCACTTGACAGACAATCACTAATACCAGTCTAAACCAGATTACTACCAGTTAAACATAATGAGACTATGAAAGATATAACTGACAACACTTAGCTTTCCATACAACCTACTTCCTCATTTCCTCTTTAGATGCATAAACAGATATTCTATCATTCTGAGATACAATAATTTGTTAGATCCACATGATTCACCACTAAACAGGAAATAACAAAACATCACATGAAAGAGGCATCACACGTGACACACATAATTTTCACGTGGAAACCCAAATGGGAAAAACCACGGTGGGGATGAATACCCACAAGCTATTTTTGAACTCTTTAGAAGTCCGCTCTATTAGGAGCCTAGTCCGGTTAAAGACTGTTACAATAGGTTCTGTTAGGAACTGATCCTATTAGGGATCACCCTGTTAGGGGATGGCTTGAGTACCTAGTTAAGGGTTAAACCCTATTAAAGGTTACCTTGTTAGAGGATTTTATGAACTCAATGGCTTTGAGTCACCCTGTTAAAGGATTTACAACAAGTTGGTTAAAGCTACCCTGTTAAGGGATTTTCCAACTGTTGAAGTGATTAGAGATCAAGAGGTTTTACAATGATCTGGTAATAGCACTCAATGCCAATGCAGATCCACTTTAGTTCCTTGCTTCTGCACACACACTTTGCAGTTATCAATTCTCTTATTTGGTCTGGCAAGAATTATGTATCTGTGCTCTTAGATACACACACAACATTTTCCAACAACCTCAACATGAAACACAACATCGACCTTATAGGAAACTGATAGGTCGGTAGCATAAACCCTAAACCCTAAACATTTAGGTTGAGCAATTTAGTCAGTTCAATCCTGACCATTGAACACTTTGCAATTGAATACAACGGTCTTGAACAGATCTCAAGACATTCTCCATCGTTCGTTCTTCACCGCTTCTTGGAGGTGATAACCCATCACGTGTTCTTCACCATTTGTAGGGACTTTGCACATTCCCGAGGTAGATAGGATCAATCCCCTTCATGCACTATTCTTCATGCACATGAGGCAGACATGGCAACACAATCTAATCTCCATTATAATGCTAAGTCATCACACAATGCCATCGGTTGAATCACACAGGCTTGAAACACTTCAACCGGAAACCTTGAGGCTGAGACTACCAACCGGTAGTCATACCATATTAAACCTTGATAGAAAACATTTCATATACCGGTTCACTTGGACAAACATACCGCTTCACCTTTTGCACATATACCGGTTCACTTTTCCAGTTGCTTAACTTCAATAAACCAGTTCACTCTTCAACATATTATCGGTTCACTCTTCAGCATATTACCAGTTCACTCTTCAGCATATTACCGGTTCACTCTTCAGTATATTGACATTAATGACAACATAATATCATCATGTCAACATACTCTGCACATATGCCAACAATCTCCCCTTTTGGCATTGATTGCAATATTCAAAGATATCTCTCTTTCTGCATCACATCTTCTCCTTAATACTACAAATATCTTCTTCGCTTCACATATTCTCTCCCTTTGAAAACAATGCCAAAGTGGAGGCACAAGCTTCCTTATTCCACTATGTTGCTCCCCCTGAGGAGTAGCATCCTTCAACACATCAATCCTAAAAAGATATATAAAAGTAAGATCTGACTGATGTGGAGCACAAACCTTTAGTTTACCTCTTGAAGGGGCAGCACCCCAAATTCACCTCTAAGATAGGTAAAAGTAGCCTTTAGTAGAGGCTTGGTGAATATGTCTGCTAACTACTCCTTACTGGAAACATGTTCCAATACCACTTCTTTGTTCTGAACCTTTTCCCTCAAGAAATGATACTTGAGTTCAAAGTGCTTGGTTCTAGCATGTAAAACCGAATTCTTGGAAATGTTAATTGCACTTGTATTGTCACAAAATATACTTACCGGTTTAGATACAGGAACTTTGAAGCCATTCAATACATTCTTCATCCAAATAGTCTAGGTGCAGTTCATAAAAGTTGCAACATACTCCGCTTCTGCTATAGACTGAGAGATACAACTCTACTTTTTACTCATCCATGAGACCAATCTACCACCAAGAAAGAATGCACCACCAATTATGCTCTTCCAGTCATCCACATTACTAGCCCAATCAGCATATGTGAACACTTTTAGGTTGAAATCATCATTGTATGGATATCATAATCCATAGTCAATTGTTCCCTTAAGATATCTAAGAATCCGCTTGACTGCTACCAAGTGGGATTCTCTTGGGCTTTTTTGAAACCGAGCGGTAATACCCACTACATGCGCAATGTCCGGTCTGCTATGCACTACATAATGCAACTTACCAATCATTGATCGATATTCCTTCTCATTTACCAATGCTGAGTCATCCTCTTTTGATAGTTTACAACCGGTCACCATTGGTGTACCAACTAGTTTGTTGTCTTCCATGCCAAAGGTCTTTAACACCTCTTTGACATACCTGGACTGAGTAATAAATATTCCATCTTTCATTTGCTGAATCTGCAGTCCAATGAAGAACTTAATCTCCCCTATGAGTGACATCTCAAATTCCTTCTTCATCTCATCTACAAAGTTGTGACTCATCTTGTCATCTCCACCAAAGATTATGTCATCAACAAATACTTCATAGATCAGAATCTGATCTCCTTTTGATTTCAAGTAGATATTGCTATCTTCACTTGTTCTTTCAAATCCAATCTTCACAAGATGGGAGTGCAAGCGTTCATACCATGCTCTAAGTGCCTACTTCAGTCCATACAAGGCTTTATGTAGCCTACACACCATGTCACTATCTTCTGATAGGGCAAACCCATCTGGTTGCTCTATATACAACTCCTCTTCAAGTATTCCATTTAGAAATGCAGATTTTACATCCATTTGGTATACCTTGAATCCTTTAAAAGCTCCATATGCAAGAAGCATATGAACTCCTTCCAATCTTGCTACTGGAGCAAAGGTTTCTCCATAGTCTTCTCCTTCTTCTTGGGCATATCCTTTACATACTAGTTTGGCTTTGTTCCTTACCACTGTGCCATCCTCATTCAGTTTATTTCTGAAGACCCATTTGGTTCTAATGACATTTTTATGCTCCAATCTGGGTACCAGAGACCATGTACCATCCTTTTCTATCTGATAAAGTTCCTCTTCCATTGCCTTGATCTAGTCTTCATCTTTATGTGCCTCTTTGAATTATTTAGGCTCAAATCCAGAGATCATACATGAGTTTTCTCTGACCTTTCTTCTTGTAAGAATTCCTGCATCTTTGTCTCCTATGATCTGCTTTGGATCATGATTGTGTTTTACATACCTAGGTATACTCTTAACAGATTCCTCTTGCTTTTCTTCTTCATCCTCATCTTCATCAGCATCCACCGGTGTAGGAGCACAATTATTGGTACTCGGCTGATTTGCAACTGGTTCCCATAAGGTTACTACCAGTTCTCTGCTAGTTTCCTTAGGTTTCTCAGAGTTTTCATCAACCCTAAGATTGATGCTTTCGAGAATTCTCTGAGTCCTATTGTTCAAACATTTGAGAGCTTTACTCTTGGTAGAATATCCTAAGAGTATTCCCTCATCACATTTTGCATTGAATTTTCTCTGATGTTCACTCCTCTTGATATAAGATTTACTACCAAACACTCTGAAGTAGCTTACTACTGGTGTCTTACCGGTCTAATACTCATAAGATGTTTTGTCCTTACCCTTTTTGATGAGTACCCGATTCATTGTGTAGACTACAATGCTCATTGCTTCTCTCCAAAAGGTGTGAGCAACCTTTCCTTAGATCAACATAGTTCTAGCTGCTTCAACCATAGTCTGGTTGTTTCTCTCTACTAAGCCATTCTACTATGGATTCTGGGGGGCAGATAGTTGCCTCTTGATGCCATTCTCTTCACAATATTTGTTGAATTTACCAGAAGTGAATTCCCCTCCTTGATCAGTTCTAAGGCATTTGATTCTTGTACCGCTTTCCTTTTCTACCAGTGCTCTAAAAGCTTTGAACTTTCCAAAGGCTTCAGACTTGTCCTTCAAGAATGTGACCCACATCATTCTTGAGAAGTCATTTGTAAGAATCATAAAATACCTATCTCCCTACACACTCCTAGTTTTTATAAGACCACACAAATTAGTATGCACAAGATCAAGTAAATTGTCTACAGTGAAAGATTTACCTTTGAAAGTTGAGGAAGACATTTTCCCCAGTTGACACTCTCTGCACAAAGGATTTTCCAGTTTGCTCAGCACCGGCAATCCTCTAACTACCTTGATCTTACTGGCATTCACAATGTTGTCAAAGTTTACATGGCAGAGTCTCCCATGCCATATCCAGCTGTCCTCAAACTTAGTTATAAGACATGTAATGACATTAGCATTTAGCTGAAATAGGTTACCTTTAGTCTGCATACCAGTGGTCATCAGCTCACCATTCTTTCCTTTGATTTTTCACACTCCATTTTTGAATTCCAGAGTGAGTCCACTATCATTCAGTTGGGCAAGACTCAATAGGTTGTGTCTGAGACCTTCCACCCAATACACATTGTCAGCACTGCTCTTTCCACTCAGAGAGATGGACCCTCTGCTTTTGACCATAAATGGTGCATCATTACCAAAATGAACCACACCATCATCATACTCTTCCAAAGATAGAAACTTGCTCTGATCACCAGTCATATGGTGAGAATAGCCATTGTCAATAATCCACTCATTGGAATTATGAAAGTGGGAGATAAGAGCCTTCTTGTCTGACACATCTTCCTTGACTGCAACAAACACAATATCTTCATTTTCTTCATCTTTTGATTCCTCATCAATGACATCTTCATCAACTGCTACAAAATAGTTTCTCTGGTTTCCTCCTTTGAACTTCTTGAACCTCTCCGGTTTATCCTTGTTGTCACCATTAGGATAGTTTACAACAATGTGTCCTATCTAGTTACAAGAGAACCATTTCAAAGGGAGGTTACCTCTGTATTTACCAGCTCCCTTAGGAAGTCTCTTGGCAAGAAGAGCTTCAAATTCCATCAGGATCTCCTCATCACCCATTTCTTTGCTCTGTCTTGGTTCACCACTGGTACTATCTTCTTTGCCTTTTCTAGATAGTGCAGCAGATGCTCTTAAGACTGATTCAGTCTTCTGAACACTACCATCAAAACTATTTAGCTCATAGGCTATCAACTTTGCAATGATGGAATCTAGGGATACCTTAGCTTTGTCTATTGACCTCAACTCCTGAATATCAACAACCCTTATTGCATAGACCAGTAATAAGGATCTTAAAACTTTGCTAACAACAGTGGAATCTTCCATTTTACCACCTGGACTCTTGATATCTCCAACAACAATTTTGCTTCTTATTCCATATTATTGAATAGTCTCTCCTTCAACCACCCGCATGTCTTCAAACTTTCCTCTAAGGCATTCTTCCTTAGCTTGTTTCACATGCTCATCAACACCATAGATATTCTCAAGAGTATCCCATACTTCTTTGGGATTTTCTTTATCCTGGACATCAATAAATTCAATGTCAGATAAGTTGTTGATTAGGGCTTCCACGACTTGCCCATTCTCTTGGATCTCTCTCTTTTGATCATCGGTGAGAGTACCGGTAGGGATAACATAAGCATTCTCAACATATCTCCAATGTTGAGCACCCATGCCTCTGATGTATATCTTCATTCTGTCCTTCCATATTTTAAAGTTATCTCTGTTGAGCTTTGGACCTTCCCTCTTCATCATTACAATAGGATCTTTCCCTCAACTAGTTAATCTTACAACACAGAGGACTTGGAGGACACTCTGATACCAATTGATAGCTCAATGATGAACAGTGAGTACAAAACCGGTACTGAGAGGGGGGGTGAATTAGTATAGACACAAAAACTTTTCTTGAACCAGATTGACTGCAAACAGTGCACTTGACAGACAATAACTAATACACGTCTAAACCAAATTACTACCGGTTAAACATAATGAGATTGTGAAAGATATAAACTAACAACACTTAGCTTTCCATACAACCTACTTCCTCATTTCCACTTTATCCTTATGCATAAACAGATATTCTATCATTCTGAGATACAATAATTTGCTAGATCAACATGATTCATCACTAAATAGGAAATAACAAAACATCACATGAAAGAGGCATCACACATGACACACATAATTTTCATGTGGAAACCCAACTGGGAAAAATCACGGTGGGGATGAATACCCACAAGCTGTTTTTGAACTCTTTAGAAGTCTGCTCTATTAAAAGCCTAGTCTAGTTAAAGACTGTTACAACAAGTTCTGTTAGGAACCGATCCTATTACGGATCACCCGTTTAGGGGATGGCTAGAATACCTGGTTAAGGGTTAAACCCTATTAAAGGTTACCTTGTTAGAGGATTTTATGAACTCAATGGCTTTGAGTCACCCTGTTAAAGGATTTACAGCAAGCTGGTTAAGCTACCCTGTTAAGGGATTTTCCAACTGTTGAAGTGATTAGAGATCAACAGGTTTTACAATGATATGGTAATAGCACTCAATGCCAATACAGATCCGCTTTAGTTTCTTCCTTCTGCACACACACTTTGCAGGTATCAATTCTCTTATTTTGTTTATCAAGCATTATGTATCTCTACTCTTAGATACACTCACAACATTTGCCAACAATCTCAACATGAAACACGACATCGACCTTATAGGAAACAGATAGGTTGGTAGCATAAACCCTAAACCCTAAACATTTAGGTTGAGCAATGCAGTCGGTTTAATCCTGACCATTGAACACTTTGCATTTGAATACAATGGTCTTGAATAGATCTCAAGACATTCTCCATCGTTCGTTCTTCACCACTTCTTGGAGGTGATAACCTATCATGCGTTCTTCACCATTTGCAGGGACTTTGCACATTCCTGAGGTAGATAGGATCAATCCCTTTCATGTAAGATTCTTCACGCGCATGAGGAAGATGTGGCAACAGGATCTGATCTTCATTATAATGCTAACTCATCACACAATGCCATCGGTTGAATGACACAGGCTCAAAACACTTCAACCTAAAACCTTGAGGCTGGGACTACCAACTGGTAGTCATACCATATTAAACCTTGATAGAAAATATTCCATATACCGGTTGACTTGGACAAACGTACCGCTTCATTTTTTGCACATATACCAGTTCACAACATTATACCAGTTCACTTTTCCAGTTGCTTAACTTCAATAAACCGGTTCACTCTTCAACATATTACTGATTCACTCCTCAACATATTATCGGTTCACTCTTCAGCATATTACCGGTTCACTCTTCAGCATATTTACATCAATGACAACATAATATCATCATGTCAACATACTCTGCACATATGCCAACAGCTGAAAGAAATCATCAAAATGTGTCCAACCACCCTTGGTGATTACAAACTGATGTGCTAGGGTAACAGTTGGGAAAAATTTCCCTTCCCCTTATTAGTCAATTTTGCTTCTTGTAGGCCTCTAATTTGTCTCAGGACCTCAGCAACTCCTATCTTCAAAGGGACTTGATAGGGAAACAGATATGGAGTTCCTCTAAAACAATAAACTCTGAACAGAGTGGAGACTAGGTACAAATATATATCACCCCAGTTGTGTACAATTTTGATGTCTTCATCAATTCTTTAGGCCTAAGGAATTCAAGGAGAGCTTTAGAAATCCTATGGTTTTGTGGGCACAAAAGGATTCTAAGCCTAGATGCAAAATGTCTATCAATCTTTAAGTAACTTGTGCCTTCTCTAACCCAAGATAAAATTCTGCTCCATAATTAAACAGGGATCTCTTCTCTATCCTTTTCCTTAAGCAAGTCCATTTCATTAGCAAAATATTCAACACCTTTAAATAAAAAACATGTGCATGAGGAGAGAATACCATCCAAAAGGTTTGTCCACCTAAGAATTCTTTATCCCTAACAATCCCTCATGAATGGCATCAGTGAGATAAGGCGCAAAATTAAGTCACTGCCAGAGATGGGTTCAAAATCTATGCTATCATGAGCATATAGTGGGTTGGCATGGTAATTTCTGCATCTTCCCCAAGAATTTGACATAAGGACCAATACATTCCCTTAGCCCTCAAAGTAAATAGATTTAAAAAGAAAGGTTCCATTGTCCTCGGGCCTACTACTGTCAGTCCTCCTATTTTGGCAAATAATTCCATCAAGGGGTCATTTCTGAGGTGATCTCTCTGTGCCTCATAGACCTTCGCTAGCATTTTAAAATTGATAGGCTCCAAATAATTTGAAACCTCACTAAGTCAAAAAACTCTCCTGAACTCATTATCATTTATTTCAATTAGAGACCCACCATTTACAGTCCTCACAGTCCTAGTATTGGGATCATAATTGTTTTCAATTTGGATTAACAGGCCTATGTCCATGAAAACCCCATGGACTATAAGCTTCCCAACATCTAGCTCCCATATACTATTAAATGGAGTAGGGGAATTTTGTTGACTGAACCCCACTTTGAACATTCCCAGGCCCGCCATTCCTATCTAGGTATCTCTCAAACAGTTCCCTTTATCATATAGACCATCACCAATTCTGAGGCAGGGAGACTTAGGCACCAATTCCTTTATTCTAGCTAAACTATTAGTGGACTGAGTCAATTGCTCTAGAAAATTGTCACAAATGGCTCTCTCCTAATAATCAGCCTTCCCTTTGAATTTTCTTTGTGGTTTGATCTTAGAAGTATACTTATTTGAATGGAATTTCAAACAGACTCTTCAGAAATTCAAACATCCAGTGACACCAAGCAAACTGCAATTATTTAAACAATTCCAAGAAACTTACTTGTTGCTTGAAATTTTTTTGCCCTGTGCACTAGTTCTTCTGCAACTTTCCTTGAACACATACAAAAATCTTCAACTCATGTAAGGATTATTATGACAATCGAGCATTCATTAGAGTCAATTATGCCACATCCTTCGGCAATTAATTCATAAATCAAATTTGAAAATTGGCTCCAACGGACAACAAAATTTCTCTAAGTGTTTTGCCTTTTGTCGCTGGTTTGTGGTGGTTAATAGTTGAGCTTCTCCTCATAGCGGTTCCACGATAGCTGTGAGATCATGTAAAACTTGCACATCCTTTACCTTACCTGAGTCATCCTCTTTAGAATGGGTCCCACCACCTTTTCATTGTTTCGCGAAGGCTAACTTTCGTGCTACTTCCCTTTGCGACACAACGACATCCATCAGATCAACAACTAACTGCTCAATCTTTATGTTAGCATTTTGATGATTATGTTGTGATTTTCATTGATGGACACACACTTTCTATGAGATCACTTTGTGAATGTATGAATTATTCTCAACTGGTAATTGTTCCAAACCGGTATCATGTTGTAGTCTTTAGACTATTGATTTTATGCAGAAAGTGTTTACCGATCTCAAGTGGTATAAAGACCCAAGCGACATAGAGAGATCAAGCAGTTTAAGGATCTCAAGCGGAGCGGAGCAAAGAAGCCAGAAGCAGCAGTTATCTTTTTCCCAGTTTTCATTTTTTGTCAACTAGTAATCTGTTTGAACTGGTATTACTCTGAGTTACTAACCAGTAACCGGAAAAGTTGTATAAACCAGTAATACTCTATGATGAGTTACCAACTGGTATATCTTTGTGATGAGTTTCCATCCACCGACACTTTGACAATGATTTTGTACCGTGTTACCAAATGTGTCTAGATACAATGAACCTAGGAACTTGCAATGTAATCCTATTGGACCGACATGAAATCAGATTCCTTTTAAGGACATCATGTCTAGGGTTTTGTATGTGTATGGATGAGTGTAGTTGTAAGGTTTTGGTGGTCGTTGAAGCTCTTGTATGTGCGATCTCAACTGGGAAGATAAAGTCTGTGTACTGCAACAGAGTGTGGATTTATTGAAGACTGAAGTAATGTTGAAGAGAATTAGCTATGAGCTACAATGGATCTAATCAAGCAGACTGTGCCATTTGCTAGATCATTCACTTGTTGATTACTCACATCTTTGACAAGTCAGAAACCCTTAACCGGGTAGGCCCAGAAAAGCCTTTGTAAATCCTCTAACAAGGTGGTTCACATCTGTGGATATAAAATCCTCTCACAAGGTATTCTTTAATCGGACTTATCGCCTAACAGAGATTGAGATTCCTAACAGGATCTGTTGAAGAACATTGTATGACCTTAACCGGTCTGGTTACTATTCTGCAGATAGTTACTTGTGAGTTTCATCTCACCGTGGTTTTTCCCATTCAGGTTTCCACGTCAAAATCTCTTGTGTTATGGTGATTGTGCTTCTATGGGTGAATGCCTTATTTTCTATTTGGTTTGCATGTGTGTTAACCGGTTTATTTGTTAAACTGTTTTACCGGTTTACTGCTAGACTGCTAAAGTGTTTAAGTACAGTATTTTTTGGTATACTAATTCACCCCCCCACTCTTAGTATTCATCAATTGGTATCAAAGACAACCTTTCTATAAGTCTAACCACTTGGAAAGAGATATGGGGGAATACACTGTGAGGGAACTTACTCATCAGCTCACTCAGACTGAGCAAGCCTATGATGAACTTAAGGTCAAATATAAGGCCTCTTAGGCAAAAAGAAGAGAGCATGCTAAAAAACTGATGGAGCTAACTGAAAATAGCTCTTCTGATGAAGCGGACATGGAAGCCCTAATTCAAGAAGTTGAAAAATAGAATGAGTCCAATGCCAACCTAAGAAGGGAACTTGAAGGACTAAGTATCAGAATGTGTGAAGAGCTTGAGAACCGGAGGAAAGCTGAAGATCTGGTAAAAGACAAAGATCATGAGATCTCCAAGCTGAAGCAAAAGATCAGTGCACTTACCGCTCATCTTCTTGAAAATAAAATGGAAAAGGAAGGAATCCAAAGTGAACTACACATCGTTGTTTTTGAGAATGCAACCTTGAAGGAATCCAATGCTGCTATTACCAAAGAACTATCTGAGTCAAAGGAAATACTTGCCAAATTCAATAAGAGCACTGTCAAGCTAGAGCAGAAGCATGAGTCAGCTAAACCGGTAAAGAATACCAATGGACTTGGTTTCTTTGAATATGAGGAAGGTGAGACCTCTGGAACAAAAAGTGGAGCATCAAAGAAACAACCAGCATCAAAAGATAAAGGTAAGCAAAAGATCAAACCTGTTTGCTTTAATTGTCTCAAGGAAGGACACACTGCTAATGTATGTAGAAGTAAGGCTTACAATAATTTTCCTTATTTTCTAAATGATAAGCCTAGACCCAATAGATTCAATGGTAATTGTTATGCATGTAACAAGTTAGGGCATAGAGCATTTGAATGCATGTCTGTTATGCACAATACCGGAAGGTATCCTCAAAGGATTCAAGGAGTTTTTCCTAAATCCTCTGGGAACCAGAACCCAAACCGGTTTAATACCTATAATCATCAGTCAGGTAGCGGTGGTGATCAAGCAGTGACCAGATGGAGAAAACTATTGGATTTGTCATGGTCATGGTCACACTACTGTAACATGCAGAAGGAAGAATGGAAACATGAATAATGGACCTTGGAGAGCACCTAGAATGGTTTGCTATCATTGCACCAAACTGGGTCATACAACAAGATTCTGAAAAACAAGAAAGAGTATATCAGATGATACACTGGTCACTCCGGAAGGAAAGATTGATGTTGAAATTGTTCAAGAAAATATGAAAAAAACCTGGAAGAAGAAGCCGGAAGAAGTGATTCAACTAGAACTGGTTTCTACACCTAATGTGGAAGTCGTTGAACTGGAAAACTAAGCATCAGAAAATCTTAGAGGGAGAAAATGGTAAAATATATCGAACCCTTGGTTTACACCGGTAAAAGACCTCAATCGGTATGTGAAAACTATCAGTTGGCAGAAGATAGGAAACGATAAAAGGCAAATTAGGGTTTATGCCCTTATAGTGGAGCATTTATTGTGGTAGGTGAAGAACTTGTTTAAAAGAATTTTTCAAAGTCATTTTTCACTTATCAGGTCACGAGCAAAGAAGTTTTCAAGCACAGAGTGAAGAAAAGTGATTTGGATTGCGATTCAAAGAATTTATCAAAATCCTGAAGAAGAATCAGAAGCAAACATCTGTTGATGAAGTGTAGAACACAAAGCAGTATTTTAGCAACCAAAGGAATGAGTGGTGTAGTGTAATTTGCAAGCCCTAAATTTTGAATTATGAAGGTATTTCTCAAAATTTCTCTATTTATCATGGCTTCCGCATCACATGCTAGTTCTAGTGCACTTGTTGATTCTATAGACTTCATTCAACAGAAGGAAAAATACAATGCCCTATCTCAAATACCCGCTGGTGTTATAGTGGAGGAAGGCATTTCTGATTACATTGACTGTAAGATTGAAGATCTAGGACCTCTGATGATCCATTCTCAATTGAGTTTGTTCTGTGGGAAGGACAAAAAGATTAAACCGGAATTTAGCATTCTAGAAAAGAAGAAACTTCACAATGTTGTCTATTTCCTTGAAGAATTTTTAGATGATCACATCCACATTATTCTGAGAAGAGTACACAGTGATAAAATGTACTTAGATAAGACACATGATATTACACCAGAAGCAATTCATGCCATCACCAGTTTATACAACATCGGTGAAGTGCCAGCCCTAAGGAAGATTAGCAAGATAGTAATGACTAAGCTCACCAGTTTAGTGAGTGATTCACGGGGAATGACTGTTAATTCCATCAAGGACAATCTAGTCAAATATGTGTGTATGGTGATAGGATACCAGATGTTCCATGCCAGCAGAATCAACTTTGTTTATGCTACAACGGTAAATGCCGCCTACAGGATGATCAAGGAAGATGCATCATTTGATCTGTGCACTGGTATGCAAAGACAACTTCTGTTGAACCTCAAGTCGATCAAACAAGACAATGCCCTAAGATTTAAGTTTGGACAACTATTGGTTGGGTTGTTCTTCTACTTCCAAGGCTATTTTCCAGGAGTAGGTGATATTCAGTGGTCTACTAACCAATCAGTGACAAAGCAAATCTAGGAAAGCCTACAAGCAGTAGGAACCAGTTATTCAGAAGTGCTGAACAAATATTTTGATGAGTTCAGATGCAAAATGAACCAAAGGGTGAGAATATCAGGTGATATTGTCAAGAAATATGAAGATGACATCTGCTTCACCATCGGAGTTGATGAGTGCATAATGGAGGCGGTTGAGCCTAGACAAGAAGAAGTGGAACCGATGGGATATGAGGTAATGTATGACATGTTAGATGGGTATGCCTCTACCCTAATCGCTTTTCCCCTTGATCCAAAGGTAAAGAGAACTGACACCTATTTGGAAAGGGTTACACCGATTGAAGAACCCTCTTTAAAGAAGGGAAAGGTAGTGCCTTCATCATTGACACTGGCTATCACAACAAGTCTTAAAGTGACCAAGCGGTCACCAGCAAAGAAGAAACCAGAAGCAACACTCGCCAAAGTCTTTGAGAGGAAGCGGAAGACAAAAAGCAATACACCAGACACAGAGGACACTATCTCTAAAGAACAGCCTAAGAAGACTAGGCAAATTGAGGAAAAAGACAAAGAATGAACTGACAACATCGGCACCGATAAATATTGATATTTCCTCTTACAAACCTTTGACACATTGTCAAAGAACAATTAAAAATATTAGAAGAAAAGTACTTGGTGATTTGAAAGAGTGCTTTGATGGTTTTAATGATGATGAAAAGAAGGAAGTTGAACAGGAAGTTATCAATTATTTATGTATTAATGACCGGTGGCCGTTAGAAATTAAATCTGAGACACCTGATTCTCTGCATAATTCTTTAGATAACAAGTGGCACATTGCCATAGAAAAGGAATAAGAAATAAGAGAGGAAGTATTTGCACAATACTTTCCTAATGTTCCTAAAACAAAACTGTATGAAGTAGTGGAGAGATATAAGGGCCTCTTCTTCATGAGAAGAAGAAGACTCCTGTTGTTGGAAGGAAAGTTTCGGAAGTGGTAAAAGATACCCACTCCCTTGCTCAATCAACTTTAAGATTGCATCAAGTGGCTGAAGCCAACAAAAAGGCTAAGCAAGAACTGGAAATCACTCAACTAGATGAAGTATATGACAGTGAGGGAGAACTAGTCACTACTCAATTGGACCCGATTGATGTTGATGCCTTGAACGATGAAAATGTTACTTTGGATGCACCAACAGAAATAGAAGGTCAGGAGAAACAGGAGGAAGACAAGAGAAAATAGGAAGAGAAAGAGAAGAAGAAACAAGAGGAACAAAATAGAAAATAGGCAGAAATGGAAAAGAAGCAAAATGAAGAAGAGAAGAAAAAAGCGGAAGAGGAGAGAAAAGAGGAAGAAAAGAGAAAAGAAGAGGAGAATAAGAAACAAGAAGAAGAGAAGAAGAAGAAGGAAGGGGAATAGGAAAAGGAGAAGAAAAAGGAAGAGGAGAAGAAAAAGGAAGAGGAGAAGAGAAAGGAAGAGGAGAAGAAAAAGGAGGAGGAGAAGAAAAAGGAAGAGGAGAAGAGAAAGGAGCAAGAGAAGAAGAAGTAGGAAGAGGAGAAGAAGAAGAAGGATGAAGAAGAAGAGAAGTGGAAAGAAGAGGAGAAAAAGAAGGTAGAAGAGGACAAGAAAAGAGATAAAGAGAAAGAGGGAGCGACATAGAGCACTCAGATGAAGACCCCAAAGGAAACCGGTAGTCAAGCCAAACCGGATGACATTACCAGTCCCATTGACCTCCAGTCTGCAAACGAATCAGAGTTGTTGCAGAGCATTAAGCTTGCTCAAGAACACCTGGAAGTAATAAGGAGGAAGAAAGAGCGAGATGTGATCCAAGATGTGGTGGACACTCTTAGTAGTTTGATGCCTGGTACCAACCTCCCCAGTACCAATTCCTCTCTTGCACAATTAAAGCTCCTATGCACAGGTGTAGAAGACTAGGTGCAAAGCCTGGAAGAGGTTGTAGAAGCAAATGCCAAGAAGGAGCATCAAAAGGCATTGGACACTTTCTTGGTGAAAAAGTTAATAGAGCTTCGGTCTGATCTACAAAAGGCACAGAAGGACATTAGAGATGCAATGGATGAGGGCAAATTATTTCTAAGTAAGATATGTCAACCTCATTTATTCTGTGATGATGTGCTTGCTCAAAAAGACAAATTACAATCTGATATGAAGTCATTTATAAGAACCTTCAAGATGCCATATGATTCCTTCTCCACATATGGACAAACGGCTCACTGGTTTCAACTCCAGTCTACAAGACTAGAGACAGAGATAAGAAACCGGACACGTAATTTGTAGGAACTTCAACTGGTCCTACTACCAAGACAGCAAATTCTTCAGAAATGCTATCTAAATTTGGATGCCCTAACGGTCACTCAAGAGATGAGTACCTTGTATGCCATGGAAGAGCAGGTCTGTCAGATGCAAATAGAGAATGAGGTTGCTACCTCATTGCTTGAATCATGGTCTTTATCCATGAAGACATTTATGCAGGACTTTAAATTAGTTTTTGACAAGTTTCACTCTTTATTGTCATAAACTTTTTAAATCAGTTTTTAATGCTAATGGAATAGGGGTTTTTCAGCTGTACTTTGTCATTGTTGGCAAAGGGGGAGTAGTGTCCTGTCTTTTAAAAATTTTATGGGGAGTAGTATTCTATATTTTGATGCATGCTATGTATACTTTCATGTTTATCTCAGTAAGGAAGTAGTATACATTGTATTTTCTACAAAAGGGATAGTGTATATGCTTAGGGGGAGTAATTTTGATTATGGCATAATTTTGTTGTAAAACACTTAGATGTCAAAATTTTTGCTAAGTGTTGCCATCAATGCCAAAGGGGGAGATTGTTGGCATTTTGATGATTATGTTGTGATTGTCATTAATGGAAACATACTTGCTATGAGTTCACTTTGTGAATGTATGAATTATGCTCAACTGGTAATTGTTCCAAACTGGTATCATGTTGTAGTCTTTAGACTATTGATGTTATGCAGAAAGTGTTTACCGATCTCAAGTGGTATAAAGACCCAAGTGACATAGAGAGATCAAGCGGTTTAAGGATCTCAAGTGGACCAGAGCAAAGGAGCCAGAAGCGGCAATTATTTTTTTCCCAGTCTTCAATTTTTGTCAACCGGTAATCTGTTTGAACTGGTATTACTCTGAGTTACCAACTGGTAACTGAAAAAGTTGTATAAATTGGTAATACACTATGATGAGTTACCAGCCGATATATCTTTGTGATGAGTTACCATCCACCAACACTTTGACGGTGATTTTGTGTCGTGTTACCAAATGTGTCTAGATACAATGAACCTTGGAACTTGCAATGTAATCCGATTGGACTGACATGAAATCGGATTCCTTTTAAGAACATCATGTCTAGGGTTTTGTATGTGTATGTATGAGTGTAGCTATAAGGTTTTTGTGGTCGTTGAAGCTCTTGTATGTGCGATCTTAACTAGGAAGATCATGTCTGTGTACTGCAACCGAGTGTGGATTTACTGAAGACTGAAGTAATGCTTAAGAGCATTATCTATGAGCTAAAATGGATCTAATCAAGTAGACTGTGCCAATGCTAGATCATTCACTTGTTGATTACTCACATCTTTGACAAGTCAGAAACCCTTAACTAGGTAGGCCCAGAAAAGCCTTTGTAAATCCTCTAACAAGGTGGTTCACATCTGTGGATTTGAAATCCTCTCAGAAGGTAGTCTTTAATTGGACTTATCTCTTAATAGAGATTGAGATTCCTAACATGATCTGTTTTGGTAAAGAACATTGTGTGACCTTAACTGGTCTGACCTTAACCGGTCTGGTTACTATTCTGTAGATAGTTACTTGTGAGTTTCATCTCACCGTGGTTTTTCCCATTAGGGTTTCCATGTCAAAATCTCTTGTGTTATGGTGATTGTGCTTCTATTGGTGAATGCCTTATTTGCTATTTGGTTTGCATGTGTGTTAACCAGTTTGTTTGTTAAACTGTTTTACTGATTTACTGCTAGACTGTTAAAGTGTTTAAGTACAGTATTATTTGGTATACTAATTCACCCCCCGCCTCTTAGTATTCATCACTTTATTCTCCACCATAACTGTTTGCCTTTACGACTGACTTTAACTGCCACCGCTAGTGGTTTGTCACTATTTCACAAAAGGTAACCTTTGTGCAACTTCATATTGCAAATCAGCGACAACCGCTCACCATCTTCAAATGTGCCTAGTCATTAACTACCTTAGCCTTCAAAGTGGGCCCCTTATATAAATCCACTAGCCTCCACACTTTTGCCAGATGTCTCCATGTGTCTGTCACTTATTTGCTCAAGGAATCTGTCGGGCTCCACATTCTAACTGGCACGTGTCTCACCGAACCAGGAATTCCATCAACACTGCTACTTTATTAAATGGACCAATTGAAAATCCTTTTTGGAGCCATGCATCCTGTTGACGGATCACCCTCTTGTTCATCTGCACATCCAGCTATCTTGCCAGCTAACCTGCCACGTAACAGCCCCTTTATCTGCCACCGAGCAACCAGCTCATCGGTTGCTGTTTCATGAAGGGTAACCTTCGTGCACCTTCGAATAGAGAACCAACGACAGTCATTCGATCATCTGCAACCTGCTCAATCTTTAACTCGGGAGCCGGTTACCTGTCGGGCCCACCACCTTTTTGCTATATCACAAAGGGTAACTTTCCTGCCACTTCGAATAGTGAACCAATGACAGTCGTCCGATCATTTTTAAGATGCCCGATCTTTATTTTAATTTTTCCACACATGGTTTTTTGATGTTTCATGAAGGGTAACCTTCATACACCTTCGCATTGCAAATCAACGATAACCATCGGATCAACAGGAACTTGCATGAGCATTACGAAACCTGACAAAAAAATAAAAGGAAAATAAAAGTTAGGAAAAAGGTGACAGGTCAATAAAATATTATAACCCACCTAGGCCAAGACTTTAAAAGGGGCCCCCCTTCTAACAATGGACTGACCCTTCCACTTAAGTGGAAAAAGGTAATGAGGAAACATAAATGAAAGGTTTGCATAATGAAAAATTAAAATTGCAAAACCCCGAACACTCAAAAATTCAACCCTTAGAAACGAATATAACTCTAAAAACCTAAAAAATTTAGGGGTTGCAAGGAAAAAATCCCAATACTCAAAATAATGATAACAACATTGATACCCAAATTACATGAATATAACACCTATTTATACAATTCATCAACCTTGACTACAAGGTTGGCTCAACCCTTAACACCTAATTAAGAAATTACATCACACAATACATAAATCAACCACTAGACCAATACAATACCATAAACAACATAGTATGGACCCAAATCAACTCCTCGAATATGCAACACCACCAGAAATCTCGCCAAGATCTACCACAACACGTTACACCACCAAAAATACCACATAACACGAAGAGTATCACCATACCCATAAGATCTTCAATATCATGCACAAATATCAGCACAAACCATAAAAAAAGTAGGGCATGATTAGGAAACACCAACAAGCACGTTAGAACCATCTACAATAGTTGCACCAACACCACTTAATCAAATCTTCATTGATCAACATGCTAACAATCAAGAACACTCAACAAAAAAAACTCAGGAAAGAAAGATAACTTTCAAAGCACCAAATAATGAACCATCTAAATTGAAGATACACATGAACATCCCAAGAACTCTCCCAAATCTACAACCAAAGATATGATCATACCAGAGCACAACAGATCAAACACCAGAGCACTGCAACACTGATCACTGAAAAACCAATCTTCATACCAGAATCCACAACTCGATCAAGTCACTAAATATCATCTTGAAATCAATAAAGAATGAATTATTTGTAGTTGATTCAACATATAAAATAGATAAACCAACCAGATCAACTCACTACAATCACCAGAACACCAAAGCAACTTTCTGCAATACTGAAACACAGGAATATGTTGACATCAATGACAACATATCCTAGTAGCAACAATATCTAATAGTGTTGCGATCATTTTGAATGAAGTACATTAAGAAATTGTTGTGTGCTATGTGTGTTGTTGAGGACAAAATAGAGTGGTTTATTGTAGATGAAAGAGAAGAAAGAAAATAGTGTAAGAAATACAACATGTATTTCACACTGTGCGAAGCAGAGTAAGAGATAAGTAGACGACATGGATCTGATCAGAACTAAGATAAGAAGAGTTGGTGAAAAGACAACAAAGAGTGCAAAGAGATATTGTAGAGATCAAAAGAGTTGGTGAAAAGATAAAATAGAGTCCAAAGAGCTATAACAAAGATCAGAAAGAAGAAGACAAAGCCTGCAAGATGAAAAGAGCAGTTTCAGTTTTAGTTGTGGAAAACACGACATGTTACAAAACATTATTTGTAACTAGGTATTAAATTTGTAGCTATTATTAATTTATTGTAATCATTTGAGTGGGTTCTCAGATCAGGGGTTGGTGCTCCTTTGGGTTGGTGCACATAAACTTTGTAATCAGACTATTTCCACTATGAGGCTGGGTTAGAGCAAAAGACTCTAGCAACATTTCTTACTGAGGTTTTTCCCATCTTGGGTTTCTTTATATGTGTGTGTGAAAAGTATATTGATATCCTCACTCCTTTGGGCTGGTGCACACAAAATTTGTAATTAGACTATTTCCATTATGAGGCTAATTTAGAGCAAAAGACTCTAGCAACAATTATCACCGAGGTTTTTCCCATCTTGCGTTTTCCTCATATATCTTATGTTAAAGTTTTGAGATAGCACTGATTCACCCCCCCTCTTAGTAGTTCATTTGTGTTCCTTGAATTTGTATCAGAACACTAGGTTCCATTTTGGATAAGCTTTCTCTAGCTTGGTTGGATTCTAGTTTGTGAACACAATGGTTAAGTGTGAGTCAATCCTTGTACCTATGTTATTAGGAGCTCAAGAATGGAAGCCCATTTGTTTGCCTTAGGTTATGATGTCTAGATGCCAGTTAAGAATAGATACAATATTCTGGCTACTCCTCCCACTGAACCTAATACAAAAAGGAAATATGAGTGCAATGTTGAAGCCAAGAAGGTTATTCTTAGTGGGTTGTTTGAAACAGTTTCTTTGAAGGTCAAGAACTGCAACTCTGCAAAGGATGTATGGGACACGTTAAGAAAAATCTATAAAGAATTTTCCACCTCAACTGAATCAAACTCTCAAAAGAAGAAGAAGAAAGGATCATGTAAGTGTACACATGATAAATATAGATCAGTTAGTAGCTACAATAAAGATGAAAAGAAAACTCAACTACTTATGGCACAAGAGATTCAAAATGAGGAGAAGACATCAAGGTGTTATAGTAAATTTAAACCTAGCGATAAAATAATATTTAGTAGTGATGAAGAAGGTGAAATTGATGTTGAGGTGGATCTTGAAGGAGAGCTACTTTGTTCTGTTGAATAATTAGATAATCTTAGGAAAGAATATGAAAAAGTGCAAAAATGTTTTCCATAAAAGAACAAGAGAAGCTAAGAAAGAGTCTTGAAGAATCCAATAAAAAATTCACTACATTAGCAACTTAGCTAGAAGAAGATGAACAAATTAGTGAAGTGTTGAAGTTAGAGTTGGAAACAAAAGAAAATAAGTGTCAAAAACTTGAACATGTGACTGCTGCAAGTAGACAACCCAAGAACAACAACAAAGGAGGAAGACATAGAGAAAACATATTCACAAGATCTCCACCTATTCAACAAAATCACTTTGTAAGGTACAATCCTCCCTTTTCTAGTTATTATTATTCATTCCAAGGTTATGGACATAAGGAAAGTGAGTGTGGAAAAGTGTCTAAGAAGGGTCAAAGTGATTTTTTTGGAAATAAAAATGTAGTTTGTCAAAAATGTAATGCATATGGACATACAGTTTCAAGTTGTAGACTCATGCATAGATTTGCTCCAAGTTATGAGAGAAAGAATGTTTTTGCTGCTATAAGAAATAACAAGAAATAACAACTATGGTCATCATGAAAGAGTAGGTAGAGTATATGTAAGACATGAATATGCATGGAGTAAAAATAGAAGGGTCTCTAATTTTTCAAGAAGTTCTTTTGTTCCATTAGATGGTCTCAAAAATATGGATTGGAGAAGAAAACCCTATCTGTCACATAGGAGTTACTCCATTCCTCAACTGGATGTAAACACAATGTGTTTTTCATGTCATAGTTTTGGGCATAGAGTATAGTATTGCAGAAGCAATTACATAAAATCATCTAGATACAACAAGAAGGTTGACACACCCATCAAGCAAAACAAATTCTATGAATTTCTAGAGAAGGAAATGATGGTCAGTGAAAATGACCTAGCAAAATTTTTTCATGCCTTAGATTAAAATGAGTCATCTGGATCTTGTCTTTCTCTCTCTCTCTCTTGTGCTTTAGGCTTAGGGTTTAGGGTTTTATGGATTTTGTTTAAATATTGATGATATCCCCTCAAATTGTTATAAATTTGCAGTATCTTTTCACTTAACCCCGAGGGTTATAGTAACATTGGCGGGGCCTTTTTCTATGTCATATGTGTTTATTTGTTGTGTGGGTCCTAATTTTCCTAAGTATGCACTTTGATTTTCCTAGGTAGGTCCCTTTTCAAGTTTTAGTCGACATATTTGTAATAACAGTTGGGCTACTAATGTTTTCCATTGTCTGCACATGTCTTAGTGGATGGAGATCTTTTAATCATGATCAAAAAACATGCTCGGTCATTAAATGACTAGAGAAAGTACATGCCATGGATAGAAGTATAAAGTGGAAACAAATCTGACAGTTTTCACTACGCTATGGTAGAAAGTGCTTGAAAGATAATGATCATGGAATTGTGAGATGATGCCACGTGTATAGGGCAGGGTGAGAGAAGCCATATGGTGGGGTCCGCTAACAACAATAAGGAGGATGATAAGTTAGAGATGTCGTGTCATGCTTTTGATATCTCCACTTGTCATGAAAGATGGGCAATGTCAGATTGACTAGTATAGATCATGCGATGTGCGATCGTGGAAAGAATTGATAGCCCAATTTCAAACCTGGTTGAAATATGAATTCGAGTTATTTTCCACTCATGCGAGCAATAATGGTGAACATTATGGTGACGCCCAATTCCAGAATAGCATTATGAGACTTCAAAAAAAATGTTGATTCACAAAGCAATTCAGAAGTGACCAGAAGGTGATTGCAGAGTCGAAGAAGATTCGAGCGAGCTATCATAGTGCAAAATTAAGGTTTCCTCAGTGCTTTCAAAATCGTAAGTTGCTTACCTTCCCTTCTGTGGTTTCAATGATGGATAGTGTAAATTGTGTGAAGTTCTGATGAAAGGATTGAATATTGTTGTAGGGTTTTACAGTCTTGGAAAAAGGATTTGAAGAATTTTTCATTCTTTCGTGTTAGAATTGTCAATTCTTGTGTTGAACCCTAGTTTCTATCCCCTGTTTGTCAATAATTATTGAGAAGGCCCTAGTTTAGTTGAATGGCTCCCTTATGAAATTACTCAAGACAAACAAAATATTTAAGGAAGAACTTATATGATGACTTTCTAGACCAATTAAAACCATCAACAAATGATAAGTATCAGGGGATAAATCTTATTCAAGGGAAAACCCCAGGAGAAGGGTTAGTTAATAAAGCATACACACTTTTAGATGCTAGGGTACCTATGACTGGGATAAACATGTTTGAGTTATGGTATGGATAGAGAAATTTGTAGTCTCCATTCTCAAGTGCATGGTGGTATACTTAGGCAAGCTAGTGGTGCCTAACGTATTCATGGATATCGACCTTCTCAGAGTAGTTGCAGACAGGTATGACCCCATTTCAAGAGTTATAAGGGGAAAGGATAGAAAGGACTTGTTGACAATCATAAGGGAGGAGTTCCAAGAAGTTTTTGATTTATACAAACCCTCTACTTCCCCGATTCAAGTAAATTTGGATGAAATAAAGGCTGAGTATCACAAAACAAAGGGTTTTGTTAGATCAAACCTTCTCTCGACCCACTTGGCGAAAGTGGGAGACACATCATACCATATTGGCCCAGGTTCAGTGGAGCCTTTTCCAATAGCTTCTTTTTCCAATTATTTGTAGGCCACTTTCTTTTCTCTATGCCAGGTTTTGGGTTTTAACCCTTTCATAGTTATGCCATCAGATTACATGTATATGGCCATTCAGATTCAGAATCTTGATTTTACAATGGTTTTTGATTTCGCACCATATCTTGAAGAAAAGATTCATGAGGGAATATTAGACATTAACAATAATGTATTAAGCACTATTTTCTATTGGTATTAATTGTTGATGCATATGTTCTTATATAAGAACTCATATTATTTTCAAGATACCATGAATCTCAGAAGGACAATTAATAATGTTGAGATATTAGTGCAACTATGGAGTATAGATATGTCATGGGATAGGAAGGAAGCTAATTTTGTAAGATTTGATAATGGTTTTGCTTCCAAATTAAGGAAATGATTGATAGTAAATCCACCAAGGATTCCTACATAGCTACATGAATTCCTGAGACCAAAGGAGAGGCTGCCAATCATGTGAATTGAGCACAATTAGGGGGATATCATCCCTTACCCAGTCAACATGGTCATCAAAGTTTATGGTTTATCAGGGAAACCTCATGTGTTACCTTTCAATGTCCCATTGAGATTAGGGTTTTCTGAAGTAATTTGGAAAATACATTGTATCCAAGATAAGGATTTGAGGGGTAAGGGTAAGGGAACTATCTTCCCTAATTATACTGTTATTCCATACTTTTCTAGTATGAAAGGAGGGTATGTGCATTTTGATAAACTATTTGCACCATATCACTTGGGGGTTGGTGTAGTCAGGGCACATCGATCTAGAGGGGTTGTATAATCTTTTTAGGAAAAGAATAAAAGGAGTTGCATTGCCTCATGAACACCATTTTACTGAAGATGTACTTAGAAATGATTTTGATTTCTCTACTTAGGATTGGAAGAAGGAGAAGTGGATGGCTTTCATAAAGCTATGGGCAATTGTACAAAAAATGGATCCAAGTTATAATCCATTGTTAAACTTCAATCCTTTTAATGCCAAAGTTTATTTTGTTATGATAATTTTGATGAGTTAATTCTTTATTTAAAAGAGAAGAAGACTAGGCTTGAGGAAATTCATGGCCGATAGATTGAGAAAAGGAATATACAATGGTCTACACCCATTTCACTTGCAGATGTAGCTATAATTCATCAAATGGGGATGAAAAAAACTCACTCACCTCTTCCTCTACCTCACATAATGGATGGGATAGAAGAAACTAGACCTAGTTATGAGCCCCCTTTGAGGGGTTGTATTGTAATAAAAAGAGTAAGGTATGAGGAGAGTAGTGATGAGGATAGTAGTAGTGATAGTGGAAAGTTGGTGAGGAGGAAAGGAAACAAAATAATGAGGGCCGATCCAGCCCCAGAGATACAAGTTAGACCTTTGAGAGGAGTCTAGAACATTGATCTAGAAGACTCAGATAGAAGGCCCTCACCATGACATGTGCCTTCTTTTCCTCCTAGACAATTTAAAAAAAATGGAGGAGATTGACAAATGGAACAACAACAGGATGAAGAAACCATTGAAATTAGAAATGAAAAAATGCAAATTGATGTTCCTCCTGAGCCACCCACTTTGGAATTTGACATCACTCCTCTGGATATTCAGGGAAGAGCATTTAGGGATGCTAGAAAGGAGGCATGTGAAAAATTTCTTGAGGATGAAGCTTTTGTGAGAAGCTTGACTTCAAATGATGTGGAAAGTGAAAATGGATGAATACAAGAAGAGAAGTGCCAAGAGAATGGCCCAAAGGCCGGACAGGTCTGACCAAGAAAATCAAGAGGAGGTCAAGACTGAAATGATGGAAGAGTTCAAGGCAATCACTATAGATGAAGGAAGAAAGATTGTAAATCAGACTGGTATCTCAATTGTGCCTAAATGGGACATAGTTGATGTAGTGGCATTTGATATAATTAAGGCCAATAATATAGCTCAAAAGAGGAAGCAAGGTTGGCACTCAAAGGATTAGATTTTATAGAGGATCATGCAACCTTGGCAATATGTTACTAGAGAAAGGGCCTAGGAGACCTGATATATATCATATAAATCCAAACCTGAAAGGAGGTCTCATTGTAAAGAGAGTGTCTGAGACATCCAATGTTGAAGCAACAAAGTTAGTTGTTGATATGGCCAAATTGGCCCATGAAAATACAAAAAGAGAGGCTAAGGAGAAGCAGGAATTAATGAAGAAGTTTGAGAAAGTTTTTAATGATTATAATGCGGTCCAACAGAAATAGGTGGAGCTGTAGAATAAAGTTCATCTCCTTGAACATAGACAACCATGATTACCCTCTTCAACCCTTGCCATTACATCAATCCCATCAACATCTAGGTCTCCACCAATCTCACACATAGATGCATCAATTCAGTTTGATAGTGAGACAAATATTCCAACAATACCGCTCATACCTTATGTTGATGATGAATATGAGCCCACTAGATCTACTAATTCAACCAGAGCTCAAATTTTAGAAAAGTTTGATGAGTTGGAGAAAAGGTTAAAGGAGTCAGAAGATCAATCTTCTAGTTAGCAGAGAGAGATAGTGAGCTTTGTGTTGACTCATTTAAATGAGAAAGTAGATAGTAGACTGAATAGCATTCATTCTTTATATTCTTTATTGTTTAATGCTATTCAAAGTTTTGATAAAGATAAAGAGGTAGAAATCCCTTTGTTTATAAAATGGTTACAGAGAGGAAACGAGCTCAAAATAATGTCCATGGCTTCAAATTACAATGCTGAGAGGCCACCGACACTTCATCCTTATTGGTAAGATCAATGCAGGAAGCCCAAATGCTGTGAGATAATATAGAAAAGAAAATAAGAGAGTTGATGAGAACTTTCAGCAAAATGAATGAGACACTTCTTCCTAGTATTGAGAATGAAAATGGGGAAATTAAACCTTTATAGTTATGGAAAGAAGAGGCAGAAAGAGTTATCAACACACAGGTGGATGTGATTTGTGATGATTTAGGCAATGCCATGTTGGAGGACAACATGGATAAGACAATACACACAAGATCATTTTTTGAAACTTTTGAAAGGAAGATGAATCAAATAGCAATTAAGTACATTCCCTATAGGAAAAAAAATAACGATGAGATGAGGAATATGCTAAGTGGAGTAATATCTATTTGAAGGATGAATGACGACATCAATTAGCTAGTTAGTTAACTATGTGATGTGGAAGTCTAGTAGATAGTTTTGGTTCTATGTAGCGGTCACTTTTTGGACATGAGTAGTAAAAGAGGTGGGCCCTTCCCAAATATTCATCGACAACAACAAAAGGGAAAAGGAATGCATAAAGTGTAATGATGAATCAATTGCAAATATTTTGGTCTTGGTTGTGGCATTCCTTAAATGAAATATTTTGTAACTGAATTGTAGGTAACCGGTTATTTTTGAATGACAGGTGTCTCCTGTGGCCCGTAGCTTGTTTTTCTCCCTTATTTATATAAAAGGGAATTCAAGGCCAAGAGAAAGGGTTCCAAATTTGGTATTTGTACTTAGTAATTTTAAAAATTCCAGAGTCATAAGGTTCCTATAGCAAATCTTAGTTGAAAGTGAGCAATTGTAAGGATTTTGGAAAGAAATAGATAAGAGTTGTGTGTCTAGCTTTTCTTATAGGTTCTTGAAGGAGTTGTGTGTAAATGGTATTTATGACAGAGATAGAAAATTGATTTAAAAGGAAATATAATTCTGATTTATTTCTCTCCTTTGTGCAATTCTATCATCTTTTGAATGAAATGTGATTAAGGATTTATTTCATTCAGTGTAATATTGTGGTTTCTGTACTTTCTATTCCTGCTTTGATCTAAGGTGTCAATTAAAATGCTTGAGTAGAATTGCAGAGTGATAGGAATTGTTTGTGGATTTGATAAGTAGTCTAGACCAGGGTTGTAGATGGAAAACATTGTAAGGCAAAGTTTACTCAAGATTTGAATGCTATTAGATTAATTATGTTGTAACTCATTTATATATGTTGAGATCAAGTGCCCAATGGAGATTATTTATATATAGTTTGTCATGAGTCCTTACAGTTATTTATAAGGTCTATTCATTTGTGTTTATTATATAATTGATTATTATCAAGTAGCACTTTCATTTTGTATATATTGTTGTGTGTTTCATCCATCTCAAGCTCCATCTAGGCTGAGGATCATTGAAGGACTAGCCATCCTTGAGAATTCTCCTCGTGTTGAGCCTATATCTAAGATTTTATGCTCAATTTTGGTGAAGGTATAAGTATGGCACATAGACTATAAGTTCATCAAAGGATCACCCTCCTAGGTTTTGTAGAGCCCAAAGTGTAGAAGGATAAGCAGTAATCCTTATCATATGTTGGTCCAAGTCCTTGGAGATTTCAAATAGTTGGAGTTGGCCTCTCTTCTGATAAATTTGAACAATCAACTTGGTTTCTGCCTGATCATAGTGTAAACCCCATTCGGGGGCACCAACAAAAATGGCGATTCTGCTGGGGAACAATGCATAGTTGTAATCGTTTGTGTTGTCCATTTGGAAAATTGCATTGAAACTATATCGTGTTTCTATGACTTGAAGTTTGAGTCCATGTTTTGTGTTTCTAGTTCATGTTATCGACTGTAAAGGTGTTCTACATTTGTTAAAAAGATTTTCCTATTTGTGAACAAGGTTCATAAATCTCTCTCAAAGAGTACCAAAAATTGATTTATTCGATATCTCAAAATAATTTGGGTGGCGACTTTGAAATCTATGTGCCAGTGCATGTATTTTTGAAGATTTCAAATAATTCTTTGAAGGATTTTATCACTATGAGTAAACATAAGAACACTAGAGGTTACATGTAGCTACATCCTAAGGAAGGATAATAAGATCTTCCTATAGTTACGTCAAGGATTGCAACAAGAAGAAACACAGAAAGAAGCAATGCTCCCTTGTCATGGAAACCTAAGCACAATAATGCAAGTAAGTCATCCTTGTATCCTGTTTCTCAAGCTCATACAACTTCTTCTAAAAGTTCTAAATCAGATAACATGATATTTTTTATTCTTTGTTTAACACAACTGTACAAAAATAAGTACAACAACAAAATAAGGAGGTTACTCAGGTTCACTATTCAGAAAAGAAAAGAGGTCAGAGTAGAAGTATAAGTCATCAAGATAGTATTATTGGTGTACCTCCTCCTCTTGGCCCTAGGACATAACTTCCTTATAATTTTGAATCAACCCAGGAACAAGGAGATGCTAACCTAATAGATTTAGGTGATACTTCTAGATCTGAAATAACTTTGCCAAATCTTGAAGAGGTTTTGGGAGATATAAGAATATTAAAGAAAGAACTCCAAGAATAAATTGACTTAAGGAAAAAAAAAAAGAAAAAAAAAAGGAGTCTGAAGTTATGAATGTTGTGATTGAGAGGGACAACTTAATGAGGCAATTGGCTACACTCAAGGCTTTAAATCATGAGAAAGTTAAGCCTAATGTTGAGGGTCCTATTCTAAGAGAAATTCTAGATAGGAAATCCGAACATGTTGTAAAAGAAAATCCTAGGAGCCTTGCTGATAGCCAAAAGCTAGTAGGTCCCAGTCAAGTTTAATTCTCAAATTCCCAAGTTAGATTAGGACAAGGGAAAGAAAAAGGTTTACGGTGTCAAAATAAATGATCAAAAGGCCCCCATTGTCTTGGATTTGAGCCATGAGTTGTCTCAAATAGATAATGAATTAGAAAGGGCTAGGATAGAAAGTGAGACTCTTGCAAAAGAGTTAAAGAGAATTGAGATGGAAGCTTTGATAGCAAAAATGAAAAGGAAAATTGGTTTCCTGAAAATAATATCATTAAATGATGCTTCCTTCACCACTAGTCCATCTAATACCCAGGTTGTTTCAGGTTTGATTCCCACAACTGTACCAAATATAAGTACAGGTACTCCTGCCAAAATTGTTCAGGGTACTCATAGGACTGGAGTTGCTGCCAGGATTGGTAATGGAACAAAAATGATTGGAACTGGTGCAATTAATAATGATGCAGGACAAGCTGCTACTGGGCAGTTGCAAAGAAGGCCTATCCACCTAGAAAGGTATAGGCAATCATGTTTCAATAGGATACTAGGGTATTCTAATATAGTCCCAAATGAGTTGAGGGACAAGATAAATAAGTTTGTAGGAAATAATTTTGTCACAAATGAGGAACATCTGAGATCCTTCATAGATAAATTAAATTGACTATGAAGTGGAGCATGAAGATGTTGTTGGCATGATTGGCCTAACTTATGCAGATGAAGAATGATGACTGAACCAGGAAATGACTATTTGTGATGACATTGTGATGAAGAGATTGAGATTTCATGATTGGATGACTTTGATCAGTTATTTGTGTTGTCATTGATGTCAATTGATGTTTACTATGTTGTATTTTGTCATCTTAGTCTTTTTGGTCTACTGGAAAGACCTTACCAGTAAAGAAACGGGAAACTGGGAATTAGGACCTTAAGTGGTAAATGAGGAAATGTTTTGATTAGATCTAGCTATTGGTGATGATTGAAGTGTTGTGGTTTAGAATGTGAGTTTGTATCATTGTAATATGCACTTGAAAGGAATCGCATCATGTTTTGGTTATCAGAAGTCATGTTTATGATTTCTATTATATTTTTGCTAGGGTTTAAGAAGGGTTTAAGGACCAATATTCAATTCTCTTAACCGGTAATGATTTTTGGTTTGGTGGTGATGGTGTGGAACAAACTGTGTAAAGTGTTTGAATGATGTTTTGGCACATTTGAAGATGGAATTTCTTGGGAAATTGTGAAGTTCTTAGAAGAGTGTTCTAAGGGTTTGACTTTGTATGATATAGAGATGCGATGATCATTCAACAACTGAAATTGATTTGTAATTGATTGTAATGATCCATATGATGATCAATGATGATTTGTAATGAGTTGTAAAAGATCTATGATGATCTATATTGTAAGTCTTAGGGTTTTGTAACCGACTAAGTTGTAAAGGTTATTTAGGTCGCTACAATTGATGTTTGTAGTGTTGGTGGTTTTTGAGAAGAGTGTGAAGTCAAACTAGAGTATGAGAGATCTACTAGAGAGTAGCATATTTGGAAGAGAATTGGATCTGATCAAGAAAGAAGTTAGGTGCTATATCTAGATCATTCACTATTGTTATCCTAACACTTAAAACAACAAAATCCCTTAAATGGGTAGGTCCTAACATGCCTTACATTGTAAATCCCTTAATCGGGTGGCTCAACATCTGAGTGTTAAATCCTCTTGGGAGGTTGATCCTAACAGGTCAAAGCTCCTAGTAGGGCACATCATCTAAATCCCTTAATCGAGTGACTCCTAACCGGGCATCTTTGTAAGCTCCTAACCAGGCTAGGCTCCTAACAGGGCACATTCTGAAAGAGTGCACAATTTTTGTGGGTACCAATTCCCACCATGGTTTTTCTCTATTTGGGTTTCCACGTGAAAAACATGGTGTTCATATGGTGAATGTTTTTATGTGCTATTATGTTTTACTCTCAATTTATGCATGTTGATGAATACTTAATGAACAGTTCTAATAAACCAATTTAACAATTGGATATCGGTGATTATAGATAATGGTAAATAGTTTATTACTAGTTTATGATTGATTTGGTGAATTTTTATAAGTTCAAGTTTTAAGTTCGAAATTGTTGTTAATATTGATTCACCCCCCTCTTAGTATTAATCGGATCCTCTAAGATTAACAATTGGTATTAGAGCGTTGGTCCTCTATGTGCATAAAGCTTAATAGCTTGAGGGAAAGATCCTAAAGAAAGATGATGAAGAAGGAGGGTCACAAGTTTACCAAGGACAACTACTAGAAAGACCAAATTGTGAGATTTTGCCAAGATCTAGAGGCAATGAAAAGCACAAATAAGAGAGAACAAAATAGATGATAGGAATAAACTGTATTCTATCAAGATGAAAAAATATGATCAACTGGATCATTACAAGATGTTCAATGAATGCCCATACAATGTAGATTATCCTGCTTATATAGGCAAGGCTATATGTTTATGTGAGCACACAAACATGACATGTGGCTCAAAAAGAAATAAGGGTAGGTAGGAAATAGGTGTGGTAGGTAGGAGAAAAAATAAAATATTCCACATGAGGTGGATCACTCATTGAAGGTGGAATTATCACTCCACAATAAGTGGATATGATAGAGTAGTAACAAGATCACACCATAAAAGGTGGAAATTCTCCTACACACACTATTACAATGTGGCACATGAGGTAGATCACCCACCGAAGGTGGAATTATCACTCCACGGTAAGTGGATATGATAGAGTAGTAACAAGATCACACCATAAAAGGTGGAAATTATCCAACACACACTATCCCAATGTTGCAGAAACACCCACGTGTCTCATACCCAAAATACTATGAAATGCATCTAAGTAAACATAAGTAAGGTGTAATAATATCCAAGATGAATAATTATTTACACCAACACCCCCCCTTAAGTGAAATTTAGGGGGAATGCAATAAAGTGTGCAATACAACTAAGTAATGCAAGATGGGTCCCAACTACAAGGACATGTTAGGTACCCATGAACAAATGCAAATGCAATCTCCCATAAACGAAGAAAGAGAAAAAAACCCAATGGGAAAAAACCCTCTCCCAAAAGAGAGATGATGAAAGCACACAATGCTCTTAATGATAAAGAAGAAACCGTGAAGCCCCCCCTCAATGTCGAATCTCCTATAAGGATGGTCCAATGATGACAAAAATACCTCCCCATAAGGAAGAAAGAGAGCCAATGTTGCACCAATAATGTCAAAGTGTGACCAAATCAAATACCAGGAGGGGAAAGTTTTTCAACTCGGGGTAACAGAGGCCAATTTCAACAAATTGATAGTCAATCTTCTAGTTTTTGGGCCTTTTGAGTGCAATGGTGATGACGGATTTGGCCAAAAATGCTCCAAAATTGCAGATCGTTGTTGGGACAAGTCACCACCCTCCACCTTGAAACGACTCTAGATTTGGCCTTGGATGTTGAATTTGGACAAAACAAAAGGCGATTCTGACTTTCTCAAAGCTCCTCAATCCAATGGTGACCTTAGATTTAACCCAAAAAGCTCCAATAATAACCTACAATAGAAAATGCCAAAATGCAAAACCCTAAAAATCTCTCAATTGGCAAACCAATGACACTCTAATAGCTTTGATACCATGTGATATTTTGCCAAGATCTAGAGGCAATAGAAAGAACAAATAAGAGAGAACAAAATAGATGATAGGAATAAATTATATTCTATCAAGATGAAAAATGTGATCAACTCGATCATTAGGAGATGTTCAATGAATGCCCGTACAATATAGATGAGCCTGCTGATATAGGCAAGGCTATATAGATATGTGAGCACACAAACATGACATGTGGATCAATACAAAATGAGGGTAAGTAGGAAATAGGCGTGGTAGGTGTTAGAAACAGGGAAGGACAACTGAGAGGGGGGGGTGAATCAGTTATGAACCATTTTTCAATAAATTATAATCCAAAACAAATTATTCCAACTTAAAACTTAGTACTGGTACAACAAAGTTTAATGCCGGTAAAATAGATTAACTGTTATAGCAGTACCAGTATAACTTAATGCATGAAACAGAAAGGAAAACAACATTCACAACACATGATAGAGATTTTGACGTGGAAACCCTGTAAGGGGAAAAACCATGGTGGGAAACCTTACCCACAATCAAATGATACTACTACAGATAGTAAGTGTATACAAATGGGGTCTACACATGCAGAAAGACCAACTGCCTAGAAGTCACTGCTCAATCACAAAATAGGAGTCACACTAACTACAGTTGGATGGTTAAATCCAATAACAATGTACTGCTTCAATATAGAATTTGCAATGATGGATTCAATAGCGGTCTAACCTCTGACCATGAGTGCCAAATACCTTCATAACCTTCCTTCAACCTTCAGATAATATCTGGGTGATTCGCACAAGGATCTACTTGTTTTTGCTCTTCAATATTCATACACACTCATTTGTTACATCTCTCAAATGAGATCTTACATTTATTTATACAAAACCTAAGACCTTAACATGAGGCCGGCTCCCTAAAGATATACATTTTAAATCAATTACAAAATAAGCCTTGATGTGATACAATATATCGGCCTTAATATATTAACACAATATCCAATCAATAAACCATTTCCAAAACGTGACATGTTGATCTGGAACATGATATCTTGTACCAGTCCATAACCTAGACCTATCTGTCAGTAAAGGCAAATATGTCAACCCAATTAGAACAATAAGAAAAACACCAAATCCAAATATCCAATCCATGTCTTTGACATAACTAAATGATCTCCAGATGATAACAAGTCATCAATAACTTCCTAAGCTATCAGTGAAACATATATTGGTGACTGTGCATAAGCCACTAACCATGCCGGTGAATACAATGTGTCGGTTCAACAACAAACCAATATAACCAGAGTGCCAAATCAACAATGTAGACCTCTAGAAGGATAAGTGTTGATATCAATGACAAAACCACTGCAGCACATGAGGAATTCATCCATAATACCAACAATCTCCCCCTTTGGAACTGATGACAACACTAGATGGAAAAAAATCAAAGTGCCAAAAATAGAATGCCAAATACCAATAAACCAACAATCTCCCAAAATAGATCAATACTAGAAATCAAAACTAAAATACATCTCTCCTCAAAATACAAAGTTTTTCCATAGATATCTCTCCCCTTTTGACATCAAATGCCAAAGCAATTTAGAATCAAAACATAACGTACAACTAACTACTCCCCCTGAGAAGTAGCTCTCCTTCATCAAAGCCGGAAAAATATTTGTATGTTTGTCCCTGTCGGTTTGATGCCATTCTTCATCATTCAAGTCTCTGTCGGTGGGGAAATTACCCCAAGCTCCTCTTTGAGATATTCAAATGTTTCCTTAGGCAAAGGCTTTGTAAAGATATCTGCAATTTTCTCTATAGTATTCACATAAACCAATCTCACTTCATTTGCTTCAACATTTTCTTTCAGAAAATTATACTTAATAGAAACATGCTTTGTCTTAGAGTGAAATACTAGATTCTTTGATATATCAATTGCTGATGAATTATCACAATAAATAATTACCGGTTCTTTGCATTTTACCTTTATATCCTTCAACATTTTCTTAATCCGTAATACCTAAGTACAATTAGTTGTTGTTGCAACATATTCTACTTCTATTGTAGATAATGATGTACAACTCTGCTTCTTACTAATCCATGAAATCAATCTTCTACCAAGAAAGAATGCACTGCTAGTGGTACTCTTTATATCATCTACATCTCCTACCCAATTTGAATTTGTATATGCACATAACTCAAAATTGTCATCCTTAGGATACCATAAACCAAGATTTGTTGTGCCTTGTAGTAACTGGAAAATCCTTTTTACTGCTGATTCATGATTTTCTTTAGGATTGCTTTGAAATCTTGAAACAATACATACTATAAAGATATATGCAATTTTCTCTATAGTATTCACATAAATCAATCTCACTTCATTTGCTTCAACATTCACTTTCATAAAATTATACTTAATAGAAACATGCTTTGTCTTAGAGTGAAATACCAGATTCTTTGATATATCAATTGCTAATGAATTATCACAATAAATAATTACCGGTTCTTTGCATTTTACCTTTATATCCTTCAACATTTTCTTAATCCATAATACCTAAGTACAATTAGTTGCTAATGCAACATATTCTACTTCTATTGTAGATAATGATGTACAACTCTGCTTCTTGTTGATCCATGAAATCAATCTTCTACCAAGAAAGAATGCACCGCCAGTGGTACTCTTTCTATCATCTACATCTCCTGCCCAATTTGAATTTGTATATGCACATAACTCAAAATTGTCATCCTTAGGATACCATAAACCAAGATTTGTTGTGCCTTGTAGTTACCGAAAAATCCTTTTTACTGCCGATTCATGATTTTCTTTAGGATTGCTTTGAAATCTTGAAACAATACATACTGCATTCATTATATCAAGTCTGGTTTGTGTCAAATACAGTAATCCTCCAATCATAGATTTGTACCTTGTCGGATTAATAGGAGCTGAATCATCCTTCAATGTCAATTTATCAATTGTAGTCATAGGAGTACTTACTAGTTTGGAGTTTTCCATACCAAATTTCTTCAAAAGTTCCTTCAACTATTTTGTTTGACATATGAATATACCTTTATTGTTTGTGAAATCTGCAAACCTAGAATTTTTTTAATCTCCAATCATAGACATTTCAAATTCTTCCTACATTTTTTTAGCAAAGTCTTTACATAATTCCTCTTCACCTCCAAAAATGATGTCATCCACAAATACTTCAATAGCCAAAATGTCATCATTGGTAATTTTGTAGTACAAGTTACTATCAACATTACCTTTTGTGTATCCAAGCTTTAGAAAATATTTATCCAGTCTAGCATACCAAGCTCTAGGAGCTTGCTTCAATCTATATAAAGCTTTCCTTAATCTACAAACCATATCCTTATCATCTATCAAAGAAAATCCATTAGGATATTCAATGTAAACTCCCTCTTCAAGATCTCCATTCAAAAATGTGCATTTTACATCCAACTGATAAACTTTATAGTTCTCATGAGTTGCAAATGCAAGAAATAGTCTAACTGCCTCAATTCTGGCTACTGGTGCAAAAGTTTCATTATAATCAATTCCTTCTTTCTGAGAATAACCTTTACAAACTAATCTTTCTTTGTTCCTTATTACTTCACCATCTTCATTAAGTTTATTTCTATATACCCATTTAGTTCCAATTACATTTTTATCTTTAGGCTGGGGAACTAATGTCCAAGTATTGTTCTTTTCAATTTGTTCTAATTCATCTTCCGTTGCTTTTATCCAATGTTTATCTTGACAGGCTTCAATAATAGATGATGGTTCAACTTGAGAAATTAAACATACCTCTTCATTCTCCAATCTTCCTCTAGTCATAACACCTTGATTTTTATTTCCAATTATCTGATTTTCTGAATGATTCAATCTTACATACTTGGTTTTATTCACATGTTGTTGTTCTTCAGTCATAGTTGAGTTTTCTAATGATGCCAGTGTGACTGGATCTTCACTCTGTACCAGCGCAATCTGTGTCAGTTCATTTAAAATCATTTCAACTGCCGGTTCAAAATCTACAGACCTTGATTCACCTCTAAAATGTTCATCTATCTTCACATTAGTACTCTCAATGATTTTTTGCAATCTTTTATTATAACATCTATATGCCTTGCTTCTAGATGAATAACCAAGAAATATTCCTTCATCACTTCTAGGATCAAATTTTCCAATAGACTCATCTCTCCTAGTATAGCATTTGCTTCCAAATATTCTCAAATATTTAAGAGTTGGAGTATGACTAAACCATAGTTCATAAGGGGCCTTAGGGGTTTCACTTTTGATGTGAACTGTGTTGAAAGTGAAAACGACTGTATTCGCTGCTTCTCTCTAGTACACATGAGGTAGATTTTCTTCCATCTGTTAGGTCCCAAAGGCAACTGAGAGGGGAGGTGAATTAGTTGCTTAATAAATTCAAACCAAAAATAACTTAACCAACCTTAATGCTTAATACCGATAAACCAAACTTTATGCCAGTAGACAGTTTATCAGTTAATATTAGTACCGATAAAGATTAATGCATGAAATAGAAAGACAATAACAACCACAACACATAACACCAATATTTGTACATGGAAACCTTGTAAGGGGAAAAACCACAGTGGGAAACTTTACCCACAATCAGATGATACTACTGTAGATAGTATGTGTATACAAATAGGGTCTATACATGCAGAAAGGCCAAGCGCCTAGGCTCACTGCTCAAACACAAATAGGAGTCACACTGACTACAATTGGATGGTTAAATCCAATAATAATGTACTACTCAAAATAGCATCTTTCTATGTTGGATTCAGTACCGGTTTAGTTTTGATATGCCTTCACAAAAACCTTGCTTCACCTTAAATGATATCCGTGTGTATAGCTTTGCTTATTCTAGTAGGTTGGCTCTAAAAGATATTACAATAAAAACATTTTACAAGTAAATCAATAACCGATGCAATAACTGATTTAACATGTCGTCTTAATGCATTTACAACAATACTAAATCATCTCCAAAGCATGTCGTGCTAATCTGGAAAAGATAAGCCTTTCGGTGCATAACCTGGACCTATTTGCCAGTAACAACAAATATGCAAACACGAATATACCAATGAACAAATCTCCAAGACAAAGAGTCCAAATGATGTCTTCAACATAACTGGGTGTTTTCCATATCATTCCAAGTGTCGGTGAACATCATATCCTACCAGTCTACCAAATGCCGGTGACTGTGCATAAGTCACTTGCTTGCCAGTGAACATTGCCAATCCTTCAAAGTACCAGAGTTGATAAGTGTTGATAGGTGTTGACATCAATGAAAAAACCATACCAAAATACCAACAATATCCCCCTTTGGCATTGATGGCAACACAAGATGGAAAAACCATCAAAGTGCCAAAACAAAAATGCCAAAAACCAAAAACCAACAATCTCTCAAAAGAGATCATAACCAGATATTAAAATTCAGATATAGAGAGTAATCAATCTCAAAGTAACAATCTCTCCCCCTTAGAGTAAAATGTGTTTTTCTTGAGTTTTTCCTTATCAATCTCTCCCGCTCTGACATCAAATGCCAAAGAAATCCAAAACCAAGTTCAAATACAAAATGCAAACCAATTCATTATACCAACTACTCCCCTTGAGAAGTAGCTCTCCTCATCAAAGCCGGAATAAAAGATTTCTCTATTAGTTCTATCGGTTGATGACAAACATCAACTATCTAAGTCTCTATCGGTGGGGGTATGACCCCAAACTGGTCTCTAAGATATTCAAAGGTCTCCTTAGGCAAAGGCTTAGTGAAAAGGTCTGTAATTTGCTCTTTAGTATTCACATAAACTAGTTTAACTTCTTTTGCTTCAATATTCTCTTTCAGAAAGTTCAATTTGATAGAAACATGTTTAGTCTTAGAATGTAGTACCAGATTCTTAGATATATCAATTGCTACAGTGTTATCACAATAGATAGTTATAGATTCCTTACATTTTACCTTTATGTCCTTCAACATTTGCTTAAGCCATAATACCTATGTACAGTTAATTACTGCTGCAACATATTCTGATTCTATTGTTGATAAAGATGTACAACTTTGTTTCTTACTCAACCAAGAAATTAATCTTCTTCCAAGAAAAAATGCTCCGTCGGTGGTGCTTTTTCTATCATCCACATCTCCAGCCCAATTTGCATCCGTGTATGCACATAATTCAAAGTTTTCATCTCTAGGATACCATAAACCAAGATTTGTAGTGCCTTGTAAGTACTGGAAAATCCTTTTTACTACTGATTCATGATTTTCTCTAGGATTACTTTGAAATCTTGAAACAATACATACTGCATTCATAATATCAGGTCTTGTTTGTGTCAAATATAGCAGGCCTCCTATCATAGACTTGTACCTAGTCGGATTAATAGGTGTAGATTAATCCCTTAGTGATAATTTGTCATTTGTAGTCATAGGTGTGCTTACCAGTTTAGAGTTCTCCATCCAAAATTTCTTTAGTAATCCCTTCAAGTACTTGGATTGACTCAAGTATATACCTTTATCAGTCTATGAAATCTGCAATCCTAAAAAGAATTTTATTTTTCCAATCATAGACATTTCAAATTCTTGTTGCATTTCAATAGAAAAGTCTTTACATAATCCATCTTCTCCTCCAAAGATTATATCATCAACAAAAACTTCTATAACCAAGATGTTATCATTAGTCACTTTAAAGTATAAGTTGCTCTAGCATTGCCTTTAGAAAAACACATCTTTAAAAGATATTTATCCAATCTAGCATACCAAGCTCTTGGAGCTTTCTTCAACCCATACAAAGCTTTCCTTAGCCTACAAACCATATCTTTGTTATCTATCAAAGAAAATCCATCAGGTTGCTCAATGTAAACTTCTTCTTCAAGATCTCCATTCAGAAATGCACATTTAATATCCATTTGATATACTTTGTAGTTCTTGTGTGCTGCAAAAGCCAAGAATAATCTGACTGCCTCAATTCTAGCTACCGGTGCAAAGGTTTCATTATAATCAATTCCTTCTTTCTGAGAATATCCCTTACACACTAGTCTTGCTTTATTTCTGATTACCTTACCATCTCCATTAAGTTTGTTTCTGAATACCCATTTTGTTCCAATCACATTTTTGTCTTTAGGTCGGGGAACTAATGTCCATGTGTTATTTTTCTCAATTTGTTCTAGTTCCTCTTCCATAGCTTTAATCCATTGTTTATCTTCACATGCCTCATTAACTGACGATGGTTCAATTTGAGAAATAAGACATACCTCTTCATTTTCCAGTCTTCCTCTTGTCATAACTCCTTTATACTTGTTTCCAATTATCTGATCTTCAGAGAGATTTAGTCTTACATACCGAGATGTCTTCATTTGTTGTTGTTCCTTAGTTACAATGGAATTTTCAGATGATACTGGTGTAACTGGATCTTCATTTAGTACTGGTGGATTCAATGTAGGTTCATTTGTTAGTATCTCTATTGCCGGTTAAGAGTCTATGTACCTTGAATTTCCTCTAAATTGTTCATCAATCTTCAAATTTGTGCTTTCAATAATTTTCTGCAATCTCTTTTTAAAACATCTATATGCCTTGCTCTTAGATGAATAACCAAGAAATATTCCTTCATCACTTCTAGGATCAAATTTGCCAATATACTTATCTCCTCTATAATAGCATTTACTTCCAAATATTCTGAAATATTTAAGAGTAAGAGTAATACCAAACCATAGTTCATGAGGGGTCTTACCAGTTTCACCTTTGATGTGAACTTTGTTGAATCTATAGACCGCTGTGCTTACTACCTCTCTCCAATATACATGTGGTAGATTTTCTTCAGATAACATACTTCTAGCTGCATCCAAGATAGTTCTATTTTTCCTTTCTACAACTCCATTCTATTGTGGTGTCTGGGGTGCTGATAACTGTCTTCTGATTCCATTCACTTCATAGAATGCATTAAATTCCTTAGATGTAAATTCATTTCCTTGATCTGATCTCAGACATTTGATTTTCTTACTGGTTTCATTCTCTACCATTGCTTTGAATAGTTTGAACTTCCCAAGTGCTTCTGATTTTTCTCTGAGATTAGTAACCCAACACATTCTAGAATAGTCATCAATGATTAGAATGAAGTATCTATCACCTTGTAAGCTTTTAGTTCTAGCTGGACCACATAAATCAATATGAATTAAGTCAAGAGAATTATTGGATTTTTCTAGAATACTTTTAAAAGATGCTCTAACTTGTTTTCCAAATTGACATTCCTTACATACCAGATTGTGAGGTTTAACAATCTTAGGTAAGTCTCTAACTGCCTTAGTAGCACTGATTTTTACCATGCAATCAAAATTTACATGACAGAGTCTCTTATGCCATAGCCAACTTTCATCAATATGTGCAATCAAGCATGTCTTTTCACTATTATTTAAATAAAAGATGTTTCCCCTAGTTTGATTATCGGTTGCAATTTCTAAATGAGTTTTGTTAATAATTTTGCATTTTCCATTCTTGAATTGTAACTGAAATCCTTTCTCAACTAATTGACAACCACTCAATAGATTATTCTTTAAACCTTCTACATAGTAAACATTGTCAGTATTATGCTTACCATCAAGAGATATAGTACCTTTTCCTTTGATCAAAAAAGCTTTATCATCTCCAAATCTTACCAAACCTCCATTATATTCCTGAAAGTTTAAGAATTTACCTTTATCACCAGTCATATGATGTGAACATCCTGAATCAATGATCCATTCATCCTTAACTTCAACTTTAGCTGCCAGGGCCTGCTCTACTAGTTGAATAGTAGGTGTCGGTTGATCTTCTATTATAGCAACAAAAACCCATCCATTGTCTACCAGATCTTCATCAGAATCATCAGTGACTCCTTCATCAGCAAGATAACAATATTTATCTTTATTCTTCTTAAATCTATATCTCTGATATTCAGGGTTAGGCTTGTATGTTCTTCTAGCTTCTTCTCTTAGTCTAGCATGTCTATCAGGGAATCTCGAATCCATATGACCAATCTTATTATAGTTAAAACATTTAAAGGGTGCTTTACCTTCATACTTACTTCCCACTAGACCTTTAGGCATTTGCCTTGCAAATAGTGCTTCAAGTTCTTTAAGTTCTTCATTTTCTCTCCTGCTTTCTTCAAGTTCTCTTGCATAAAAGGCTTTCCAATCAGATTTGTCAAAATATGGTGTAGGTGATGTTGATGCCTTAAAAGCTAAGATTGTCTTTATAGTAGCAACGGGACCAAATTCCTCAATTTCAAAGGCTGAAAGTTTTCCAATCAATGTATCCCTAGTTACTGATGTATTAGGCATTGTTCTCAACTCATTTATAGCAGTAAATTTCATTTTATATGCCGGTGGCAATTCTCTTAAAATTTTTGAAACAATTTCATCTTCACTTAAGGTTCCTCCATAATATTTAATACCCAAAACAATTTCATTCACTCTTTCCATAAAAGTAGAATTCCTTTCATCTTCTTCCATTTTCAGATTTTCATACCTGACCCGGAAGCTTTCAAGTTTTGTAATTTTGATTGTGGAATCTCCTTCATTCAATGTTTCCAAATAATCTCAAATACCTTTAGCAGTTGATCTATTTGATAATCCCATGATTTGCTGATCTGATAATGCGCTCAAAAGTGCTTCTCTTGCTTTGCAATCATTTTCCTCATCTTTAGCTAAGTTTGGTGGATTAGGCTGACTTTGTGTAGGAGCAGTGTAGCCATTCTTTGTAACATCTCAGATGTCCTTTCCAATGCAATTTAGATGTTTCTCCATCCCAGTCTTCCATATGCCATAGTTGGTTCCATCAAGTTTAGGTCTATCCTTCTTGAAATAGTTAGAAAACATTGGATCTCCTCAAGTTGTTAAACTTCTGCAAAAAGAGGACTAGGCTCTAATACCAATTGTTAGGTCCCGGAGGCAACTGAGATAGGGGGGGGGGGGGTGAATCAATTGCCTAATAAATTCAAACAAAAAACAACTTAATCAACCTTAATGCTTAATACCAATAAACCAAACTTTATGTCAGTAGATAGTTTATCAGTTAATATCAGTACTGGTAAAGAATAATGCATGAAACAGAAAGACAATAACAACCACAACACATAACACCAATATTTGTACGTGGAAACCTTATAAGGGGAAAAATCATGGTGGGAAACCTTACCCACAATCAGATGATACTACTACAGATAGTATGTGTATACAAATGGGGTCTCCACATGCAGAAAGGCCAAGCGCCTAGAGCTCACTGGTCAAACACAAATAGGAGTCACACTAACTACAATTGGATGGTTAAATCCAATAATAATGTACTGCTCAAAATAGCATCTTTCTATGCTGGATTTAGTACCAGTTCAGTTTTGATATGCCTTCACAAAAACCTTGCTTCACCTTAAATGATGTTTGTGTGTGTTGGTTAATAGATTGGATCTCTCAAAATTTATAAATAAATACTCCTATTGCCCAATAGAAAACCAATGAGAACCAACAGTTGGGTAAATAATTATTATTTTACCCTCTGCATAAAGGTACAACTCCCTATATGATATTCAATGAATCTTGAATAAATTTAATCATGTAATTCACTTTTAACCAGAAAGAAAACAAAAGGCTTTAACATTTACTTGTCAACACAACGTGAATGCTTCATAATAGATAATGAAATTCATATTAAGACATTAGACTTCAAATGAAGATTAACTCACAGGATGATAAAAAATATTTGAACTCTGATTGATACTCGCTCATGTCTCACAGGACAAGGGGAATCAAAATATTCAAATGCTTTCAGCTAATTTCATTCATCAAATTGATTCACAGACTTAAAATGAAAAATCTGAGAAAGGAATCAGATACATGAACACATAATTATTCCAACAGAAATCTTTATATATTCAAACTCACAGGTTTTCTAAAGCTATATCATATATTCCATTCCATTCAAAGACGGGTATTTCACTGAAATTAACAAGTAAAACCAGTCTGCTCTCTCAATTTTTACAAAATTTTATGGATCCCACCAAAACACCCATAGCTCATATTTATAGCCACCAGGCTAAATTGTCTTTTTCTAGCAAATGAAACTAACCCATTAACTGAAACCAAAGTTTCAAGAAACAACTGTTCATAACTAAAATTAACTAAATGGCCAAAAGCCGTAAATAGAGCTATAATGATAAGAACAGGAAATGGCTTAAATTGTCTCAGGGGTGTGTGTGGTGCCATGTATATTTCGCCATTCCATATGAGCCATGGAGAAGTTATGAACAACCTGGTAATGTGGGAGCCCAATGTGCAGGATGCGTTGCTTCCAAACTTCTTTGTCCATACTCACTTGCATAACTTTAATTTTGTGCACTTCTAAGTGATCTGAATAGACAACTAACATAGATTCAATTCGAGCTACTCTAGTGAAGTCATCTCTGGTTAAAGACTTTGATTCTTTAACCAAATTCATCTTTCCCTTGAAACACTCCACCATATCTATTGCCTGCTCGATGGTCTGTCCATCTTCCTTAAGAAGTTGTACATCAATGCACTTTAAGTCTTTCTACATCACGACAATGAGTTCTTTCAATTCTTTCAATAGCTTAATGGACTCTTACATTGAACTCCGGGTCCAGTACATCTTCACCTTCCTCCTCTTGTATTTCTGCTATGTTCATTGGTAATTTCAAAGTAATGATTTGTCATAAAGTGAACCTTGACCATAATCTTCTCCGGACTTCAAATTCATCACGACAATCTTCCCAGTAGTCTTCTAACTGGGGTATATGTGAAAAGTTCACATCAACATTCAAGTGTTTCATTGTATGTTCTTTGCTATCAAACCCCTGCCGAGCAACATAAGGCTGCAAATTCATTTTCTTGAGCTCCATTTCTAAGTTCAATGCATCAGAAATAGTTTTGCAACTATAATATCCGAGTTCAACTGGGAAAATTGCTTCAGACTCACTTTTCATCCCTAATTTCTTATCAACATGAGCTAACTGTCTGCAAACTTCTAAGAGTACATAACTATTGAGAGCATATCTGGGCAATTTGAAAGGTTCATCTTCAAAGCCACCAATTCTAATATAAGTAAATCTAGGAAATTGAATAAAACAACTCCCATATGTACTGACCAACTTTAATGTCTCAGGTGCCATTCTATTATTCAAATTTCCCTGCAATTCAAAGGTTAATCTTCCCACAAAGACATCATTCCATCTCAAGAAGTTTTATGTGTACCTCTATATCTGCAAATGTGGATAGAACTCATAGACCTTCATTCCATTAACCCAAGGTTCTTGATATAATCCTGGCCATTCTCTGATACAAGCTAAAATATAAAACAGGTATGAAGTCATATGAAAATCAGCTGTTCCAAAAAAATTACTCAAACCTTTGTGCAATCTCTCAACAATTACTTGGGCCCAATCAAGGTATTTCTCACTAGATAATAATACCTGAATGTAAAAATACATCCAGTCTTCCCAATAGAAGGCATGTGAATTCCCCTTAAGCCTATTCAAAAGAATCACAATATCTCTTACTTCTGTAATAAAATTCTCTCTTGTCAAGGGTTTAGGCAACCTAGAACCTCCCTTCTGTATTTTAAGGAGCCAGTTTCTAGCAATGATGCTCTAATAAACACTTTTCTTCTCAGAGAAAAATGTGTATGAGGTTCCTATGGACCAATATTCATATGACTCTTTGTGAGGAATTCCAATTGCAGCCATTACTATTTCTCTGTCAATCCACACTAGCATGTCTCCATTATTGGCTCTAATACACCTATTACTAGCATCATATTTGTTCATGCATGCATATACTAATTCTGGGTAAGGAGCAGCAATTGGGAATGCGGCAGCCTCAACCAGGCCACTGTGAACTATCTTTCCCATCATGGAATTGGCTTTTGGGTTCTTAGCCCTTTCTTGAAAATTATCTAACTCATCTTGAACGAAGGTTGTATCATCTAATTCTGGGAGAGTACTAATCAAGCATGATGTTCGACCCAATTTTGGAAGAGTTGGTCTTATTTTTGCTTAAAATTGCATCAATCAGACAACATTCAACTCTGAGGCAAAGAATTACACTTTTCCAATTTCAGAACTAAAATAGAGCAGGGGAAAATAAGCAATTGAACTCACCTGTCTTCACCATCAAACTATGAAACCCTCAGAATAAACTGAGCTAAATTACCTTCCCCATCTCTACTCTTCACCAGTGGCAACAATAATTGTCTTACCTAAGAAACATCATATTTAAGGACGGAAAACACTGAAAAGTACCAAAACACGCTTCGCCCCAGCTCATTTATCTGTGTAAAACCCCTTGTGATTTGATATAGTTCTGACATGCCCATTAATTAGAAATCAATTTCACACAGTCGACATGCTTTCTCATGATTTTTTTCCATAATTACAATTTGAAGACACGAAAAACAAAAAATATTCTGTTTCCATCGTGCCACCTTTTCTTCCTAAACACCATCGAGCTGATTTGAAACACCGCTTTGAACCTTGAACTATTTTAAAAGAAGTTCATTAGTTCAAAGTTCAATAACAAAAGATCAACATTTGTGAATAGGCAGAAAGAGACAAAAGGAACATTCAATGACACGGGAATGAACCTTGAACCTTGAACCATTTCAAAAAAAAGGTTCAATGGTTCAAGTTCAAAGCGACCACAAGACTAGTACTAAAGAGACAACCACAAAACACAAGACAAAAGACCGATTGAACCTTGAACTGGAAAGGTTCAAAGTTCAAGTTCAATGACTATGCTAATGAAGACTTAGAACTTAGTGGATCACATTTCCTTTGAACCCGAATTTTAAACTTTATAAAAGGTTCAACAGATGAGTACAAAACTCGATTGATGAAGACTTAAACTCTGCAAAAATGATGACCCTTATTTTTGATGGGCTGTAATCGGAAAAAAAAAGGGGGTAACAATTGGCTCTGGCTGGGGACCGGGACTGTGAAGGACTAGGAAGGAACTTAGAATCTCTTGTTTCGCACCAAAACAAAGACGAGGATGCAAAACAGGTACGGCTAGACACAAAAAAACTGAGCTATGTACAGAGAATGCAGGGAATGCCTGCTTACAATTTGTAAAGCTTGAGATCCTGTCCATTATAAGACAGGGGAAGAATAGTACCATCCATATATGCGAGCTTGAAAGTGTTTGGTCCCTTAACTTCATGAATCAAAAATGGACCCTTCCACAAGGACTCAAATTTTCCATGTGCTCCCCTCGACTCCCTTCTTTTGTCCCAGAATAGGATTTGATCTCCCTGCATAAATTTCCTCGGCCTGGCTTTATGATCAAAAATATGTTTAACCCGCTGCTGATGTTCTGTAATGTGGTCAACCAATTTTTCCCTTTCTTCTTCTATTCTAGCTAGATGCATAATCCTTCTTTCCAGTGCATTTTGAAAATGTGAATCTTCAATAACTATCTGTAATTTGGAAGCTGTCAATTCAAGAGGAAGTGAGAGTTGAGCCCCAACACCATACACAAGTTCAAAAGGTGACATACCAATTTCTCATTTTGGTGACGTCCTATCTACCCACAGGGCTTCATATAACCTTTTATGCCAATCTTTAGCACTTTCACTGACCAATTTCTTCATGATATTAATCAAATTTTTGTTACTGGATTCTGCCTGACCATTACCTTGTGGATAATAGTTAGAGGAATGCACCAAAGAAATACTGTTATCATAACAAAACATGGATATTTCTGTAGAAGAAAAATTTGTAGCATTATCAGTCACTATCTTCAATGGTACCCCAAAGCGAACCAGAATATTTTCCTTTATGAACTCACATACTACTTCTGAGGTTGATCTCCTAACAGGCACTTCTTCTACCCACTTAGTAAAATAATCTGTAGCCGTGAGAATATGTGTATGTCCAACGCTAGAAGAGGGTGTCAGTGGACCAATGAAATCTAGTCCCCACTACTTGAAAGGTTCTTCCACAACCACTGGCCTAAGAGGTAAAGTAGCTAGTTGTGGTTTCCCTATAAAGAATTTACATTTATCACACTTAGCAACCCAGGCATAAGCATCTTTAAACATACCAAGCCAATAATATCAGTTCCTTAATATTTTGTATGCGGTGACTGTAGAAGAGAAATGTCCGCCCCAAGCATCATCATGAAATGATTTCAACAAGGCCTCATGCTGTGCTTTATCCACACACCTTAGGAAAGTTCCATCTAGACCTTTCTTATATAATATGTTATCAAAAATAACATATTTAGATACTTTTAACTTCAAGTTTCTCTTTTCTCTGGGAGACAAATGTGTAGGACATTCTCCATATGTCAAGAAAAAGGCTACATCTGTGAACCATTCATCCTACAGGCTAACAAATAGAGCTAAAGGCAAACTTTCTTCTTCTTCTTTATTTTCTACCATTAGGTGACATAATCCCTGTCCATGAACTAACTTTGGTGGCCTGATATCCAAGTCAAATTCTTGAACCTTTGAAACCCAAGTTGCTTTATTATTCATTCCCACCTCTTGCTAAGTCAAGATACTTTTAATAGCAGAATTTGGCACAAAAACAATTGAATGAGAATGCAATATGTAATACCTGAAATGCTTTATAGCTTTAACAACTATGAAAGCCTGCTTCTCATTTAATGAATAGTTTAATTCATGCTTTTTAAGCGGAATGCTCATAAATGCAACGGGGAACTCTTCACTGAGTTCATTCTTCTGCAGGAGAATACCAGACATTGTATGTTTTGAAACATAACAGTAAATGATAAAGCTTTTCTTGAAATCAGGATTAATTAATGTTGGAGCATGAGAAATGGCCTTTTTAACCTCTTCAAAAGCTTTCTTTGCTTCCTCTTTCCATTTAAAGATTTGTTTTTCACTCATCATTCCTACAATATGTTTAGTGATTTCAGCAAAATCTGGCACAAATCTCCTGAGAAAGCTTACCTGACCAAAGAATGATTTGACACCACTCCTGTCTGATGGCAAACTTAGCTATTGAATAGCTTTAACATGATCAGGATCAATCTTGATACCATCTTGCGAAACTATATGTCCTAAAAGCTTTCCTTCAGTAACACAAAAAACTAATTTCTTTGGGTTAAGAGAAATACCATGATCTCGGCATCTTTGCAACACAGTTTCTAAATCCTTGAAATGATCTTCCCTTTTCTTGGAGAAAACTGTCAAATCATCTAGATACACAACAATGGTCTTACCAATCAGATGACCAAAAGAAAGGTTCATTGCTCTTTGGAAAGTAGCTCTAGCATTTATTAGACCAAAAGACATGCAGTTATAAGCAAAAGTTCCCCATGGTGTTGTAAAGGCAGTTTTGTGTTGATCTTCTTTTGCCACACTTACCTAATTATATCCAGAGAAACCATCAAGCATTGACATCATTTTAGATCTAGCAATAGTTTGGAGAATGTGATCCATTGCTAGTAAAGGATAATTGTCTTTTAGGCTAGCTTGATTCAGATTCCGGAAATCAACACAAATTCTTACTTCTCCATTTTTCTTACGAACCAGAACAATATTAGCCACCCATGTAGAATGATGAATTGGATAGATTATCCTTTCCTAAAGCATTTTATCTATTTCTTTGAAAATTGCATCTGCAACTTTTGGGTTATAATTCCTTAATTTTTGCCTGAAAGGAGCCGCTCTTGGTTTAAAGGGAATATGATGTTGAAATTGACCATCTCTAAAATCTTTCAAATCTTCATAAGACTAGGCAAAAACATCAAGAAACCTTCGCAACAGTTCAATAAACAAATGCCTTTCTTTCGGAGTGCAACATTTACCCAAATTAACCATTTTTGGATTATTTTCATCACCAATATTAATTTTCTCATATTCACCTGATGTATAAGCATTGTGGGAATCAATTCTTCTTACACACTTGTCATTGCGGTCAAACAGGCTCTCTAAAGTTACCAATTCTTTTGGAATTCGATTCCCTTTAAGCTGAACTACTCCCTCTCTGAAGCTTCCCTTCTCATCTGGACAAAATTCATTACATTGGTTTTCTGAACCTTCAAAATAAGAAGAAGAAAACATAGCAGCATTTTGTAAGAACTTATCAATATGTTTATCATCTTCAAACACTTGCCAGAAATTTGAATTATCAGGAACGTTTGGACGATAAATTACTTCAATTCTGTGAACATTAGTGTAGCTAGGAATCAGGAAATCATCAAAGCAATGTAATATTAATAATAGCTCAATCACAAAAGCAGATTGCAATGATAACAATCCTAATTACATCCAATAAAGACATGAAAATGAAACATTCAAAACTAAAGACTATGCAAACCAAATGCAGATCTGAATGCTTCCTTCATGCGGCTCCATTGTCCTTCTTTCTTCTCCAAATAGCCTTTGTTTGTGGATCTCACCTTCAAGTGCATAAACCTAATGTGAAAGCAAGATTGACATTGGCACAAGAATACTCAAAGCGTGATTTGACAAAGTGATTAGAAATTCGATAATCTGATTAGGGATTTGATTGAAGAAATTCATCCAATTTATAGACAAATTGGAGAAATGACAAGATTAGCATGAAAATGATTCGAATGGAAATTCAAATCAATAATAGCAAAATTATGACATGTATATGACAAATTGCTATGCAAGAATTTATGACAAGATATGACAATTTATGACAAATTGCTATGCAAGGATTTATGACAAGATTTTGAAATAGAAATAGACATTTAGGAATTTAGGAGAAATTAGAAAATTAAGTTGGAAATAATGACTTGGAAATTAAGAAATTGATGAAAATTAGGTAAATTAATTAATAATTTCTCATTCATTAATTAATTTACAAAAATAGGAGGAAATTGAATTAGAAATTAGGAAAATTAGAAAATTGGAAAATAGGAATTAGGAAATTAGAAAATGAGGAAATTAGGAATTTGTGAATTAATTAATAATTTTTCATTTATTAATTAATTCACAAAGAGGGAATTTAGAAAATTGATGAAAATTAGGAAATTAGTGAATTAATTAATAATTTTTCATTTATTAATTAATTCACAAAAAGAGGAATAATTAGCCAATTAAATGAAAATTTAATTGCGATGAGAAGACTTAGGATAAATAAATAATTTATTAATCCTAGAGAGAGAAATGACAAACAAGGTTAAATGATTAAATCATAAAACCATAGAAGAGGAATTAGAAATGCAAGAACGACAATTAGGTCTTAACAAAAGATAATTGATGTAGATTCAATTTGATCATGATTCTGACTGACAAAGGACCAATGCTGATAAATGATTTGAGTGAGATAAAGGCGCCAATTGACATGATTGAAGAGAACAAGGATCGATGACAAATCGATCACAAAATTGACGAGATTGACAAGAGGACAAGGATTGATGACGAATCATGACTGAAAATTGCTATCGACAAGACCTAATTCGGAAGCGAGAAAAATGAGGAATGCAGAAGAAGGACTCGATGCTAGCAAATGATAAAGACCAAGTGCTCAACATAGAAGAAATGTTAATGCGATGCAAAAACCCTAAAATAAAGCAATGCACAAATGTTAAAGTACGATTCCGCAAGCGTTGACCATTTTTAGGTGTCTACAATTAGTACCAAAATTTGGATGTGGAAGTAGTAAAGATGCTGATACCGCTAGAGAATCTACGTGAGAATTTTGACTTTTGGAAATAGCTTCTATCGAAAATGCATCAAAATACTCAATTTCATCCCAAACTCTATTTCTATAATGCTTGAGCCTCTCATTTTTCATAGAATAACGATTGCGAACCTGATTAATAATCAATTCTGCATCACCTTTAGCACACAACTGTTGAATCCCTCTTTTCTTGGCTTGTTCAATTCCTAGCAATAATGCTTCATATTCTGCGGTATTATTTGTATTTTTAAACTCTAGTTTAAATGAAAAAGGAATCTTCTCACCCTGTGGAGAAATAAGTACCACTCCTATGCCAGATCCAGCAAATGCACAACTTCCGTCAAATTCCATTGTCCACAACCCTGCAGCGTGATCAACCACATCTTCTGACATATTTTTAATGTCATCAGAGAAAAGCAAATAGTTACCAAACTCACATTCCTGATACAATATTTGTGATTTTGGATCATCTGAAGAAAACACTATAAATTTGGATTTTGGTTCTGGCATGAGAGTAATCTTTAGTTTTCCCATAGGAATCGTTGCCTCAGACCAATCCATTTTAATCTCACCACCTAGGTCTTTACAAAAAGTTCTACTCAACAACATTCCATAACTTGCTGGAATATCAACAACCAATGTTGTGAGCTTTACCCTTTTATTGGGATGAACTGCTAAAGCAACTTGAGCGTCTTTAATTTGACCAAATAAAGGAATTTGTTTAGAATCCATTGAGAAGAATTTGCCAAAGGTTTTAGTAAGTGTGAGACCTAATGCTTTGGCCACTGTGGAAGGCATTATATTATTTGAAGCTCCCGAATCAATAATACAGTTATTAAGTTTATAACCATTGATAAATAAGGAGACAAAGAAAGGCTCAGGTTTCTGGTCAAGCATATGTGATGGTTCTATAGATTCATTAACTGACACTTTTGATGTAAAAGTATTCGTTTGTCCTATTAACTGAGCTTCAGTATTGAATGGTAAAGACTCAAAGTTTGTCAATAATAAATCGAAAGGCTGCAACTGAGAGTTCTCCCTCCGCACATATTTAATCAACTTTTCCAGCTCTTTGGGATTCAGCCTGAGGTATTTAGCAGGAGAGATTTGAATTTTTTATGTTTTGCAAAACTCAACAATATCAAAAGGGATATCAGACTCAGGTCACTTCAATATTTGAACCTCTTGAACCTTTGAACCTACTTCTGAATTTCGGTTCATAGGTTCCTTACCCTTGGTTGAATTTTCATAAGATGATGGAGTGTTTGTATTTTTAAATTGATGCTGGTTTATAGTGAGAACAACACAAGAGGGATCTTCAAGGGTTACCAATATATCACCTCCTCTATCTGATTCAGATTCATATTCAAGGAAGTGTATTCCAGAGTCACCAGGCTGTCCATGAATTTCCTCTATCGAGCCAGGCTCATTTAGAACTTCACCTATGCTAAGCATCTGTGCATGTCTCACCATTTCTAGACAAGAGTTACCATCATGGTCATCTGTTAAGTGAAAGATGCACATATTTCTCCTGGGAGGGGGTGCTTCAATGGATAGTCTTTGCTGAGTTGGGGGAAATTGTAAAGCTTTATTTCCTTTTCCAGCAAGCTGATTATTAAGCCATCTTGGAATATCTTGATAAGGTTGAGGGTATGACATATTAGCCTTGGGGAGTTGTCTTTTGAGAGTGATCACATCATTAACCAATCTTTGGATTACGGGATTAGAGGAAGTTATGGAAGGTGATGGCTATGAGTTAGCAGCTTGAACTTCTCTCCTCCATTTGCCTGCATTGATCAGATCATCTTCTAATTCTAATGCAGTGGTTTTGGCAGTAGCTAAATCCTGGACTCTTTGTCTACGAATAAGGAAACTTATTTTTGCAGGCATTGCATTAATGAAGAAACATTTCAAATTATCATCAGAAGGTCTCTGATTAACCGGAATCTTATGAACAATCTTGTCAAACTTTGCCACAAATTCTCTCATAGATTTAGGTATCTCCTTTTTTAATTGGGCTAATTGGGCTAAAAGAGAATGGTCGTCTTCTGGCACTTTAAACCTATCCTCAAACCTAGTTTTCAAGTCCTGCGAGTTTGTTATTACACCATTTGGCAAATGATAAAACCAGTCAGCTGCTATTCTAGCCAATGTCTGAATGAACAACCTTATTGCTACATCTTCATGCTGAACCGCCAACATGCCACATGCAACATTAAAAGCATTAAAATGCTCATCAACTATAATTTTTCCATCACCATTAAACTTAGGTAAATGCTCTCTAGAACTTTTAGGTAAGGAATTCAAATTTTCTCCGAGGGCAAGTGGCCGTACTGCTAGACCCCAAGGATTATTTGCAGCCATGGGAAGGATAATATTTAGAGGGGTAGGATTAATCATAGAGGGAAAGACAACACCATGTAAAGTCAAAGAATGGCAAATAGAAGATTGGGAAAGAACGGAAGGAGATCTTGGGGCCTACTTCTTGCCCTTCTTTGAGGTGTAAAGGAAGGGAAGGAATTTGGATTTTGCAATTCTTCAAAAACTGAATCAACTAACCCTTCTCACCTTTGGGATCTACTATATATTTTGGTCTCCAGTATGCTCATACCCTACAAACTTCAAACTAAACTATGAACCAATTCAAAATAACCTTTGGCTATAAAACTAATCTCATTACTCGACTCCCAAGCAGAGTCGCCAAAAATTTGTTGGTTAACAAATTGGATCTCTCAAAATTTATAAATAAATACTCCCGTTGCCGAATAGAAAACCAATGAGAACCAACAGTTGGGTAAATAATTATTATTTTACCCTCTGCATAAAGGTACAACTCCCTATATGATATTCAATGAATCTTGAATAAATTTAATCATGTAATTCACTTTTAACCAGAAAGCAAACAAAAGGCTTTAACATTCACTTGTCAACACAACGTGAATGCTTCATGATAGATAATGAAATTCATATTAAGACATTAGACTTCAAATGAAGATTAACTCACAGGATGATCAAAAATATTTGAACTCTAATTGATACTCGCTCATGTCTCACAGGACAAGGGGAATCAAAATATTCAAATGCTTTCAGCTAATTTCATTCATCAAATTGATTCACAGACTTAAAATGAAAAATCTGAGAAAGGAATCAGATACATGAACACATAATTATTCCAACAAAAATCTTTATATATTCAAACTCATAGGTTTTCTAAAGCTATATCATATATTCCATTCCATTCAAAGATGGGTATTTCACTGAAATTAACAAGTAAAACCAATCTGCTCTCTCAATTTTTACAAAATTTTATGGATCTCACCAAAACATCCATAACTCTTATTTATAGCCACCAGGCTAAATTGTCTTTTTTTAGCAAATGAAACTGACCCATTAATTAAAACCAAAGTTTCAAGAAACAACCGTTCGTAACTGAAATTAACTAAACGGCCAAAAGCCGTAAATAGAGCTATAATGATAAGAACAAAAAATGGCTTAAATTGTCTCAGGGGTGTGTGTGGTGCAACGTATATTTCGCCATTCCATATGAGCCACGAAGAAGTTATGAACAACTTGGTAATGTGGGAGCCCAATGTGCAAGATGCGTTGCTTCCAAACTTCTTTTTCCATACTCACTTGCATAACTTTAATTTTGTGCACTTCTAAGTGATCTGAATAGACAACTAACATAGATTCAATTTGAGCTACTCTGGTGAAGTCATCTTTGGTTAAAGACTTTGATTCTTTAACCAAGTTCATCTTTCCTTTGAAACTCTCCACCATATCTACTGCCTGCTCGATGGTCTATCCATCTTCCTTAAGAAGTTGTACATCAATGCACTTTAAGTCTTTCTGCATCACGACAATGAGTTCTTTCAATTCTTTCAACAGCTTAATGGACTCTTACATTGAACTCCAGGTCCAATACATCTTCACCTTCCTCCTCTTGTATTTCTGCTATGTTCATTGGCAATTTCAAAGTAATGATTTGCCGTAAAGTGAACCTTGACCATAATCTTCTCCGGACTTCAAATTCATCACTACAATCTTCCCAGTAGTCTTCTAACTGGGGTATATGTGAAAAGTTCACATCAACATTCAAGTGTTTCATTGCATATTCCTTGCTGTCAAACCCCTGTCGAGCAACATAAGGCTGCAAATTCATTTTCTTGAGCTCCACTTCTAAGTTCAATGCATCAGAAATAGTTTTGCAACTATAATATCCGAGTTCAACTAGGAAAATTGCTTCAGACTCACTTTTCCCTGTAGTTCAAAAGTTAATCTTCCCACAAAGACATCATTCCATCTCAAGAAGTTTTCTGTGTACCTCTTGTTGTCTTCAAAATTTGATTCCCTTTAACATCCTTAAAATAATATAACTAAGCTCAGTGCAGAAGAGACATCAAAGATAAGGAAATTCTCAAGACAACATATGACAAGGTTTGATTAAACCTTCTACACTTTAGACTTACTCAGAGCCTAGGCGGGTATACCCTTTGCGAATTGAATTCACACTTTCAAACATAAACCCATAGCAAACCAGTCCAGAAAACCAGTGGATCTATTCACCTTGAAATCAACTGAAAATAAAGAATGGAAACTATACTTAGATTCAGCATTTCAATCAACAAAACATGCAATAAACCCCTTCAATCAATACCAGTGCCTTATCCAAGGTTACAGAGTCATCTAAACTCAGATAATATTCCTCAAACAAAACATCTTTATGTGTCCCGTTGGCTTGGTTTCTATTAATCCTTGTATATGCCTGACACCTACAAGAATTTATGCATCCCAAATTAAGCTATGATCATCAAGATTCAAAGTCTCTTCCAAAGAGTTTACTGGTATGAGTGATCCCCACATCTTTAATTTCCCTCCTAAAGAGAAAAGCTAAAGAACACTTTTACTAAAATTGTTTTGCAATTCCATTCAAACAGAACAACCCTGGATTATTCAGAATGAAAACAGTAAACAAATTCGCAAACACACTTGAAGACAACACAAAGATTTACTCAAAACCGATGGTCTATATATTGATATTTAGTTCAAGAAATATTACAAGAAATTTTTTGATTCTCCATTAGACTTAGAAAAGCTCAGATAAATTTCTGCAGCGTTTTCTTACAATTTTTTGCGATCTCTTTTCCTCTAGTCTTGGTATCCATTTATAACAACATGGATGCACAAAGCTTTGGACTTCTCGAGGAGAGCTTGTTACAGTCATTTCTTTCAAAATAAAGAGGTTACAAGCTTTTCGCAAAAGCAGTTACAAGCTCTTTCCAGCCTCTGTGGTTTCTTCAACAAGCTATTTAGTTGCAACCTCTTCTACCTTTTCAGGGGCGCTCTCCAACTGTTCTGGATCATGGGTGGCATATTTAATTGTCCACTCACCATACACCTCTTCTGTCGGCCATGAGAAATTAATCACTTTATCTTTAGTCTTAGTCAACCTTTTCCAAGAATTTCTCATTTTGTTGACTTCTGAATTGAGAAAACCATAATGTGACTTAATTTTCTCTATCTCTTGAATTGTCAAAACAAAGAAATAAGCATCATCTAAATCAATAATTCCTTTAACTCTTGCTGATAATTTAGCTTCTATTTCATTAAGCCACATTTGTTTGTCCTTTAACTGATCCGAGCTAGCAAAAACTCCTGGGAGCAACTCAAAAACTTGGTCAGTGTATTCCTTCTTGCACAGATTAACCTTCCTATCCACATTATCCACCTCTGCTGCTAATTGTACTAAGATTTTGGCAACATCAAAAGTGGATTTAATGATGGGATTGGCCCTTGCTTCATCGCAGGATACACACATAAACTCTAAATCTTGCTCCCTAGGCCTCCATCTATCAAAAATAGGCATCAGAATGGCCTTGTCTCTCTTGAGCTCATTCCATATTTCCATAATTTTACCTACATTGTTGTAGAGCAATGAGGCATTTATTGTATCTGCAAAACTGGAAATTGTAGCTCTTACTTTCTCCTCATATTTCTTTGCATATAAGGCCTGAGCTTGTTTCAAATTTTCTAATTCTTGGGGAGTGATTTCAATCACTTGAGAGCTGGAGGGTGCTGGAGATGGTGGAAACTCAATGATAGGGCTGGTAGGTGGAGGTCTTGCAGGAGAAGAGGAAATCATCAGTGTTGAAGACTCACCTTGATGGTATTGTCCAGTCAACTGGCTCTGCAACTTGGCAATGATGCTATCCTTACCTCTTACCTCCTCCTTGGCATTGTTATAAGCCTTCAAAATAGTTTCCAGCTTAATTTGGAGGGCCTCTTTCTCTTTGGCTTCCTTCTCTGCTACTGCAACACTAAATTTTGTAGTCTCTAACACAGTGCTAGCAACCTCTACTACCCCTATACTCTGCACTCTCTTCACCATCATTCCACCAAGGTAACTTGACCCTGGGGTGTCTTTGCTTTTCTTACTCTCATTTCTCTTAAGAGACCACATGACGAGTGCAGCATTATCCTTATTTAAAGTAACCCCCTCTATAGGTTTAGTCTCTTTTCTCACTGCATCTAATACCAGGGCATCTGCAATATCCCATTTGGGTAAGATAAGCACTCCAACTTGTGCTACCATATCTCTTCCCTGCTCAAGGGTGATGGTTTTGAATTCTTCCATCATCTCTTGCTTTATTTCTTCTTCCACCAGGGCTGGATCTTTATTGGGCTGCTCAACCTTTCTTGTTTCACAGCTAGCATTATATTTATCTATGTGTTGTTTCCATATAAACTACATAAATGCTTCTGATGTGACAAAATTGTTATCAGCTAAAAAGGCACTACTTACCTGTCTTATCTCAGGATCCCACTCCTGGCCTTTAAGTTCAGTGGTGGTGATATCCATTTCAGCAGTGACGGGTTCTTCTGGCATTCCTTCCTCCACTTCATCATAAGTGTATGCAATTTCCCCTAGACTACCTAACTGAAGGAGTTGCTCAGCTGCTGCTTGCTCATTTCCTATATGGATAGGGGATTGAAATGGGGAATACAAAGGTGTATCTAATTGTACATCTTTCCCCACCCTTTGCTTCTTTGGGCTCTCTTGGATGTCAATGACATCTTGTATCTTCCTCTTTCCTTTGGAGGTAGAGGGCTCCCCTGTTGTAGGCACCAGCACACTATAACTGGATTTCTTATGTAGTGTGTAATCACTAGGAGGGATTGCCTTGCTAGAAGCTAATCTACCTAGGATCATTCTTGCCTTCTCAGGGTTGCTCTTGATTACAGCTTCCCTCTTCTCCTTCAGTGTCTACATCACATCCTCAAAACAGACAATCAAAAACTTTATTTTCTCTTCCAGTGGAAAAAATCTAGACAATGGGTCATAGCTGGCATCAAACTGATGCACAAAATCCAAGGCTTTCTTATAAGCCACCCACTTCTCTTTCCTTAGCTCCTGCTCATCTAGATCAAACTCATTTCTGATGAGGTCTTCAGGAAACTGGAATTGATGAGGCCTACCTCTGCATGCTACCTTCTTCCTAAACATACCGTTGAAGAAGTCTTCTGGATAAGCACACCTGGACACTACAGTGGACAAATGATAAGGCTTGAGGAAATCCTCAAAGCAATTCCAGCCTCCTTTTGTTATTACAAATTGGTGAGCTATGGTAGCTGCAGGGAAAATAGTCCCTTTACCCCTGCCTGTCAACTCTACCTCTTGCAAGCCACCAATTTGTCTAAGGATCTCCGCGATTCCCACTTTGAGAGGGACCTGGTAAGGTAACAAAAATGGGGTGCCCCTGAAACCAAAAACTCTGAAAACTGTGGAGACTGGATACAAGTAAATGTCACCCCAGTTATGAACAATTTTTATGTTATCTACGAATTCTTTTGGTCTCATGAATTCCAGAAGAACTTTGGGGATTCTTGGGTTCTTAGAGCAGAGGAGAGTTCTTATCTTTGATGCAAAATATTTATCAAACTTCAAAAAACTAGCATCCTCTCTATCCCATGACAACACAGTACTCCATAATTGTACCGGCATTTTTTCTCCTTCCTTCTCCTTAACAAGGTCCAGTCCACCAGCAAAGTAATCACCACCTTTGAAGAGAAAGAGATGCATCAGGAGTGAGTACCATCTGAAAGGCCTATCCACCTTTCCATTCTTGATTCCTATTAACCCTCCATGAATAGCATCAGCAATGAAAGATGCATAATCAAATGTAATTGCAAGAGAAGGATTCAAAATCTGAGCAATCATTAACAAGTAATGATTCGGCATATTTGCTTCAGCATCTTCTCCCAAAACTTGGCAAAGTGCCCAATACATTCCTTTAGCCCTTAGGGTGAACATACTTAATGAAAAGGGTTCTTGAGTGTTGGGTCCTACAACTGTTAACCGTCCTATTTTCACAAAAAACTCCTTGAGAGGCCCACTCCTGAGATGACTCCTCTGTGCACCGTAAATTTGGGCCAATGATGTGAAATTTATAGGTTCTAAAAAATTGGTGAATTCATTGAGCCTAAAAGCTGTCCTGAACTCTTCAACATTAATCTCAACAAGGGTTTTCCCATTTACATCCCGAATGCTTCTTGTGACTGGATCATAGTTGAGCGCAATTTGGGTCAGCAAATCTATGTCCATAAATACCCCTGGGACAACTAACTTCTTGACATCTAATTCCCAAATACAGTTTTGCAGGGCAGGAGAATTTCTCATTCCGAATCCAACTTTAAACAACCCCAACCCAGACATTCCAACCTGTGGGTCTCTCAACCAGTTACCCTTATCATATAATCCTTCTCCTATCTTTAAATGGGGAGCTTTGGGTGCTAATTCTTTTGCCTTTGATGCCTGATTAGTTGACAACATCAACTGTTCTAAAAAATCATCACAAACACTCCTCTCTGAATAGTTAACCTTACCAGAAAATTCTCTTTTAGGAGCCATTTTGAAAACGTAAGAAATGAATACCACTCCTAAACAATTATGTGATGAATCAATTATCTTATTTAAAACACTACATAGGAATTTCTTACACAAGAATACGAGAGAACCTGTTCTTCGCTTGAAGGAATTTTCTCTGCAACTGAACCGACTTGCTCTGTACCTGAAGAAAATAACTCTGCATCTGCTCTTCTACAAAATCCTTTAAAAGATATCTTCACCCGGTTGATAGGAAATCAAATTTTGTACTCTGGGCCTTAACTACAACATTGATTCCGCATGCTTCGGCCATCCCTTCAAAATTGAATTCATACGAGAATTCGTATTTTTCGCTCCAACGGGTCACAATGTTCCTGCAAGTGTTTCATTTTGCTCTTTCGCAACTTCGTGAAGCATAACTATCGGGCAGCTTAGTCCTACGAAATAGTGCCGACCGTCTGATCAAAAGAAACTTGATCGAGCGTTAGATTAACTAACAACTTTGGCTCCGCGCCGGGTCCCGCTTCTCTATTGGCTATATGATACCACGTGGCACTCAACCATTGGCCTTGAAACTTCCTTCGCAATCGACTTAACACTAGCTGCGTGTCTTTCCTTTATATCGCCGGTTCCACCTTGGCGGGCCCACACTTTTTTCTTAGACCACGTGTCATCATGACACGTGGATGGCTCTCATGCACTCTCGCTATTTCACGAGGTATAAAGAATGAGCATCTGACCCTTGCAAAATAGCACGGGCCATCGGATCATCTCTTAAACTAATTGGCATTTAACCATCTGAAAAGGCTCTTGGGAGGGGTGGGCCCGCTGACTTACTGTGAACACCTGGCGTCCAGTCACTGTCGGAGCTGACTTGTCACTCTATTATATGCCGAAAGGAAACCATGGGGCCCCACTTTCTTCTTAACAGCTGTATCCTCCAGGGCCGCCATCATGACACGTGGACGGCTCTCATGCACTCTCGCTATTTCGCAGGGTATAAAGAATAGGCATCTTACCCTTGCGAAATAGTGTGGGCTGTTGGATCATCTCTTAAACTAATTGGCATTTAACCATCTGAAAAGGCTCTCGGGAGGGGTGGGCCCATTGACCTACTGTGAACACCTGGCATCCAGTCACTGTCGAAGCTGACTTGTCACTCTATTATATGCCAAAAGGAAACCACGAGGCCCCACTTTCTTCTTAATAGTTGTATCCTCCAGGGCCGCCATCATGACACATGGATGGCTCTCATGCACTCTCGCTATTTTGCGGGGTATAAAGAACGGGCATCTTACCCTTGCGAAATAGTGCAGGCCGTCAGATCATCTCTCAAGTTGATCTTCTTTTAACCGTCTGAAAAGGCTCTCGGGAGGGGTGGGCTCGCTGAATTACTGTGAACACCTGGCATCCAGTCACTGTCGGAGCTGACTTGTCACTCTGTTATACACCGAAAGGAAACCACGGGGCTCCAGTAAACTCTTAACAGCTGTATCCTCCAGGTCATCTCCATCTGCGACCTGACTCACCTCTGGGGTCCGCCTTTTAGCCTTTAATCCCAACCCGCTGACTGTTGTGACTTGTGCCACGTGCCACCATTTTACTCATTGTCAACAACTAGCTAGACCGTCTATGTGGTGTGCCATGTGGTTTTCTCAACTTCGCTGGTTTTAAACTACGTGCAACTTCACCTAGCGAAATAACGCGAGCCGTGGATCCATCCGCGAGATGCACACTAGTTACTGGGCCCGATAACTTTAGGAGAAAAACATATAAGGCATAAATTTTTTGATTAATTAACATGACCACCTAGGCAAACAACAAGGGGGGACACTTCCTACGACCCCATGACCCACTACTTAAGTGAATAAAGTAATGAAAGATTAGAAACCAGAGGGTTTAAAACAAACACAAGAAGATCTAAAATCAAAAACCCTTAAACCCTTGAAGTCTAGAACAAAGCTGAAGCATTTGGAACTACACCTTATTCAAAAATTTCAACAAATCACAGCCAATCATGGGAAAAGAAAACCCCATTTTTAATCAGTGATAACACCTCTGTATCTACAAATGTTGATAGAAATCATAGACCTTCATTCCATTAACCCAAGGTTCTTGATATAATCATGGCCATTCTCTGATACAGACTAAAATATAAAACAGGTATGAAGTCATATGAAAATCAGTTGTTCCAACAAAATTACTCAAACCTTCGTGCAATCTCTCAGCAATTACTTGCGCCCAGTCAAGGTATTTCTCACTAGATAATAATACCTGAATGTAAAAATACATCTAGTCTTCCCAATAGAAGGCATGTGAATTCCCCTTAAGCCTATTCAAAAGAATCACAATATCTCTTACTTCAGTAATAAAATGCTCTCTTGTCAAGGGTTTAGGAAACCTAGAACCTCCCTTCTGTATTTTAAGGAGCCAGTTTCTAGCAATGACGCTCTGATAAACACTTTTCTTCTCAAAGAAAAATGCGTATGAGGTTCCTATGGACCAGTATTCATACAACTCTTTGTGAGGAATTCCAATTGCAGCCATTACTGTTTCTCTGTCAATCCACACTAGCATGTCTCCATTATTGGCTCTAATACACCTATTACTAGCATCATATCTGTTCATGCATGCATATACTAATTCTGGGCAAGGAGCACCAATTGGGAATGCGGAGGCCTCAACCACACCACTGTGAACTATCTTTCCCATCATGGAATTGGCTTTTGGGTTCTTAGCCCTTTCTAGAAAATTATCTAACTCATCTTGAATGAAGGCTGTATCATCTAATTCTGGGAGAGTACTAATCAAGCATGATGTTCGACCCAATTTTGGAAGAGTTGGTTTGATTTTTGCTTAAAATTGTATCAATCAGACAACATTCAACTCTGAGGCAAAGAATTACACTTTTCCAATTTCAGAAGTAAAATAGAGCAGGGGAAAATAAGCAATTGAACTCACCTGTCTTCACCATCAAACTGTGAAACCCTCGGAATAAATTGAGCTAAATTACCTTCCGCGTCTCTACTCTTCGCCAGCGGCAACAATAATTGTCTTACCTGAGAAGCATCATATTTAAGGATGGAAAACACTGAAAAGTACCAGAACACGCTTCGCCCTAGCTCATTTATTCGTGTAAAACCCCTCGTGATTTGATATAGTTCTGACATGCCCATTAATTAGAAATCAATTTCACATAGTCAACATGCTTTCTCATGATTTTTTTCCATAATTACAATTTAAAAACACGAAAAACAAGGAATATTCTATTTCCATCGCACCGCCTTTTCTTCCTAAACACCATCGGGCTGATTTGAAACACCGCTTTGAACCTTGAACTATTTTAAAAGAAGTTCATTGGTTCAAATTTCAATGACAAAAGATCAACATTTGTGAACAGGCAAAAAGAGACAAAAGAAACATTCAATGACACGGGAATGAACCTTGAACCTTGAACCATTTGAAAGAAAAGGTTCAATGGTTCAAGTTCAAAGCGACCACAAGACTAGTACTAAAGAGACAGCCGCAAAACACAAGACAAAAGACCTCTTGAACCTTGAACCTTGAACTGGAGAGATTCAAAGTTCAAGTTCAACGACTATGCTATTGAAGACTTAGAACTTAATGGATTGCATTTCCTTTGAACCCAAATTTTGAACTTTATAAAAGGTTCTACAGATTAGTACAAAACTCAAATGATGAAGACTTAAACTCTGCAAAAATGATGACCCTTATTTTTGATGGGCTATAAGCGGAAAAAAAGGGGGTAACAACATGTATAGCTTTGCTTATTCTCACATATACCTTCTTTTAATTCTTTTTCCTTATCACCTATCGATCTTACAAATAAGATCTTACATATATACCATAACCTAAGACCAATTCTAGTAGGTCGGCTCTAAAAGATATTACAATAAAAACATTTTACAAGTAAATCAATAACCGATGCAATAACCAATTTACCATGTTGGCTTAAAGCATTTGCAACAATACTAAATCATCTCCAAAGCGTGTCGTGCTAATCTGGAAAAGATAATCCTGTTGGTGCATAACCTGGACCTATTTGCCAGTAACAACAAATATGCAAACACAAATATACCAATGAACAAATCTCCAAGACAAAGTGTCCAAATGATGTCTTCGACATAACTGGGTGTTTTCCATATCATTCCAAGTGTCGATGAACATTATATCCTATTGGTGTACCAGATGTCGGTGACTGTGCATAAGTCACTTGCTTGCCAGTGAACATTGCCAATCCTTCAAATTGCCAGAGTTGATAAGCATTGATAGGTGTTGACATCAATGAAAAAACCATACCAAAATACCAACACCATCATCATGGTTCTTGTTGCATCTAGAATAGTTTTGTTCTTCCTTTCTACAACTCCATTCTGCTAAGGTGTCTGGGGTGCTGATAGCTGTCTTTTGATTCCATTCACTTCACATAATGCATTAAATTCTCTAGATGTAAATTTTCCTCGTTGATCAGATCTCAAACATTTATTTTCTTTCTGGTTTCATTCTCTACCATTTCCTTGTATATCTTGAATTTCCCCAAAGCTTCTAATTTCTCCCTGAGAAAAGTAACCCAACACATTCTAGAATAATCATCAATTATTAGCATAAAGTATCTATCACCCCGAAGACATGTACAAAGAGAAAAACAAGAAAGTTTAAGAGGCAAATTTCATGACATGAAAATGGTTGATGGTGAGAACATTGCACAATATGGTCAAAGGATTAAGGAAGTTTTAGGTGGTATTAAGAGTGTTGGAGGTAAGATTGATGATGTTGTTGTTAGTAAAATGCTTAGAACTCTCCTACCATAATATGCTATTAGAGTTTGCGCAATTCAAGAACTAAGATCTATTTCTAAAGATAAAGTCATTGTTGATTCTCTTATTGGAAAGTTGACTACATTTGCGTTAAACAACTTTGATAATAGTGTTTCAAAACCGTTTGAATATTCTTTTAAATCTTTTGTAACTAGTATATCTATGAAGAAAGGAAAGGATATTTGTCATAATTATGACTGCGGGTCTGGTCATGGCGGTAGCAAAGGTGAGAATGATAATGAAGATCACTAATGGAACTTGAGGCACTATTGGCAAAAATATTTCCTAGAGGCACCAGTAAGTATAAAGGTAAATTACCCTTGGAGTGTTTTTCCTGCAATAAGATTGAACACATTGTTGTAAATTATCCTAACGGTGATAAAAAGGAAAAGTTCAGGAAATTTAATGGAAAAGGACAGAAACATTGCTATGTTGCAGTTGATGAAGGAGTAACTGATGAAGAATCAGAAGAAGATGACAATGAGGAGATAGTGTTTGTTACTATGAAGGAATATTTGATTGATGAAAAGGCATTGGTGTCTCACATAGATAACAATGTTGAATTGATAATAGATAGTGGTTTCTCACACCACATGACCGGTGATAGAAACAAGTTCTTATCCCTTGAAGAATTTGATGGCGGTGTGGTAAGGTTTGGTAACAACTCACCCTGCATGGTTAAAGGTAAAGGAACTATTTCATTGAATGGAAAAAGTAATGCAAATGATGTCTTTTGGGTTGATGGATTAAAGCATAACCTTTTGAGTGTTGGTCAATTAAATGATAAGGGATATCTTCTAGAATTTAACAGTGGAGTGTGTAGGATTCTTGGAAGTAATGGATAATTGATAGCTATTGGAAAGTAGACAAGAGGTAATCTATTTCATCTAAATACTAATGTGAATAGTTGTTTGGTGGCAAAGATTGAAGACAACTGGTTATGGTACAAGAGGTTTTATCATGTGAATTTTGACAATTTGATAAAGGTTAGTAAATAAGTATTGTGAGAGGTTTTCCTTAGCTTGTTAAACTGGATAATGTGTTATGTAAGGATTGTTAGATGGGTAAGATGACTTGTGTATCTTTTAAGAGTAAGTCTTTCTCTTCAGAAATTATCATATATTTGGTTCATACTGATCTTTGTGGTCCTATGAGGACTAAGAGCTATTATGGTGATAAATATTTCATGATTTTAATTGATGATTTTTCTAAGATGATATGGGTAATTTTTCTAAGATAAAAGTCTGAGGAATTCAGTAAATTCAAAGAATTCAAAGCTTTAGTTGAGAAAGAAACCAGGAAGAATTCAAAATATTTGAGATCTGATCGGGGAGGAGAATTTACTTCTAATGAGTTTGTAAAGTTTTGTGATGAACATGGAATCAAGATGCAGATGTCAGCTCCTAGAACTCCACAACAGAATGTGATAAAAGAGAGAATGAATAGAGAAATTGTTGAAGCTGCTAGAACCATGTTGATTCAAGGTGAAGTACCGAAAAATGTTTTGGAGAGAAGAAGTTAGCACTATTGTTTATACTTTCAACTGGGTACTTGTCAAGAGAGGTAACAACAAAACACCTTATGAATTATGGTATGGAAAGACTCCTATTGTAAGTTACTTTAAAAATTTTGGGAGTAAATGTTTTATTAAATGTGATGATTTCACTAGAAAGTTTGATGCAAAGTGTGATGAAGGTAATTTTTTTGGTTACTCTATAAAGAGTAAGGCATTCAAATGTTATAACAAGAGAACAAAAGGGATCATTGAGAGTGCAAATGTGAAGGTAGATGAACTCTCTGAGAAATCTAGTAAGACCAGCATATTTGAACTTGAGAAAGATGAAGAAAAACTTGTGTTTATTGAACCAGAAGTAAAAAAGAATGATGAGCAGGAAGATGCAAAAATAGGTGCTCAACCGGTAAATGAAGAAAGCAATGAAGAATATGACGAACATGAAGTAGAAGGCACATCACCGGAACCGGTAATACCAAGATATGTCAAATTGAATCATTCAGAAGACCAAATTATTGGAGATAAATATGTTGGTGTAGAACCAAGTGTTGGCATTATGGATGAATTGATTATGTGTTGCATTGATGTTTTGTCATTGATGTCAATACTAGATGTTATGTTTGGTTATCGACAGACAAGTTTTGGTTACTGGTAGAATATCTAGTGTTACCGGTAAAAGAGACTATTTGTTGGACACTTCCGACATGTTTGGATCAATTGAGTATGTTTGATTTTATGTGTTACATGTTTCTTGAGCATGTTTTGGTTAGTTGGTATTGACTTGGTAATCGGATGCTATCATACACTCTTGTAAACCCTTATCGACATTGGTTTAAGGTTTAACTGATAGAGATTTTACTAAGGAATCTTGACAGGATGCATAAGTGGTGTTGGTGCGACTTCTAGATGGATTTCAGGATGTTGAAGATGTTCTTTGATCATGCTTCAACTACTTGAAGACATTTTTTTGGCATGGTGGACCCAGAATAGGTTCAGTACCTATCTAGGTTATGCACTGGTATCATGTTAACGCATACTCTACATGTTACCTGGATGTTTCAGGATGTTCTATGGATTGGTTATTGTTGTTTTGGTCTTATACCGACATGGAATATCATTGTAATATGGATTTATGTAATGATCTTATTGTGATATCTTTTAGGTGGCCGACCTAATTGGTTTAGGCCTTAGGGTTGGCATAAATTGATGTAAGATCTCATTGTAGATCACAGGATGGGAATGAAAAAGTATTTGTGGTCTTGAAATGCAATATCATATGCGAAGGAGATTTGGTTGATCCTAGGTGATTGAATTGGGATTAAGGAAGAGTTCAAAGGCCTCCAATATTGAGCTTAATCGAGACTGTAATCAGGCATGGTAGATGCTATCTTTGGTATTTCATTATTCTGGATTATTGTCCATTTATCTTGAGGTGGTTATAACCTCTCTGTAGTCAATGAGACTCTTTTTTAATGAGCAATACTCTCTAGGAAGTGTGCCTTACTGCATGTGCAGGCCCCTCATTGTATCACATGCTTTTAGCAGAAGTATCATGGTGTTATGTGGTATGGTTGCATTGTGTTGATTATCTTTTTCATTGTTAAGTTTTATTGCTTACCGGTATCTGTTTCTATTTTACTGGTACTTAATCTGGTTAAAGGATATTAAGTGGATTAAATGATATAATTTGTTAACAACTGATTCATGCCTCCCCCCCTCCCAGTTGTTCACCAGTTATCCTAGCAACAAGAAGGAAAATTAGAGAAAACTCCCATCTGATTTCTAATATTGAGCCTAAAACAATAAGAGAGGCATTGAAGGATGATGATTGGATTAATGCTATGAATGAGGAATTGGATCAAATAGAGAAGAACAAGACATGGACACTTGTCCCCAGACCGGAAGACAAGTTTGTGATTGGCACTAAATGGATCTTTAGAAACAAGTTGAATGAAGAAGGTAAGGTTGTGAGGAATAAAGCAAGGTTGGTATGCAAAGGCTATGCACAAGAAGAAGGAGAAGATTATGGAGAATCCTTTGCAACGGTGGCAAGATTGAAAGGAGTAATAATGTTACTTGCTTATGCTGCATTTAAAGGCTTTAAGGTCTACCAGATGGATGCTAATTCTTGTTTTCTTAATGGCATCCTTGAGGAAGAAGTGTAAATAGAACAACCAGATGGATTTCCTTTGTCCAGGGATAAATATATGGTTTGCAAGTTACATAAGGCAGTATATGGATTGAAGCAGGCACCAAGAGTATGGTTTGAAATATTGCATGCACACCTAATCAATATAGGATTATAGCGTACTAGTGAGGACAATAACATATATCTTAATACTGATGGAGACATAGTGTTGATAGATGAAGTATTTGTAGATGATATAATTTTTGGAGGTGATGATGATTTATGTATGGCATTTACTAAGGAGATGAAATAATTTGAGATGTCTCTTATTGGTGAGATTAAGTTTTTCATTGGGTTGCAGGTCCAACCATTGGATGGTGGAATATTTATCTGTCAGAGTAAGTATTTAAATAAAGTGTTGAAAACATTTGGCATGGAGGATTGTAAACCGGTTGGTGCTTCGATGGTGATAGGTTATAAATTATCTAAACAAGATGATTCACCCTCTATTGATGAAAAATAATATAGGTCCATGATTAGTAAGTTTCATTATGTTGTTCATAGTAGGCATGGTATTGCACATGTTGTTGGTTTGGTTGCTAGAATTCAGAAGGATCCCAAGGAGACTCACTTGGTAGTAGTGAAAAAGATATTTTGGTACTTGAAAGACACAATAGATTATGGTTTATGGTATCCTTATAAAAATGATTTTTCTTTGGAATTGTTTACTGATTCAGATTGGGCAGGCAACAATGATGACCAAAAAAACACTACCGGTGGAGCTTTTCTTCTTGGAGGTAGATTGGTTGCTTGAAAAAGTAACAAGAAAACATGTGTATCACAGTCAATAGCAAAGGCAGAGTATGTTGCAGTGTCAATGAATTGCATGCAGACAATCTGGATGAGACATGTGTTAGAAGGTTTTAAACTTGATATGTGTGAACTGGTAACTATTTATTATGACAATACAAGTGCAATTAATATTTTTAAAATTTTTTTATTACATACAAGAAACAAACACATAGAATTTTAATATCACTTTCTAAGGGAGAGAGTACAAGAAAAACAAGTCAGAATGCAGTATGTGACAAGCAAAGAGCAACTAGCAGACATTTTCACAAAACCATTGTCGAAGACTACCTTTGAGTACCTCAGAGGTAAATTAGGGGTCAGACCCCTACATAATAATAACTAAGATGCAAGAGATGCATCAATCCAGTGGGCTTAATGAATATTTTTGACAGTGGATTGATGAAATAATTGCTACTTCATAGGGGGAGCAACTTAGATGTGATTTGCAGAGAAGTTGAAGACAACAATAACAATTTTGATGATCAGAGATACATATGCACCTTTGGCATTGCTGTCAAAGGGGGAGAAGAAATATATTAGCCCAAGGAGGAAAAGTTGTGTAACATAAAAGGGGAGAAGAAATGAAAAAGAAAAGAGAAGAACCAATAGAAGAGAAGCAAAATAGAGAAGTTTCAGAATTGAGCAGCATGATTTTAGTTCATGTTTATGTTGGTGTTTCCATCAATGCCAAAGGGGGAGAATGTTCACATGATTGCCACAACTGATGTAGATGAAGAACGGTGACTGAACCGATAAAGGACTGTTTGTGATGACATTGTGATAAAGAGATTGAGATTGCATGATTGGATGACTTTGATTAGTTATTTTTGTTGTCATTGATGGCAATTGATGTTTACTATGTTGTATTTTGTCATCTTTGTATTTTTGGTCTATTGGAAAGACCTTACTGGTAACGAAACAAGAAAATGGGAATTAGGATCTTAACAAGTAAACGAGGAAATGTTTTGATTATATTTGGTGATTGATGATGATTGAAGTGTTGTAGTTTGGAATGTGAGTTTGTATCATTGTACTATGTACTTGACCAGAACCACATCATGTTTTGGTTATCGAAAGTCCTATTATTTATTTCTATTATATTTTTCCTAGGGTTTAGCAAGGGTTTAAAGACCGGTATTCAATTCTCTTAACCAATAATGGTTTTTTGTTTGGTGGTAATATACATCAAGTTCAAATGTTGGTGATGATGTGGCAGAAACCGCATGAAGTGTTTGAATGATGTTTTAGTGCATTTGAAGATGGAATTCCTTGGGAAATAGCGAAGCACTTAGAAGATTATTCTAAGGGTTTGACTTTGTATCAAATTGAGATGCGATGATCATTCAATGACTGAAATTGGTTTGTAGTTGATTGTAATGATCCATATGATGATCAATGATAATTTCTAATGAACTTTAAAAGATTTGTGATGATATATGTTGTAAGTCTTAGGGTTTTGTAACCGACTAAGTTGTAAAGGTTATTTACGTCGGTACAGTTGATGTTTCTAGTTTTAGTGGTTTTTGAGAAGAGTGTGAAGCCGAACTAGAGTGTGAGAGTTCTGCCAAAGAGTAGAAAATTTGGAATAGAATTGGATCTGATAAAGCAAGAAGTTAAGTTCTATATCGAGATCATTCACTCTTGTTATCCTAACAGTTACAACAACAAAATCCCTTAACCAAGTAGGTCCTAATAGGCCTTACATTGTAAATCCCTTAACCGGGTAGCTCAACATCTGAGTGTTAAATCCTCTTGTGAGGTTGATCCTAACAGGTCAAAGCTCCTAATAGGGCTCATAATCTAAATCCCTTAACCAGGTAACTCCTAATAGGGTCTGCTCCTAACCGGGCTAGGCTCCTAACAAGGTACATTCTGAAAGAGTGCACAATTTTTGTTGGTACCAATTCCCACCATGGTTTTTCCCTATTTGGGTTTCCACGTGAAAAAAACGGTCTTCATATGGTGATTTTTTTTATGTGTTTTTATGTTTTACTTTCAATTTATGCATGTTGATGAACACTTAATGAGAAGTTCTGATAAACCAGTTTAACAATTGGATATCAGTGATTACCGGCAATGGTAAATAATTTATTACTGGTTTATGATTGATTTGGTGAAGTTTTATAAGTTCAAGTTTTAAGTTTGAAATTGTTGTTAATACCGATTCACACCCTCTTAGTATTAACCGAATCCTCTAAGATTAATAGATGTTGTTATGAAACTCTTTGTACAGTCTTTGGCTGAGGATGTCAGGGATTGGTACAGAGGGTTACCAAATACAAGCATTAATTTTTGGGAAGATTTTGGAAACAACTTCAAAGATAAATATGGTGACAAAACAAATACAAGTTTCATGTTGAATGAGTTCAACAACATCAAGAAGTTACCAAATGAAGTTGTCACTAATTTCAACATCAGATTTCAAAAGGCTATGCATAAGTTATTTCAGGTTCTAAGGTTAGACAATAATGTTTGTCTAACCATGTATGTAAATGTATTTGATGATAAAATGGTATATATCCTAAGGGATAAAGATTCTCAAAATCTAAGAGACGCATTTAGGATTGCCATAAATTTTGAAGGGAATAGGAGAGCTTCAGGAAAGCTTGGGAGAAGAGAAGATCCTAGGTTCTCCAAGATTGCAAAGTATAAAATAAAAAAAACCTTTGGGATTAAAGCCAAAGGAAGAAGACAAGTGGGATAAGGTGCTCAACACCTTGAAGGATCTTAAGTTGACTGTTGCAAAAAATGATATGGGTGTTGCACCAAAAAAGAAACAGTTCAACAAATTTAACAGACCTCCAAGGCTATAAGATCATCCTTACAACACAAATTGGAAGGATGGGAAGTTGGCTCAGCAACAACAAAGGAATAAATAGGAGAAGCAAACTCCTAATCCATTTCAGAAACATACAGTGAATGTTGTTGAAGATACACCTTGGTGTATTGCTTGTCAATCACCTCATTCGCCTGAGTATTGTGTTGTTGCACAATTTTTTTTTGCCAAGGATGAGATACAAGAAGAAGAAGAATTTTTTTTTGAAGATGACAATGTAGATTGTCTTATGACTACTTCTTACTTAGGGGAAGCAAAATAGTTCTCTAATATTGAGACTTAGGACTTGGATGTGGATTATCAAAGGCGATGGAATGAATCATATCATCAACAAGTTTTTTCTGATAATGAATTATGTGTTGATAACCAAGCATGTAATGTTGAGCAAGGAGAAGATATTGTATCTTTGAGAAGACCTTCAAACTAAGAAATTTCCCGGATAATAGTTGCTATGGCAGCCCAAGTCAAAAGTAGTCACCAACTAAGAAATAGAATAGTTGGTGAAGATCAGGGTAATCCTTCTGATTTATTCATTAAGGAAATGAAGAATAAAGGTCAGGAGGTCAAAGAAAATAAACCAAAGAAAGATGCGGTCAAGAAAAAGGAATGGGCTAAGAAGGTTGAAATTGCAAAGCCCAATGAGGAGGTTGGTTCACCCAAAGTGAAGACAAAAATGGTTAAAAAGCCTGTTGAGCCTGTTGGACAGAACTTGAAGCACAAACCAAATTTCGAAAGTAGCAAGTTGAAGAAACATGCAGAAAAACCAAGTATGTCCCTTGAATTTCCAAAATACACACCTGTTGACATGTTTCAATTGCTTTCACAAATTACAGTCAAAATTCCTTTACAAGAAATGTTCATAATAGATGATCATAAGGATAAAGCCATGGCTGGGGTTAAGGGTGTTTCTCCTTCTGCCAAAATGGGATGTACGAGCACCATTTCTAATGTAAAGGAACAAGCGAGTAAAAATGAGGCAAAAGATAAAGAGTTAGAGGGAATGGTTTCTCAAATTCCCCAAATTTATCTTGAGGATACAGTGGATGAGTCCTTAGAAAATGTAGATCCCTTCTTTTTGAGTTTGATCATAAATGGAGGGGTGTTAAAAAATTGTATGATTGATTCTTGGGCCTCAAATAATGTTATGCCAATAAGAATAGTTCAAGCTATGGGTCTAAATGTAGATACCGCTCAGGGTAGATATTGTTCTATGGACTCAAGAGAGGTACCTAGGATAGGTACTATAAGAGCATTACCTTATAAGTTTGCAGCCTTCCTTGAGAAGGATTTGAATATGAATGTTTTAGTTGTGGACATCCCACCTCACTAGGGGATGTTGTTATCCAAAAAATGAAGTGCTTCTATATGGAGAAGTTTACAATGTGATCTATCATATGCAAATTTTTGTATTCATGGTAAAAGTGTAAAATTTGTAAAGGATTCAAGAGTTCCATATATGATGGTACATGAAAGGGACTCTGATCAAGACATGACATGTTTCATAGACATTGACATCAATGCATTTAGAATTGAAGATATCCCACAAGAAGAAAAGGAACAACCTACACCAATGGAGACAAAAGTAAAGAACCCATTGGAGGATAACAATTTGTGGACCATGTATTACGATGGGGCTAGCTCTAAGGAAGGCTCTGGTGCAGGGGTATTATTCATCTCACCTAATGAAAAAATGTTTAAGTTTTCTTTTACTCTATCTTTTGCATGCATGAATAATGTGGCAGAGTATGAGGCATTATTATTAGGATTGACGCTAGCTAAGAAGAATGGGGTAATGAATCTCAAGGTTATTGGAGATTTAAAGTTAGTCATATCCCAGATCAGATTAAAATATGCATCAAAGAAAAAGAGGTTGAAGCAGTACATAAATGTTATATGGGATAAGATTGAAAATTTTGATGCATTTAACATTGAATGGAAAGAAAGAAGCCATAACAAGATGGTGGACTTACTGGCTAATATTTCTCTAAGGCCAAAAGATATAACTTTTACAAGAATCTCAAAGATTCAAGTTCAAACCAGGCCACCAATCCCTAACAACATTGAAAATTGGCAATTTTTCAATGATGATGATGATATTCTAAGTTTTTAAACTTGTATAGAGTAGTATGAGGGTCAGGAGATTGATTTTGGTGCCTTTGTACAGACAGGGGGTGGAAAAGAAATAGTCTTTGGGAATGAAGTAATCTAATTAAATACTAATAAGATCCCCAAAGGGCTAGTAGTATTGGAAAGGGTGTTTGACAATCAAGATAAGGCAAGGATTGCCATTGCTACCCCGTACCCTGGAGATTTGGAGGAAATAATCCTTGGGATAGAGGGAGCCCCAAAAAAGGTATACATTGGGAAGAAGACGTCACCAAAGGTGAGAAAAATGTTGATTGACCTATTAAGAAAATATCGACATAGTTTTGCTTGGTTGTTTGATGATTTGAAAGCTTATAGGGAAGACTTGTTTCAGCATGAAATCCCTTAGAAGGAAGGGGCTAAGCCTTTCAGATAAAAGAAAAGGCCAATCAATCCAAGCTTGGAGCCTAAGATGCAAGAAGAATTAGTTAAGCTAAGGGATGCTGGAATTATAAAGCCTATTAGACATTCATCATGGGTGTCAAACTTGGTGCTTGTGAAAAAGAAAAATGGAGATATCAGATTGTGTGTTGATTTTAGGAATTTGAATATATCTTCATTAAAAGATAGCTATCCATTGCCTAATATGGGGGCAATGTTGAAAAGGGTCACAGGTTGTGAACTTCTATCCATGATGGATGGATTTTTAGGTTACAATCAGGTAATAGTTAAAGAGTTAGAGTAATTCAAAACAACTTTCACCACACCATGGGGAACATATGTTTATGTAAGAACTCCCTTTGGGTTGACAAATATAGGGGCACCATTCCAAAGAGCTATGGATGTGGCATTTTCTAACATCATAAATATATTCCTAGTTGTATACCCAGATGATTTAACAACACATTCCAAGAAAGAGGGTTATCATTAAGATCAACTGGAGAAATTTTTTAATAGAGTTGTTGAATATAGAATATCTTTAAACCCAAAGAAGTGTGTTTTTGGGGTGACTGAGGGTAAACTATTGGGCCACATCATTTCAAAAGATGGTGTGAGAATTGACCCAGAAAGGGTAGCAACAATTGATAAGGTCCCTCAACCCAAAAATGTAAAAGGTATCCAGCCATTCTTTGGGCAGATCAATTTCCTCAGAAGGTTTGTTACTAACTTTGCAGCGATCAGTATACTCATCTCTAAATTGTTAAAAAAGGGTGCAAAGTTAGAATGGTAAGGGGACGCAACCAAGGCCTTCCAAGAGATCAAACGGGCTATTAAGAGTGTGCCTATTTTGAAAACACTTGATTATAGAAAACCTATGCAAATATTTTCATTTGTATCTTTTTATATTGTTGTTGTAGTACTGTTACAAAATAATTCAAAGGGTTTTGAACAACCCATAGCATTTTTCAGCAAGTCTTTGCAAGTTGTAGAGTTAAAGTATGATATAAATGAAAAACAAGCCTATGTACTAGTCAAGGCAGTAAAATCTTTTAGGAGCTACTTGATGGGAGAAACAATGGTTTCATATGTCCCTAGTGCTGTGGTTAAAGAAATCTTCAAACATCATGAAGTGTCTGGAAGAAGATGTAGATGGATCAACAAGATCCAAGAATTCAACATTGACATCCAAATCACTAGGTTAGTGAAAGGACAAGGATTGGCCAAATTAATGGCTCAAAGTAACTTGGATGCCAATCAAATAAATGTCACAGAGGAGGAGCAAAGGGATTATCTTTGTGACATGGATAATTGTGAATGGTATGCAGATGTAATAAGTTACTTGCAAAAGATGAAGTGTCCTAAAGGCATGAGTGATAATAAAAGGACACTGAAGTTGCATGCCATTAAATACGTCATTGTGAGTGGCAATCTCTGGTGGAAAAATAGTGATGGTGTCATGTTGAAGTGTTTGGACTAGGATCAAGCTTAGAAATTGCTAACAAAAATGTACAGTGGGGTTTGTGGAGGGCATTATTTGGCCAAAACAACTACACATAAAATTTTAAGAGCTAGGTTTTGGTGGCCAATAGTTTTTAAAGATGGACATCAGTTGGTTAGAAAAATGTGATCCATGCCAGAGGTTTTCTGGAAAATTGAAGTTTTTTCAGGAAATTTGCCATTAAAGCTTGTGAATGTGCAAACCCCATTTTAGTAGTGGGGTATTGATTTTATTGGGGAAATAGCATGCAAATCTAGTGGTGGTTATTCTTGGATCCTCGTATCCATAGATTATTTCACTAAGTGTGTTGAGGAAATACCAACTAGAAGGGAAACAAGTAAGGTGGTGATTGATTTTATCACTGATAATATATTGACTAGATTTAGTTGTCCAAAAAGAATAGTCTCTAACAATGCTATGAGTTTTAGATTAGAAGAATATAAATATTTCTATAATAAATATGGTATCCAAATTTCATATTCATCGCCTTACCACCCCCAAGGAAATGGACAAGATAAATCAAGCAATAAGAGCTTGATGAAGATCATCAAAAGAATCCTAGAAAAGAACAAGAAAGCCTAGGATTCAAAGCTTAACTAGTAGTTTGGGAAAACACGGGAACTGTTAAGAAGGCAATAGGATGTGCTCCTTTTGATTTAGTATATGGTATACAAGCAAGGTTGTTCCAAAATTATCTATTGCAGATGCACAAGTTTCTCCAAACATATGATAATTATATAGATGATGATATACAACTAAGGGTAGAAGCTTTGATAGAGCTAGATGAAACCAAGAGAGAAGCTAATGCTACAAATGCAAAATTGCAAATGCAAGTAAAAACCTTGTATGATAAGAGAACATTTGCAAGAAGTTTTCAAACTGATGACTTGGTCTCAATTTAGAATGCAAGGATAGAAGATAAAGGTAAACATGACAAATTTAATGCCATTTGGCTCGATCCATATCTAATCCAAAGCAAGTGGGGAGAAGATTCATATTTTCTCCAAGATATAAACGGTGAAATTGTTGAACTGGATGTTCATGGATAGTTCTTGAAGACCTACTTTTCTTAAAGTAGTTCTTTCCATGAATGTTAGATTAGATTAGGTCAGGTTTTGTATGTAAGTTGGTTTGCTTCCTTTCTAGTTTGAGCTATACTATCCAAGTAATATCCTTTTTCAGTTTGCTATGTAGCTGGTCTACTTAACCAAAGATTCTAGATCCTCGTATCATCCCAGAGCAATGATCATCCCCAACTAGAGCCACTGTTAGTCAATGAAAATGACCTAATTTTTTTTTTCATGCCTTAGATTAAAATGAGTCATCTAGATCTAGTCTTGCTCTCTCTCTTATGCTTCAGGATTATGGTTTAGTGTTTTATGGATTTTGTTTAAATCTTGATGAGATCCCATGAAATTGTTATAAATTCACATTACCTTTTAACTTAAGCTCGAGGGTTCTATTAACCTTGGTGGGGCCTTTTTCTATGTCCTAGGTGTTTATTTGTTGCACGGGTCTTAATTTTTCTAAGTATGCGCTTTGATTTTCCTAGACGGGTCGCTTTTCAAGTTTTAGTTGACATATTTGTAATAAGAGTAGGGCTACTAATGTTTTCTATTGTCTACACATGTCTTAGTAGATGGAGATCTTTTAATCATGATCAGAAAACATGCTCGGTCATTAAACGACTAGAGAAAGCACATGTCGTGGCTAACAGTAAAAAGTGTAGATAGATCCAATGGTTCTCGCTACCCTAGGGTAAAAGTGCTCAAAAGATAATTATCACGGCATCACAAGATGATTCCATGTGTATAGGGTGGGCTGAGAGAAGCCAGATGGTGGGGGTCACTGACAACAATGAGGAGGATGATGAGTTGGAGATGTCATGTCATGATTTTGATATCTCTGATTGCCACGAGAGATGGTCAATATCAGATTGACTAGTATAGATCGTGCGATGTGCCATCGTGGAAAGAATCGATGACCCACTTTCAAACTTGGTTCAAATATGAATTCAAGTTGTTTTCGACTCGCGCGAGCAGTAGTGGAGAACAATACGGTGACGCCTAATCCCATAATAGCATTAAAAGACTTTTTAGAATTATTTTTGATTCGAAAAGCAATTCAGAAGTGACCAGAAGGTGATTCCAGAGTTGGAGAAGATTCAAGAAAGCTATCATAGTGCAAAATTAAGGTTTTCTTTGTGCTTTCAAAACTGTAAGTTGCTTACCTCCCCTTCTGTTTTTTCAAAGCTGGTTAGTGTAAATTGTGTGAAGTTTTAGTGAAAGGATTGAAGATTGTTGTAGGGTTTTACAGCCTTGGCAAAAGGAGTTTAAGAATTTTTCATTCTTCCGTGTTGGAATTATCAATTATTGTGTTGAACCCTAGTTTTTGTCCCTCATTTGTTTATAATTATTAAGAAGACCCTAGTTTAGTAGAATAGCTCCCTCATGAAACCACTTAGGGCACACATAATATATAAGGAGGAATTTGTATGATTACTTTATGGACAAATTAAAACCATCAAAAAATGATAAGTATCGGGGGATAAATCTTATTCAAGGGAAAACCCTAGGAGAAGGGTTAGTTGATAAAGCATACAAAATTTTAGATGCTAGGGTACCCAAGACTGGGATAGACATGTTTGAGTTATGGTATGGACAAAGGAATTTATAGTCTCCATCCTCAAGTGCATGGCAGTATGACTTAGGTAATCCGGTGGTTCCTAACGTGTTCATGGATGTCGACCTTCTCAGAGCAGTTGCAGACATGTATGACCCAAGTTCAAGAATGATAAGGGGGAATGATGGAGAGGTCTTGTTGACAATCCGAAGGGAGGAGTTCCAAAATGTTTTATTTATTTATATGAACCCTCTACTGCACTGATTCAAGTAAATTTAGATGAAATAAAGGCCGAGTATCCTAAAACAAAGGGTTTTGTCAGAAAAACCCTTCTCCTGGTGCACTTGGCGAAAGTGAGAGACACATCATACCATATTGGCCCAGGTTCAATGGAGCCTTTCCCAATTGGTGCTTTCGCCAAGTATTTTCAAGACACTTTCTTTTCTCTGCGCTAGGTTTTGGGTTTTGACCCTTTCACGATTATGCCACCAGATTACATGTATATGGCCATTCAAATTTAGCATCCTAATTTTAGAGTGGTTTTTTATTTCACACCATATCTTGAAGAAAAGATTCATGAGGGACTATTAGACATTAAGAATAAAGTGTTAAGAAATAATTGTATTGGTATTCATTGTTGATGCATATGTTCTTGTATAAGAACTCAGCTTATTTTAAAGATACCATGAATCTCAGAAGGACAATTAATAATGTTGAGATATCGGTGCAACTATGGAGTATGGATATGTCGTGGGACAGGCATAATGCTAATTTTGTAAGATTTGATAATGGTTTTGCTTCTAAATTAAGGCAACGATTGATAGTAATGTTGGAATCCAAGAATACTGAGAGGGGGGGGGTGAATCAGTGTTCTACAAGTAATATAAGATTTTACCTTATTATAACATACACATATAAACTAATAAATGAAGAAACATATAACATGAAGTAAATAAACAAGCCACATGAATGAACACCATAGCACATAGAATTTTATACATGGAAAACCTCAAAGACGAAAAACCACGGTGGGATTTGTGACCCACAATATCAATTCACTGGCCATATGAAAGATATTACATAGCATGGGGGCCTACACATGTACGAAGACACACTACTCAACACAAAAGAGTATCATTGGCTAAAAGCTTCTGCTAAGATAAAATAGTAATGGTGAACTCACAAAATGCATCTACAATGCTAAAAAGCGTTTCGGTTAAAGCTCTGTTCTATACCAGTTCATAAACCTTGAACCCTTCTACTGATATCTCCTTTCCTCCAAGAATTATTTACAAACCATCTACTGATCATTGCATGATATAACTTTCACATACAAAATGATTTTTAAACATATCCTTCGCATCACTTTATTCTACTACCTTGTCATATATCAAAATGACTTAACAGACTGACTTATATACCCTTTACAATAATTACAGATATTCAATGTTGGCCCTATACAATAATTACAAAATGATTTTACAAATATAACCTTTTGGATCCAGACTAATGTCGGCTTCACTGAAGTGCTGGATGTCGGTGTCGGTGCCGCTGATGACCCTGATTACTCCAATGTCAGTACATGTCAGTGTATGCCTCCAATGCCAGTATCTGTCGGTATATGCCTTCAATAGAATCTTGTTGCCATAAATGACAACATATGAATCCAATGAGTGTCAATTTCCAACAATCTCCCCCTTTGGCATTGATGGCAACACTCATGTGAAAAATGGATTCCCTGTCGGTTCAACTGAAACATGCTCCCCCTGAGCTGATTGACTATGTTTGCAATATACTCTATGTCTGATAACTCCCCCCTAGGATTATATACATTTTCATAGTTTGCACATAATATACACTCCCCCTTTGGCATCAATGCCAAAGACTGATGAAAGAATTAAAAAAATAATTATAGATTACTTTACCAGAGCTTGACCAATTTCAAGATTTCTGTGTAAGCTTTCTCTAATAACTGTATATAGGTATCCCAACCGGTTTTGAGTGTTCTAGATATGGATACAAGTCCACTCAATAGATATGCTAGTGTTTCTTTCTCAGTGACTTCTGTCGGTGTGGTCTTTGCAAGCATATTTATGCATTCCTTCTTATGTACACCAAGTGAATCCAATCTTGGACTCACCAAACCTCTGAGAATTCTTTCTCTCTAAATAATCTTGTCTCTTTCCTTTTCAAAAGAAAAAAATTTGTTCTCCAAATTCCAAATTTGTCTATCAATGGATGTTGTAAGCAAATTTAGTCCATCAAAATAATTTGCAATATTAGCAATCTTTTCTTGTAACTCCTTTATCCTCTTATCTACATTTGTTGTAAGAATATCTATATTACAACAGACCCTATAGATAATAGTACATTGTTTCAAAGAATTTTCAACAAGTATAAGTTTCTCTTCAACCTTCCCCTTTTCTGTCTCAATAATCTGGTCAAAAGCAGCTTTCTTAGCCAAAGTAAATCTTTCAAGCTCTTTCCTATCGGAAATCTGTTGTAATGATTGAATTTTTTTAGATATGTGCTATGTCAATTCCTTGAGCTTGCTGAAAGGGCTTGCTTCTTTTTCAATCACACAATCATGAATCAATGTGTGCAAAATTGTTATTGACTAATCCATTATTCCTTTGTCTGTAGATCCTTCCTTTATTAGCTTTTGAGTAGCCATCATCATTAGCTCTATGGGACTCATCTTTATGATTTATTTCTTCTCAACTTGAGAAGCGTCAGTTGCCAAAATTTTTGCTAGGGAATCAACTATTGGTTGAATCTCCTTTTCCTTTTCTATCTTCTCCTTATCCTCTCCCAGTGTATCTCTTTTCTCATCCTCTTTTTCACCGGTGGCTTCAACACTTGGTGCAGTATTTGTTACTACCGGTGGAGTATTATCCATAATATTATCAATACCCTATACATTACCTATATCACCTTGCTCAGACTATACAAATGTTTTCTCTATCTATTTGATTTGAACTTCCCAAAATTCCTTTCCCTTTAGATTTGTATGGAATGGTGGGAGTTGTTGCCTTAAAAAAACTTATTGAGAAGTAAGGAAATCATAATTCTTTTGGAAGAATTTAGCCCAACCATCTCTGGTTTCATTTATTATTTCATTGACTCTGCCCATCATTAAGCTTATTTTCTGGGGTTTGCTGCTAAAGATTGTTCTATTTGCAACTTCTATACATCTTTTTATTTCCTTATTATTTATAGAACCACACATACTCAAAAGTTCAACTTCTTTAATCTCTTTGTCCCTCCTAATTGCATCTAATCTCCTTTCATCTAACTTATTATACAATGATAAAGGAATTTCTTTCAAAATCTCTACCAAAGCCTTCTTATATATGTCTAAATGTAACAAAATTGCTTCTTCTATTTCATTTTGTTCATTGTCATCTAAATGCTCATATAAATTTGACACATTCTTCAGAATTGCATCTTTTGCTACCTCATCAATTAACTCTGCACAAGTCATATTACCAGATTCAGTTGCTTCATCACTCTTACTCTTTTTCTTGCTAGGGGTTGTAGGAGCAGATGGAGCAGGCTTCCTCTTATGAGTAGGCTTCCTTGTCGGAGGTGTGGATGTAGTTGTTACCTTTCTTACTAGCTTCATCCTTGGTTCCACCTTCTTCTCTTCTACCGGAGCCTTGTCAGTTTTCTTCCTCTGTACCCTTCTGAATGCAAGAGGTTGATTATCCTCTGGATCAGAATCAAAATTGATAGGAAATATGAATTTTGTTGTCCTCTTTATGTCAGGAGCACTTTTCACTACAGTTGTTGCAATCGCCATTGCCGGTTGATCTATTAGTTTAGATCTAGAACCTAGTTCTGTATCTATCCTATGAATTATATTCTAAAAGAAGGCAAACATTTTGTCTATCTTCTTTTCCCTCCTTTTCTTATTGAAACCAATTTTAACCTCAAGAGCCTTCTCCTCTGCAATACCAAAGTGTTCAACCTTATCATCCAAAGGAGAATCAATAAACATTTTAGCATATAGTTCCAAGATGTTGTAATCAACTTCATAACCTAATTTAGTGACCTATATTGTTCTAGTTTCCACCGCTTTCATGAGTGTCTCATCTATTTTTACCATGAAGCAGATCTAAGTGGAGTATTTCTCCATAATGTATTTGGATATTCTCTCCCTAAGTCTCATGTTCTCTTGAAATTTTTTAAAGTAGCCCCAAAGCTTCTCATCCCTGTTGCTGCCAAGACCGGTGATTGCATCTTTGATCTGCATGCCTATCGATATGTCATGAGCCCAACATTTCTTTCCCAAACCTAGTAGCTCATTCATGAAATATAACATCAAACAAACAATAAGATTTCTAAACCAGAATGTTCCTTTCTTAACCTCTTTGATCTTGCCAAGATTTAACATCAATTCACTTCTTAACCATTCACACAAATCATACTTTCCCTTATTCTTTATCATTTGATATGCAACATAGATACAGGAACTGACAACAGAGTTCAATCGACTTGATTGTGTTACCTTGGAGCCAATGATCATGCTGGCAAATTTCACATCTATATATTTGATGGTGTTGACCCTCATCGACCTTCCATCATGGGTTGCACCAGTGAGCTTTTCAACCTCAGTGTTGGAGATCTTCTTCCTTGGTTCCTATCCAACTTTGGGTAAGCCAGTGACCACCAGAATTGCTTATTTGGTGATCATGTGAGGCCATTCCAGCCAGATGAATTCATTATGGACCCTGCTCAGAACATATCTAATCATTTCATCCTTGAATTCCGATATATACAGGATTCCGGTTAACCCTAGGTCTTCAATTATTTGATATTCTGGCTTGATTGTTCTAGAGCTTCCTAGTATCACAGATTGATACATTCCCTTGATTTTCTCAGTGAATATAAGCCATGATGTCTTCCACATAAACTATGCTATCGGGAACCCTAAAAAATGCATCAATAGAGTCTTCCTTCATTGTAATTTGAGGAACTTCCTTGAAAACAAGTCTAAGCCTATCCTTAACCTCAACAATAGTGGGATTCACAATGAAAGTAGGAGAAGATGATGATCCAAATGCCATTTCAAAGAAATACCTTGATAACAATCGTTAGTTGAAAGATTTTGATTACTTCTCAAATACCTGTTGAAAATCTTTTAGAATGCCTTTGCTTTCTCTTGATAGCCTATGATTCGCTTTTCTTTGCTCAGGTTTGCTCGAGTACTAGGTGAGTGAAAATGAGTCCATTTTCCCTTTTTATCAGCGAGTAAACCCTAATTCATCACTTTCATAAATGCTTAGTGGTGCGCCCTATCGGATGTCAGTTTCATAGTTTTATGTCAGATAAACCTCCATCAATGATCAATGCCATTATCCAAATCTCTTTCCAGATCTCTTTTAGGGAATATGAAAGATTTGCAATGAATTTGCCAGCCCCTAAGGCATATGCCTCAATTACCAGTTGGATTTCCTATTTGTGCAGGAATGCTCTGTTCTATGGGTGGATTTAATGGTGTAGTTACCGGTTTAGTTGCATCTCCACTTGCTTCTTTTGACTTTATAACCCATCTCTTGGTGTGATCTTGCTGTATTTCATCTACCTTTTTCTTTCCTTTCTCATTTTCTTTATCATTACTAATTGATTTAGTCTTGCTTCTGCAGTACTTAGCAATATGACATATTTTGTTGCATGCATAATATGTAACATTGTTCTTTTGAATTGATTTGACATATCCAGTCTCGTTCCTCAACCTACATTGATTAGCCAAATATCCAAACTTTCCACATGCATGATATTTAACATTCATTATGCAATCTTCTAAATTATGACCATATTTCTTGCAATTTGTGCTTTGACGGGGAACTGAATTGTAGTTTTGATTTTCTCTATTTCTACATTGTTTAGCCATATGCCAAAATTTATTACAAACAAAGCATCTACCATTGAATTTGTAAGAATTAGATTTCCTTACCAGTTTCCTCTGGTCTGATGAGTTCTGCATATTGGTTGTCTGATCTTCATTTGTAGTACTGGAGCTTTTGCCTTGTACAAATCCAAGTCCTCTAGAATCTTCATTCTATCTTTATCTTTTCAATAAATCATCCAACTATGCAACACTAATCTTTAATTTTTCTTTATACTCACTTGTAGTAGTCAAATCATCTCTCAGAGTCATTATTTGTCTCTCCAACTCTCATTCATTATTCTGGGATTGTACCAAATCATATCTCAACAAATTAATCTCATGAGCCAATCCACCACATTCTTCAAATTTGTTCTTCAGAGATACAACAAGATTTTCTTCCTTCTTCTTTCTATCCTCAATATCTTTTGACATCCTCATAGTTAGGTCTTTCATTTCATTCTTCATGAGCATGTTTTCTTGACTTAGTTTCTGACATTGTTCCTTAAGTGCATTTTTCTCTTCATCATCTTAGTTTGGAAAAAGTTCCTTCCTCTTAGCTTGATTTGATGATAACCTTTCTTGTAGAACAAGAATGAATTCATTAGCAAAATTCAATTCATCTTGCAACTTTAAGTTCTTCATCCTTTCAGCATCATAATCCTCAAGTGCCATCTCAAGTTGCTTCTCCATAGCCATGTTCAATGATTCCGGTTTTAGGATCTTCCTCAAGATGTTAAACTTCCTCCGAGGCACCAAGCTCTAATACCAATTGTTGGAATCCAAGAACACTAAGAGGGGGGGGTGAATCAATGTTCTACCGATAATATAAGATTTTACCTTATTATAACATACACATATAAACCGGTAAATGAAGAAACATATAACGTGAAATAAATAAACTAGCCACATGAATGAACACCATAGCACATAGAATTTTATACATAGAAAATCTCAAAGAGGAAGAACCACGGTGGGATTTGTGATCCACAATATCAATTCACTAGCCATATGAAAGATATTACATAGTATGGGGGCCTGCATATGTAGGAAGGCACACTACCTAGAGCACACTATTCAACACAAAAGAGTCTCACTGACTACAAGCTTCTGCTGAGATAAAACATTAATGGTGAACTCACAAAATGCATCTGCAATGCCAAAAAGAGTTTTGGTTTAAGCTTTGTTCTATACCAATTCATAAACCCTGAATCCTAATACTGGTATCTCCTTTCCTCCAAGAATTCTTTACAAACCATCTACTCATAATTGCATGACATAACTTTTGCATACAAAATTTTCTATATACATATCCTTCACATCACTTTATTCTACTACCATGTAATATATCAAAATGACCTAACAGACTAACTTATATACCCTTTACAAACAATATGCCTTATGTCGTCTTACAATACAAAATATATTCAATGTCGACCCTATACAATAATTACAAAATGATTTTATAAATAAAATCTTTTAGATCCAAAATGATGTTGGCTTCACTGAAGTGTTGGTTGTCGGTGCCAGGGTTGGTCATGACCCTGATTACTCCAATGTCGGTATTTGTTGGTGTATGCCTCCAATGCCGGTATCTGCCGGTATATGCCTTCAATAAAATCTTGTCACCATCAATGGCAACATATGAATCTAATGAGTGTCAATTGCCAACAAGTAAATATGCCAAGACTTCCTACACAACTACATGACTTCCTGAGACCAAAGGACAGGCTTCCAATCATGAAAATTGAGCACAATTGTGGGGATATTATCCCTTACCTAGTTAGCATGGTCATCAGAATTTATGGTTTTCCAAGGCAACCTCATGTGTTACCTTTTAATGTCCCATTGAGATTAGGGTTTCCTAAAGTAATTTGGCAAATAGGTTGTATCCAAGATAAGGATTTTAAGGGTAAGGGCAAGGGAACTATCTTCCTTGATTACATTGTTATTCCATACTTTTCTATTATGAAAGGAGGGTATGTGCATTTTGATAAAAAATTTCCACCATATCACTTGTGGATTGGTGTAGTCAGGTACATCGATCTAAAGGGGTTCTATAATCTTTTTAGACAAAGAATAAAAGGAGTTGCATTGCCTCATGAACACCATTTTCTTGAAGATGTAATAACAAATGATTTTGATTTCTCTTATCAAGATTGGAAGAAGGAAAAGTGGATAGCTTTTAGAAAGCTATGGGAAATTGTACAAAAAATGGATCCAAGTTATGATCCTTTGAGAAAATTCAATCCTTTATGTGCTGAAGTTAACTTTGTTATGAATAATTTTTATGAGTTAATTCTTGCTTTAAAAGAGAAGAAGACATGGCTTGAGGAAATTCATGGCTGACAAATTGAGAAAAGGAATATACAATGGTCTACACCTATTTCATCTGCAGATGTAGCCATAATTCATCAAATGAGGATGAAACAACCCAGCTCACCTCTTCCTCTACCTCATAGAACGGATGGGATAGAAGAAACTAGACCTTGTTATGAGCCCCCTTTGAGGGGTGGTATTGTTATAAAAAGAGTAAGGGATGAAGAGAGTAGTGATGAAAATAGTGGTAGTGACAGTAGAATGTTGGTTAGGAGGAAAGGAAAGAAAATAATGAGGGTGGAGCCATCCTGAGAGATACAAGTTATACTTTTGAGAGTAGTCCTAATCATTGATCTAGAAGACTCAGATAGAAGCCCCTCACCACCACATGTGCCTTCTTCAACTCCTAGACAATTTGAAGAACATGGAGGAGATCAGCAAATGGAAGAACAATAGGATGAAGACACCATTGAAATTACAAATGCAGAAATGCAAATTGGTGTTCCTCCTGAGCCACCCACTCTATAATTTGACATCACTCCTTTGGATATTCAGAGAAGAGAATTTAGGGATGCTTTGACAAATTTATTGATGATGAAGCTTTTGTGAGAAGCCCAACTTTTCTTCAAATGACGAGGAAAATGAAAATGGATGAATAGAAGAAGAGAAGTGTCGAGAGAATGGCCCAAAGGCCAGATAGGTCTAACCAAGAAAATCAAGTGGAGGTCAAGACTGAAATGATGGAAGAGTTGAAGGCAATAATTGCAGATAAAGGAAGAAAGATAGTAAATTAGGCTGATATCTTTATTCTACCTGAATGGGATATAGTTGATGCAGTGGCATTTGATACAATTAGAAAATAAAAAGGCCATCAATACAACTCAGAAGAGGAAGCAAGGTTTGCACTCAAAGGATCAGATTTTATAGAGGATCACACAACCTAGGTAATATGGTCACTAGAGAAAGGGCCTAGGAGGCCTGATATAAATGATATAAATCCAAACCTGAAAGGAGGTCTCATTGTAAAGAGAGCCTCTGATACATCAATTGTTGAAGCAACAAAGTTAGTTGTTGATACGACCAAATTGGCCTATGAAACTACGAAAAGAGAGGCTAAGGAGAAGCATGAATTAATGAAGAAGTTTGAGAAAGTTTTTAATGATTATAATACAATCCAACAGAAATATGTGGAGCTTTAGACTAAAGTTTATCTCCTTGGCATTACATCAATCCCATCAACATACAAGCCTCCACCAATCTCACATATAGATTCATTTCAATTTGACAATGAGATAGATATTCCAACAATACCGCTAGTACCTTATGTTAATGATGATCCTGAGCCCACTAGATCTACTAATCCAACCAGAGCTCAAATTTTGGAAAAGTTTGATGAGTTTGAGCAAAAGTTAAAGGAGTCAAAAGATCAATCTACCAGTAAGTAGAGAGAGATAGTCAGCTCTGCGTTAACTCATTTAAATGAGAAAGTAGACAGTAGACTTAATAGTGTTCATTCTTTAAATTCTTTATTTTTTAATGCTATTCAAAGTTTTGATAAAAATAAAGAGGTAGAAATCCCTTTGTTTACAAAATGGTTACAAAGGGGAAACGATCTCAGAATAATGTCCATGCCTTCAAAGTACCATGCTGAGAGGCCACCAACACTTCAGCCAACTTATTTATAGGTAAGATCAATGCAAGAAGCCCAAATGTTGCCAAATAATATAGAAAGGAAAATAAGAGAGTTGATGAGAACTTTCAGTGAAATGAATGAGACACTTCTTCCTAGTATTGAGAATGAAAATGGGGAAATTAAAGTTATGGAAAGAAGAGGCAAAAAGAGTTATCAACACATAGATGGATGTGATTTGTGATGATTTAGACACTACCATGCTTGAGGACAACATGGATAAGATAATACACACAAGATTTTTTTTGAAACTTTTGAAAGGGAGGCAAATCAAGTAGCAATTAAGTACATTCCCTATAGGGAAAAGGATGATGAGGTTATTATTTTCAAATGGTTGTTACATGAAGAATATGCTAAATGGAGTAATATCTATTTCAAGGATGAATGAGGACATCAATTAGTTAGTTAGTTAACTATGTGATGTGGAAGTTTGGTAGATAGTTTTGGTTCTATGCAGTGGTCACTTTTTGGACATGAGCAATAAAAGAGGTGGGCCCTTCCCAAATCTTCATCGACAACAACAAAAGGGAAAAAGAATGCATAGAGTGTAATGATGAATCTGTTGTAGATATTTTGGTCTTGGTTGTGGCATTCCTTAAATGGAATATTTTGTAACATAATTGTAGGTAACCGGTCATTTTTGAATGACAAGTGTCTCCTCTGGCCTGTGGATTTTTTTCTCCCTTTTTTCTATAAAATGAAATCCAAGGCTAGTAGAAAGGGTTCCAAATTTGGTCTCTGTACTTATTAATTTTGAAAATTCTTAGAGTCATAAGGTTCCTGTAGCAAATATTAGTTGAAAGTGAGCAATTGTAAAGATTTTGGAAATAAATAGATAAGAGTCGTGTGTCTAAATTTTCTTATAGGTTCTTGAAGGAGTTATGTGTAAATGGTCTTTATGACATAGATAGAAAATTGATTTAAAAGGGAATATAATTCTGATTTATTTCTCTCCTTTGTGCAATTATATCATCTTTTGAATGAAATGTGATTAAGGATTTCTTTCATTCATTACACTTTTGTGGTGTATGTACTTTCTATTCCTTGTTTTATCTAAGGGGTCAATTAAAACACTTGAGTAGAATTGCAGAGTGATAAGACTTGTTCATGGATTTAATAAGTAGTCTAGATCAGGGTTGTAGATGGAAAATGTTGTAAGGCAATGTTTTCCAAAGATCTCAATTCTATTAGATTAATTCAATTGTAACTCATTTATATATGTTGAGATCAAGCGCCCAATGGAGAGAGGCACTGTTCATAGTTTGTCATGAGTCCTTACAGTTATTTCTAACCTATATTCATCTGTTTTTGTTTCATAATTGATTATTATCAAGTAGCACTTTCATTTTATATGTACTGTTGTGCATTTCGTCCATCTCAAGCTCCATCTAGGTTGAGGATCACTGAAGGACTAGCCATCCTTGAGAATTCTCCATGCAGTTGAGCCCATATCTAATATTTTTTGCTTAATTTTGGTGAAGGTATAAGTATGGCACATAGATTATAAGTGCATCAAAGGATCACCCTCCTGGGTTTTTTAGAGCCCAAAGTGTAAAAGGATAAGCAGTAATACTTTTCATATGTTGGTCAAAGTCCTTGGAGAGTTTGAATAGTTGGAGTTGGCCTCTCCTCTGATAAATCTGAAGAATCAACTTGGGTTCTGCCTACTCGTAGTGTAAACCCCATTCTGGAGCACCAAAAGGAAACACAACCTAGGAGATGAGAAAGGCAACAAGGATGAATCTTTGAGCATGCACGGTGCACACCATGTACATTCAATACCTTTTCAATTTTAAGGAGAAGAAAAACCTTAGGGGGAGCTAAACCTGATCATATCTCTCACCCCCAAATTTTTGAGAAAGGATAAGTGTAAAGAAAGTTCAAGGGAATGGAACTTGTGACAGGGAAGTTGTTGAGAATGATAATTGTTTATGCATATTTTAGTTAATGTTGAGTTAGTTAAAATATTTGTAAATTTGATGTAGTTGTTTTTGAGTTGCTGAAGTTTATGCCTTGAAGGTATATCAAGGTTTGACATTGTTGGCGTACAGGTCACTGTGAAAAGGCATTTGGTTGTAGTTGCATATTTTCATATATAAGGCTATGTACAACTACAAACGGTGAAAACAAATTATAGACAATCCATGATAAGTGTATTCAATAGGGAAAAATACAAATCATTGGATCAATTGAATGATAAGTATGGTGCAACATAAAAGTGAATTGACTGATGTAATAGTATGAGGCAAATAATTTTTACACAACAATAAAAGAGGGGGAGTTGAATGTACTAGGATGAACTAGATATTTATACTATCACTAAAGCTAAAAGGACAATACCTAATGGAAGAAATAGAGCCTATATGAACAACTAATGATGTGATGTTTTCTTGCAAGAACAAGGATTGAAAAAAGTTTGTTTAAAGCTACAAGACATATAGGACATCGGGAAGATTTTTAGAAGAAAAGAGTGTGGATAAGAAAAGGTAGATTGAAGAGAGTAAAGTGTGCATTTGTGAATCTGAAATGTTAGGTGAAAAAGTGCAGAATCCACATAGTTCAAAAGTGTAAACCAATACGGATGGTTAGTGTGATAGGACCTAAAATTATATCTTGCAAAATTTGGTCATCCTAGTTTTATTTTTTCTCTTTGCCAAGTTATCAGGGATTGGGGCTTTAGGGGTTATGTCTTTTATGATTAAATCTTGGTTTGAAAGTAAGTCTTCGATCCCTTTTATATCCTGTCATTTCCTTTTTCTCACTTAAGACCGAGGGTTCCACTTTCGTTTGTGAGACCATTTTAATTTCCTAACTATTAAGTGGTGATTAACCAGTTCATGAAATATGGTATTCCTAAGTCATTCACATAGAATTTCCTATGACCGGTTTTCCTTTTAAATATTTGTGCCCATGCTTGTATTTTCCTAAGTTCGAAGAGTCCTAAATACTTTGACCATTTCCTAAAGATAGGACGGATTGTAGTGTCCACCATTGACTTGACTTGTTTGACTAGAGTTGACCTTTAATTCATGCGTGATAGACACTATTGGGCATAGGCTATTTCAGATGATTTATAGGATGTTGATACTATCATTAATGATCGTGTGATTTATTAGACACTATATGCTTATTATGTGATTGACTATCAAAATATTATATTGATCATGTGATTTGATGAGCATAATTGTTGATGGATTTTACATGCCTTACTATAATTGTGAATTATACTAATCATGCACTTGATGATGTTTTTATGTACTAACCATATTTAATAATTATCTATGATGAGTTGATCTTATGGTGTGTTTGATTGTTGTATGACTATCTTCGGGATAGAGACAATTCCAAATCACTCATTGTGAGCGGGATGTGTCGTTGCAATTCTCTAACCCTTGTCTGTTATAATATATATGTATATGTTGTATCATTTCTTTGTGGATGCAGGATTTGCAGGTACCAAACATCGACTCCACCTGTGGAAGACATCGACTCCACCTGGCTCCACAGGTCTGAACGTGTCTTTAAATCCCAATGGTATGTGGTTCGGAGTTGGCACAATTTCCCCTCACATACACTAGGTCTAAGTTGTTCACTCTGAGTCGTCAGTGTCCTAGCGCAAGTCGTCATGATAGTTAGTAAGCTGGGTTTCTTTTGTGTTGTGAGTATGTTAGTATTGGCTGATTGATTATTGATGTGAGATTAAATAATTAATGATGTTTATTTTAATTATTTGGATTAATAGCAATTTGATTATTTGGTTATCTAATGTTTAATTTAGTTTATTGGATTCTTGCCTTTTTGGTTATTTGATTATTTGATATTTAAAAGTTTATTTATTTTAATGATGATTTAATATTTATTTAATTTTTATTGTTTAGCTTATGATGTGTTTTATATTTATTTGTGATATGACCTTTATTGGAATTTATTTATTTATTTAATCGCCTATGGTTTAATATTTATTTGGCTTTTAATGTTTATATAGTTCATTAATTCATTTATGAGCCTTTGGTTTATTTAATTTAATCTCCCCATTTGATTTATTTAATTGTGGCTCATGTTTTATTTATTAGTTTGACTTTTATATTAAGTGGACTGTATAAATAATAAAATGATAAAACGTTCCCACCAAATTGTAAAAAGCATGATTTATATTTACCTTACCTACCCTCTTCTCTTATTGGTTGAATTTAAAAAGGGAGGTAAAATTATATTATATGGTGGGGTTGGTAAAATATATTATAGATTGGAATATTTTGATTGGCTGAGATTGAGTCTAGGGTTTTTAGTTAATGTTTGTCTTTTTATTTTCTTTTCCGTGGGGGTTGGTTCCTCTCTGGAAAATTTTCTCCAACAAGTTTTCTTCTTGGTTTTGGTTTTTCTTCTCTCTTGGATTTTGGCTGGAGCTTAGGTTGGATTTGGTTTGGCTGGTGGAATCTCTTCTTCAGCTTCTTCCATAACACGGATTGCAGGTTGGAGATGTATTCTACCTTTTTATATTTTATTTTACAGTTTTCATGTATTCTCTGTTTCTGTAGATTGAATGTGTGAGCTTGGGGAAACAAATCTAAAATTTGTATAGTGAGGAAGGAAATATATGAAGGCATAAATTTGTTGTAGGTTTTATTCTATAGGTTGTGGGAAATATTTGTATTTTTGGGTTTGCTAAAAGCCTTCTGTGTCTTTCTAAGTCTGTGTCGTGCATGGAGTTTTGATTTAATATTGGCCTTCAAGTGTGTATTATTTATTTAATGTTGAAGTAAATTTTATTTATTGGGTAATATTATTTTATTTTATTTTCTTGAACTTTGGGAAGGTAGGTATGGAATATAATGTTTTTGGAATATTTTGATTGGAGGATGGTTTTGCTTGGTTTTTTTTTTGGTTTTTTTTTTTTTTTTTTATAAATAGGCCTTCCTATGAATTCACGGGGGTTGGCATCTTTGGTGAATGAATTTCTAAGATTAATTTTAAGATTGTTGGTGGTTGGATTTAAATTGGATTAAAGGCTTGGACTACTTTTTCCTGTAGTTTTTTCCTGTAGGTTAATTTGCTAATTGTTTGATTGTGTGGTACTTTCCGGATTAATTTTTGTACCAGAGGCTTTATTTGAGGGCTGTTATATTTTCCAAATTTGGCTTTTATCAATTTCGTTGTATTTGGATGGTCTTATGTATATTTGCTCCTCTGCACCATTATGGACATTATAGACTCTCTTCCATGTGAATAGGCCATGGATGATTGAGGTGAATATATATGCTATTTTGGACTAGAAAGTGAGTAGGCCTTGTTGTGATGTTATCTTCTATTTGATGGCAGCATTTGATGCCTTGATATGCCTTTGTTTATTGCTAGCCAAGAGGCTCATTTTGTTATATTGATGTTGTTGTAGCCTTGCATATGTCGTGAGAGTATGTGTGGAAGTTATTGGCTGCATTGAGTATTATTTTAATGTATGTATGTTGGTAGAGCCTCTTGTGATGTGTTGTTGGGCCATGTTAGGAGGAGTGGGCTTCCTTGTGATGACCGGGGTCACGAGAGATAGGCTTGCATGAGGTTCCTTGTAAGGATGCATGAAGTCTAGACCACCAGGGCACATTGGAGTTTTCCATGATTTGTAAACAAGTGATAACATTGATAATGAATTAATTGGGATGAGAAAATTATAACTCACTTAAACAAGATAATGAATAGTTTTGAGCCTCATGACTTATGTCCTAGGGAGGATGTTTTAGGATAAGCATGAGAAGGCTGTGAAGATGGTAAGCTAATCTCCCTTGGTCTCTCATAGGTTGAGATGGCTCCACATGTCCATCAGGCTAGCACCTTATGCTATTATGTTATTATGTTATGAGGATGGCATGTGATGACACTCCACTCCTACATGTGTTTCCCCTTTATGATTTATGATTATGCTTATTGGATGCATTTATGTCCTGATGAGTTTTACACCTCTGGGAGTTTATTCTTGTGGCTTTGTGTGAGTTCTTGCTTGAGAGTCCTTGTTAGTTAGTCCCTTTGGTTTTGAGTGTCAGCCTAGATGTAGAGTGTGTGTTGGGACCTTGTGTCATCTCCTAGCATGGGGGGTGGTTCCTTTGGTTCCACATGGTCAGGTGGTTGGTGCTTTTAAACCATTGGGATGTTCCTATTTTTGGATTCTTCTTGCGTGGGTAAGGATGCTTCTTCATATTGTTCATGGATAATAATTGCAGCAAGAATGTAAATGGTTATGTGATTTATGTAATGAAATTCTTATGTAACGATTGTAAAAGAAGTCATGTATATGAGAAATGACTGTGTTTGTTCTAGTTATAGCGATGTCTTTTGATTATGGTAGATGATTGTAATGATGAGCCTTGACTGGTGTTGTAACACATTTATATTAAATGAAATGGATGCATGAGATGTGGATAAGTATGGTGGTTTAGAATTTAATGATGCATTTCATGTTCTTGATCAGCCATGTTAAAAGAAAATGGTGTAAATGTTATGACAATGGTATTAGTTTTGAAATGATGTCTTTAACTAATGATTTAAGTAGAAGAAATGTTATGTCTTGATAGGATGTATGCATTTGAGTAATGTTGGAAGATATTTTAGGACATGTTTATGAGTTGTGATTAAATAATTTGAAATTATATTATTATACTTCGTAGACAGTGATCTAATGATTGAATCGAAATCCTATAATGCTTGGGATGTAATTGAAGGTTCCTTACGAAATTTTGTATGGATGTTCTTAGTGAATGAATTGCTAATCTTATTAATGGAAATTACTAGTAAGTGTATGGGGAGACGATTAAATGAGTTCTTATCTTTTAGGAAAGGATTAGAATGTATCTTGTGTTATGGTTTAAGGTTATATCTCCATTTGGTGGATGCTATTAGTTGTTATGGAATTGGGATATTGTACCTTAGTTTGTGTTGAGATGAATTTGTGTAGTTACCTGATTTGTAATAAGATGATTGTTGGTTAACTGATATAGTGTAAGAGATTTTATGAGTATTAAACGAGCTATGGGTTAAATGGTTTGTGAGTATTGCCTTATGTACTTTAGGAATCATGATGAAGTAATAAGTATGCTAGAAGCATAGAATCATAAATGATTATGTGGAAGTTAATCGTAAATGGAAATTATGTTAATGCAATGTAAGGGTTAATCCTGATATATGAATGGTGATGTCCATAGTAGAAGGTTGGTTAATGGTAATAGGAACATTTGGACTTGGTGTATAAAATGAATCTAAGTGAAAAGGGGAAATAGATGTGCATTGAAAGATAGAATCTCATGTTAAATGAAAGATTAAGTAGATTGCATATCATGAGTGTTAGGTATTCCTATGATGTATCTATGTGTGTATAATGATTAAGATTATGTGGTTTTGATCTAGAAGAAAGTAAAGGCTTATTGCTTATGTAGGTAGATTAAATAATGTTGTTGAGATACCCTAGGGAGTTAGTAGTAATGATTTATTGTATTTCGCTTGAGTGATTTACTCTATGTTCATAACACTTAAATGTTGTTGTGTGCTCACTGCATTGCTTAAGTGATGTTATGTGTTGTATTGTTTTAAAAAACAAAAAGTTAAATTAGCATGTTTTTAGCTATATTTCTGTGGGGTATATTTGCAGGCATTACATTTGGTATCAAAGCCCATGTTGCAACACTAGGATCTCTAGTTAAGGATATTTTTATTAGTCTTGTGAATGTTCCTTGATGTTCCTTGAATTAAGTTACTCTTGAGATTTGTGTTAGAAGAAGTGTTATTGGAATTTTTGGAATCTTAGATATCTATGCCTTGTGTTTCTCTCTAATTCCTTATAGGAATCATAACTTTAAGTAAATTTTGTATTTATTCCTTATGTATGTCTCCAAAATAAGAGAAGTGTCTATATGTTCTTACGTTCTCTATAAATTTCTAGTGCTTACTTGGATGATTAGGGTTGTTTTCCTTATACATAATTAATTTTGTGGTAGATTGAGAAAAGAATATGTGTATCCTCTTAACTAATGAGATGATCATAAAATTAGTCTATTATGTCGATCTTCCTATGAATAGAAGGATGAAGTTTTTGTATTATACATTTAGGAATAATTTAGTATAGATAATGATGTGAAAATCGAAGGAATCAAGTATGTGGTGCTTAATAGAAGTAGTTGGAATTCCTTTTTCCTTATTTAATCTCTTATGTGAAATGTAAGGAGGTTAGTTGGTAATATAATGATTTCCCCATAGAACTATTGGTTGTTTTGGTATATGTGTGATTTTGTATGTAATAAAAGATTGTTTGAGGAAATCATAGCTATCAAAGGATTTGGGATTGCTAGTTGCACGTGTATTGGTAGGAGATCTTATGGAAGTTGAAATTGCATACCTTTAAAAGTGGTAGCTGCATTTGGCATGACTAGGAAATTCAAACTGAGTTTGCATAAATTTGTGTGTATTGATTTGTGTGGCAGTATCCCTCCCTTCCTCTTCTCTCTTTGGGGTAAAGGATTCAAATACTTGGGGGTTATTGATATTAAGTAGAAGGATTGGATAATGATTTATGAATATGACTCGTAAACGTTAAAGGGAAGATTAGATGAAGTTAATTTGCATTGGAGACTGAAATTTAGGTATTGCATTCATGATCCTTATTCTTTAAAGGAAGAATTGATTAAATATAATATCTCATCATTTAATTAGGAAATGTATCGTGAAACTAAAAGAAGATAAATATGTGTATTGAAGCAAGGATTTGTGCATTGCATATGTAGAAATTGAAATGATATCATTGTGTCTTTATTTGGTTTGGCAAGATAAAAGTTTTAGATTTGTGTAGGAATTGTGTGGCATTGAATAAATATTTCTCTTAACTAGATGGATAAATTAAGAAAGGTTACTATATCATTGCCTTATTTGAATTTTAAGAATTATGCTTCCTTAGAGAATTCTAATGAGATAAAATAATAATTAGTTATATGAAATTGTGTTGGGATTCTAAATGCCAATTTTTCTTGAAATGTTGAAAATACATAGTCTATGAATGATAGTAATCAAGTAATAATAGGAAGTGATTTTAAATAGAATGATGTGTGTGTTCTTGTAATTTAAGTGGTATTAGATGAAAAGAAAACTAAGTTCTGGAAGTGGGACAAGATATTCTTAACTTAGATAACTAGAAGTATGTCAGAAGATTATTAATGGTAAGAGTAGAAATTGTTATTAAACTTTGGATTTTGTAATGAGACCTATTTTTCTTGTTTAAATATATGATTGGCTAAATTGCTTAAAGACCTTATGAAGGTATTTCTAATCTTCTATAGGTTATTAGTTGTGCATTAACAGAAATAATGTGTGTTGTAGTTTACTATCAAGTGAGTAATTGAAGCTCTAACCTCTGTTTCTGTTATAACTTGGTGAATATGATAATGGTATAGATAAGATATCATGAACATTAGTAATGGTATGAGTATATTGCTTGTGCATGTGTGAGTGCGTAGTTGCTTTATCTCTTCCTACCTATGTCAACTTTCATAAAGGATAATTGCCTATATTTTTGAAAATATTGAATTGCATAAAAATAATGAAGAGAATACAGACATACAGATTAAAATAAAAGTCTTAAAATATGGCGTGCACTCTCTAACACATTCAAGGGATTTCACCCTTGGATGTTGTGTAGTAGTTACTCCCTTTGGTGTGACTAATGTTGGTCACCTCATGATATGGGTTGGATGAATCATTTATTTTGCCTTGAGTTAATTTATGATTTATGTGATGTGTTGTAAGGATTAATGTGTATTTTTTTTTTTTTAGATTTATTTACTTTTGGATGACCACTGATTTCTTCTTTCTTTTATTTTTCCCTTGTGGTGGCACTTGCCACACTTCAATTTCTTGATTGATTTCGCCGGCAACTTTTCTTCTCTTTTAATTTAATGAATTGATTTGAGGATATTTCCTTTGACCTCCTCTTTTGTTGTCTATGATGGTCATTTTGAGTGTCGATGTATTGTTGGCCCATATCTTGAGCCAGTGTTGTCTCTATCATGTTCATTTTGAACCTCTGATAATGTGTGTGAGGGAGGACATCGTGGAAAAGTGTGCTAGACTAAGAAAACAATTAGATAATGTTGTTATTAGCCGAGTAAATGAAGTGTTAATAATGTGAAATTTATTGGTAAGTTTCTAAAAGTTTATAGTAGATAGAAGTGCCTTGAAATTGTGAAGTCTAAAATTATGGAATAGTTAAATAAAAAGTAGTTGCTGATTTCTTGCCTTCAAATCTTTGTGTACGCATACTGGATTAAGGATGCCCTTTGAATGATTTGATTGGATAAGGATTGCAGCTAATGTTTGTATAAAGTATAGTGCAAAGTAAGCATGGTGGAAATTAGGATATTTGAATGCCATGAAATTTGTTGTTTAAAATAAATAGGTTATATATGCTTGATTATGATGTGATGTCTAGAACATATTTAACTTGAGGAAGCTTATTTTGGGGAAATTTCCCCTCATTTAGGCTTATGACATGATTTGTTCAATAATATAATAAGTGCATATGTGTAAGATATTGTATAAATCTCTCTCTCTCTCTCTCTCTCTCTCTCTCTCTCTCTCTCTCTCTCTCTCTCTCTCTCTCTCTCTATTTGCATGCAACTAGATGATGAGGGAGTATTATTATGAATACTAGTGCGAAATGTAGTGATTTCTTCTTATTGATGCTTGAATCAGTGATTGAAAGTACAACTTTGTATTGCAAGTGTGGTTAAAATGAAGTTCCCTTGTAAGTATTTTAACAAATTAGTTTACATATCATAATTAATAACAATTGGTGCTTCATTTACCTCTTGTGTAACATGTTTATTTTGAATAATTGAAGCATAAAGAGGAAATTTATTTATCATTATCTTTCTTGGAGTTAGAAAATATTATAATATGTTTGTGTTAAAAGAAAGTTTTTGATTTATGTGTGCTAGTTGTCACCCTAAATCTTATGACTTCCAGGAGTAAGTCGAGTCTAAGGAGGGGAGGATGTAGTGTCCACCCTTGACTTGACTTGTTTGACTAGAGTTGACCAGTTCGTGAAATATGGTATTCCTAAGTCATTCACATAGAGTTTCCTATGACCAGTTTTCCTTTTAAATATTTGTGCCCATGCTTGTATTTTCCTAAGTTCGAAGAGTCCTAAATACTCCGACTGTTTCCTCAAGATAGGATGGATTGTAGTGTCCACCCTTGACTTGACTTGTTTGACTAGAGTTGACCTTTAATTCATGAGTGATAGACACTATTGGGCATAGGCTATTTCAAATGATTTATAGGATGTTGATACTATCATTAATGATCGTGTGATTTATTAGACACTATATGCTTATTATGTGATTGACTATCGAAATATTATATTGATCATGTGATTTGATGAACATAATTGTTGATGGATTTTACATGCCTTACTATAATTGTGAATTATACTAATCATGCACTTGATGATGTTTTTATGTACTAACCATATTTAATGATTATCTATGATGAGTTGATCTTATGGTGTGTTTGATTGTTGTATAGTTGTCTTCAAGATAGAGACAATCCCACATCACTCATTGTGAGCAGGATGTGTCATTGCAATTCTCTAACCCTTGTCTGTTATAATATATATATGCATATGTCGTATTGTTTCTTTGTGGATGCAGGATTTGCAGGTACCAAACATTGACTCCACCTGGCTCCACAGGTCTGAGCATGTCTTTAAATTCCAATGGTATGTGGTTCGGAGTTGGCACAATTTCCCCTCACATACTCTAGGTCTAAGTTGTTCACTGTGAGTTGTCAGTGTCTTGGCGCAAGTCGTCATGATAGCTAGTAAGATAGGTTTCTTTTGTGTTGTGAGTATGTTAGTATTGGTTGATTGATTATTGATGCGAGATTAAATAATTAATGATGTTTATTTTAATTATTTGGATTAATAGCGATTTGATTATTTGGTTATCTAATGTTTAATTTAATTTATTGGATTCTTGCCTTTTTGGTTATTTGATTATTTGATATTTAAATGTTTATTTATTTTAATGATAATTTAATATTTATTTAATTTTTATTGTTTAGCTTATGATGTGTTTTATATTTATTTGTGATTTGACCTTTATTGGAATTTATTTATTTATTTAATTGCCTATGGTTTAATATTTATTTGGCTTTTAATGTTTATCTAGTTCATTAATTCATTTATGAGCCTTTGGTTTATTTAATTTAATTTCCCCATTTGATTTATTTAATTGTGGCTCATGTTTTATTTATTAGTTTGACTTTTATATTAAGTGGGTTGTATAAATAATAAAATGATAAAACATTCCTACCAAATTGTAAAAAGCATGATTTATATTTACCTTACCTACCCTCTTCTCTTATTGGTTGAATTTAAAAAGGGAGGTAAAATTATATTATATGGTGGGGTTGGTAAAATATATTATAGATTGGAATATTTTGATTGGCTGAGATTGAGGCTAGGGTTTTTGGTTAATGTTTGTCTTTTTATTTTATTTTCTGTGCGGGTTGGTTCCTCTTTGGAAAATTTTCTCCAACAAGTTTTCTTCTTGGTTTTGGTTTTTCTTCTCTCTTGGATTTTGGCTAGAGCTTGGGTTGGATTTGGTTTGGCTGGTGGAATCTCTTCTTCAGCTTCTTCCATAACACGGGTTGCAGGTTGGAGATGTATTCTACCTTTTTTATATTTTATTTTATAGTTTTCATGTATGCTCCGTTTCTGTAGATTGAATGTGTGAGCTTGGGGAAATGAATCTAAAATTTGTATAGTGAGGAAGGAAATATATGAAGGCATAAATTTGTTGTAAGGTTTTATTCTATAGTTTGTGGGAAATATTTGTATTTTTGGGTTTGCTAAAAACCTTCTGTGTCTTTCTGAGTCTGTGTCGTGCATGGAGTTTTGATTTAATATTGGCCTTCAAGTGTGTATTATTTATTTAATGTTGAATGGAATTTTATTTATTGGGTAATATTATTCTACCCATTAAGTTATTTTCACCCATTGGGTATCCTTTTATTTAAAAGTTATTTTCACCCCAAGTCAATGGTTTAATTTATTTTACCTACCCATGGATTTGATTGGCTGGAAGTTTATGGTAGGTAGAAAATATATTTTATTTTCTTGAACTTTGGGAAGGTAGGTATGGAATATAATGTTTTTGGAATATTTTGATTGGAGGATAGTTTTGTTTGGTTTTTTTTTTTTTTTTTTTTTAATAAATAGGCCTTCCTATGAATTCACGAGGGTTGGCATCTTTGGTGAATGAATTTCTAAGATTATTTTTAAGATTGCTGGTGGTTGGATTTAAATTGGATTAAAGGCTTGGACTACTTTTTCCTGTAGTTTTTTCCTATAGGTTAATTTGCTAGTTGCTTGATTGTGTGGTACTTTTCGGATTAATTTTTGTACTAGAGGCTTTATTTGAGGGCTATTATATTTTCTAGATTTGGATTTTTTCAGTTTCGATATATTTGGATGGTCTTATGTATATTTTCTCCTCTACACCATTGTGGATATTATAGACTCTCTTCCATGTGAATAGGCCATGGATGATTGAGGTGAATATATATGCTATTTTGGACCAGCAAGTGAGTAGGCCTTGTTGTGATGTTATCTTCTATTTGATGCCAGCATTTGATGGCTTGATATGCCTTTGTTTATCGCTAGCCAAGAGGCTCATTTTGTTATATTGATGTTGTTGTAGCCTTGCATATGTTGTGAGAGTATGTGTGGAAGTTATTGGCTGCATTGAGTATTATTTTAATGTATTTATTTTGGTAGAGCCTCTTGTGATGTGTTGTTGGGCCATGTTAGGAGTAGTGGGCTTCTTTGTGATGACCAGAGTCACGAGAGATAGGCTTGCATGAGGTTCCTTGTAAAGATGCATGAAGTCTAGACCACCAGGGCACATTGGAGTTTTCCATGATTTGTAAACAAGTGATAACATTGATAATAAATTAATTAGGATGGGAAAATTATAACTCACTTAAACAAGATAATGAATAGTTTTGAGCCTCATGACTTATGTCCTAGGGAGGATGTTTTAGGATAAGGATGAGAAGGCCATGAAGATGGTAAGCTAATCTCCCTTGGTCTCTCGTAGGTTGAGATGGCTCCACATGTCCATCAGACTAGTGCCTTGTGCTATTATGTTATTATGCTATGAGGATGACATATGATGACACTCGACTCCTACATGTGTTTCCCCTTTATGATTTATGATTATGTTTATTGGATGCATTCATGTCCTAATGAGTTTTACGCCTCTAGGAGTTTATTCTTGTGGCTCTATGTGAATTCTTGCTTGAGAGTCCTTGTTAGTTAGTCTCTTTGGTTTTGAGTGTCAGCCTAGATGTAGAGTGTGTGTTGGGACCTTGTGTCATCTCCTAGCACGGGGGGTGGTTCCTTTGGTTCCACATGTTCGGGTGGTTGGTGCTTATAAACCCTTGGGATGCTCCTATCTTTGGATTCTTCATGCATGGATAAGGATGCTTCTTCATATTGTTCAAGGATAATAATTGCAGCAAGAATGTAAATGGTTATGTGATTTATGTAATGAAATTCTTATGTAACGGTTGTAAAATAAGTCATGTATATGAGAAATGACTATGTTTGTTCTAGTTATAGCGATGTCTTTTGATTATGGTAGATGATTGTAATGATGAGCCTTGAGTGGTGTTGTAACACATTTATATTAAATGAAATGGATGCATGAGATGTGGATAAGTATGGTGGTTTAGAATTAGTTGATGCATTTCGTGTTCTTGATCAGCCATGTGAAAAGAAAATTGTGTAAATGTTATGACAATGGTATTAGATCTGAAATGATGTCTTTAACTAAAGATTTAGGTAGAAGAAATGTTATGTCTTGATAGGATGTATGTGTTTGAGTAATGTTGGAAGATATTTTAGGACATGTTTATGAGTTATGATTAAATAATTTGAAATTATATTATCATACTTCATAGACAGTGATCTAATGATTGAATCGAAATCCTATAATGCTTGGGATGTAATTGAAGGTTCCTTATGAAATATTGTATGGATGTTCTTAGTGAATGAATTGCTAATATTATTAATGGAAATTACTAGTAAGTGTATGGGAAGACGATTAAATGAGTTCTTATCTTTTAGGAAAGGATTAGAATGTATCATGTGTTATGGTTTAAGGTTATATCTCCATTTGGTGGATGCTATTAGTTGTTATGGAATTAGGATATTGTACCTTAGTTTGTGTTGAGATGAATTCGTGTAGTTACCTGATTTGTAATAAGATGATTGTTGGTTAACTGATATAGTGTAAGAGATTTTATGAGTATTAAACGAGCTATGGGTTAAATGGTTTGTGAGTATTGCCTTATGTACTTTAGGAATCATGATGAAGTAATAAGTATGCTAGAAGCATAGAATCATAAATGATTATGTGGAAGTTAATCGTAAATGGAAATTATGTTAATGCAATGTAAGGGTTAATCCTAATATATGAATGGTGATGTCCATAGTCAAAGGTTGGTTAATGGTAATAGGAACATTTGGACTTGGTGTATAAAATGAATCTAAGTGAAAAGGGGAAATAGATGTGCATTGAAAGATAGAATCTCATGTTAAATGAAAGATTAAGTAGATTGCATATCATGAGTGTTAGGTATTCCTCTGATGTATCTATGTGTGTATAATGATTAAGATTATGTGGTTTTGATATAGAAGAAAGTAAAGGCTTATTTCTTATGTAGGTGGATTAAGTAATGTTGTTGAGATACCCTAGGGAGTTAGTAGTAATGATTTATTGTATTTCGCTTGCGTAATTGTTTGAATAGCTTGAGTGATTTACTCTATGTTCATAACACTTACATGTTGTTGTGTGCTCACTGCATTGCTTAAGTGATGTTATGTGCTATATTGTTTAAAAAAAATTAAATTAAATTAGCATGTTTTTAGCTATATTTCTCTGGGGTATTTTTGTGGGCATTACAATGATCCAATGGCTTGCACTTCCCCGATATCAAAGATGCGAGGGTTTTGATGACCGCAACATCGCGAGATTGTGTTGCGTGTTATCGATGGAAACCAGTAGGGTTGGTAGTGTCACCAGTAAAAAGCATTGTGTTACCGGTTCGCAGGTGGTAAAGGTCAATCTACTAACAGTCCCATCACTTTGAACATGCTCAGAATGAATGGAGATGTTTTATCCTGAGGTAAAAGGTGCTCAATTTTTAAGTTCAAAAAGAGTTAACGGGAAGTATGCTAGGCGGTAAAGTTTGAATAGATTAGATGGCCCTCATGTTCTCGCAATAGAAGTTGCAAGGTGGTTATAGACCATGGAATCGCGAGATGATGCCACATGTCCCGGGTTATCTAGAAAGACCTACAGTGGGGCCGCTAATAAAGTTTGACAAAAAGATTATGTGGTACTGATTATTCATGATTTTGTGAGGCCCTTGATACAGATGGAAAGTCAAGCGTTGAGTCAACAAGAGATGATTGCTGGATTGGTAAACTTGGAATATGATCGACAACTAGTTTTCAAAAAAAAGATTAAATGCAAAGTTATGAGCCGTTATTTCGCTCGCGCGAATATTAATGGAAAACAAGACATTTGCATTTTTTTCCTAGGAAACAATTAAAAGACTCTTAAAAGTTTTTCTCATTCATAAAAGATTTCATAGCAATCCTAAAGAATTTCTTGCTACTGAAGGAGGCTGAAATGACTCTTTCCAACACATAATTGTCATCTCTGGTGAAAATCAAAGCAGTAAGTTTATCTGAGCTCTCCATATGTTCTTGAAACAAATTCATATTACAAATTGTGTGTGAGATTGTAAGAAGAGAATTCAATTTTTTTTTAAGGGTTAGGTAATATACAGAGAATAGTGAAATTTCCTTGAAATTACTCTGGTAATTTAAAATCTTGTATTAACCCTAGTTTTCCTTCCCAAATTTGGAATTATAGTATAAACCCCTAGTTGTGGAAGATGGCTCCCTCATGGAAACATTCAAGACAAGTGGATTATATGAAAATAAATCTTTATGATGATTTCTTGGACCAGTTAAAGCCCTCTACAAATGATAAGAAATAGGGGCAATAGTTTATGGATGGAAAAACCCTAGGGGAAGGGTTAACTGACAAAGCATTCTGCTTGGCGGATGCTAATATACCAACAAATGGGTTAGAGATGTTCAAATTATGGCATGGACAAAGAAAACTAAATTCCCCACTATCCAGTCCTTGGCAGTATGATTTGGTCAAGGTTTTTTCATGGATGTCGACTTACTCAAGGCTGTTGCAAATAGATATGACCCAGTTTCAAGGGTTATTAGGGAAGATTAAGGAGAGATTCTATTAACCATCAGAAGGGAAGAGTTTCAAGAGATTTTTTAATTATATGAACCATCCCCTAGCCTGGTACCAATAGATTTAAATGAAAAAAAGGTAGAGTATTACAAGGTGAAGGAATTCATTGAAAAGGGTTTCCTTCCAATGCATTTAGCCAAAGGAGGAAGTACAACATACCATATCGGCCTTACTTTAGAGGAGTCATTCCCAATTGGTGCTTTCGCTCCCAATTTCCAGGCTACTTTCTTTTCTCTATGCCAAATATTGGGTTTTAATCCCATTACAGTGATGCCACCTAATTTTATGTGCATGGCTATGCAAATACAACATTCGGATTTTACAGTAGTTTTTTATTTTGCCCTTTACCTTGAGGAAAAGATTCATGAGGGGTTATTAGACATTAAAAATCAAGTTGCTGGTGTTAAGTTCTCCTGGTGTTCTTTAATCATGCATATGTTCCTTTCAAGGAATGCAAATTACTTTGAGGGTACCATGAACCTCAGAAGGACAATAGATAACTAAGATATTCCAATAAATCTCTGGAGCACAGATATGTCTTGGGATATACAAGAGGCTAGCTATATAAGGTTTGATAACAATTTTACTTCTAGGTTAAGGAAAATGTTGACAGTAAATCCAACAAGGATTCCTAAGGAATTGCATGATTTTGTGAGACCCAAGGAGAGGGTGCCTCTTACCAGGATTGAACATAATTGGGGGGATTTTATCTTGTACTCTGTAAGTACTATAATTAGAATCTATGGTTTCTTCGGATAACCACATGTAGTGCCCTTCAATATTCCTCTGAGAATGGGTTTTGCTGAGGTGATGTGGAAAATATGATGTATTCAGGATACAAATTTTAAGGGAAAAGGAAATGGGAAAATTTTCTTGGATTACACCATTAAGCCCTACTTTGTGATTATAAAGGGACGATACGAGTACTTCGACAAATCATTTTCTCCATATCATTTGGGGGTAAGTATCGCTAGAAACACTATTCTCAAGGGTTTTTACAACGATTTTAGAAAAAGAATAAAAGGAGCTCTCTTAACCCATGTGCATAATTTTCCTAAGGACTTAATCAAGAATGAATTTGACACCATGACTCAAAAATGGAGAAAAGAGAAGTGGATAATCTTTAGAAAATTATGGGCTACTATTCAAAAGATGGATCCAAAAGATGACCCATTAAAGTAGTTTTCCGCATTCTATGCCAAGATTGAATTTGTTATAATTTTTTTTGATGAATTGATGAAGGTCTTATGGGAGAAGCTAGCTAGACTTGAAGAAGTTCATGACTGGCAATAATTAAGCTCATAACCTCCTGTATCCCAGAGAGAAAGTGGTGTGATAGCAGGGAGGTCTATTCAGGAATCTTCTCATAAAAGAGTTAGAGAAGAAACAAGTGAGGAAGAGGATAGTAGCAATGATAGTGGGAGATTGATAAGGAGAAAGGGTAAGAAGATGATGAGTTCAGAGCTTTTCCCCAAGATACAAATTAAGCCTCTTCAAGGAGTCAAGATCATTGATCTTGAAAATTTTGAAAAAAGTTCTTCACCATCAGTTGTATCTTTTTCACCAATAAGGAAAGATGAGGAATAGGTGGAGGAAGATAGGTTTGTTGCAACAAGTGCAGTAATGTAGATTGGTATTCCTGTATTGCCTCCTAATTTGGAGTTGGATCTTACTCCCTTGGATATCTAGGGTAAAGCCTTCAAAGATGCAAGAAAGGAGGCATGTGATAATTTCCTTAAGGATGTTGCTTTTGTAAGAAGCCCAACCTTTTTGCAGTTAGTATGGAAGACAAAGGTTGAGGAATACAAAGGAAGAATTACTGAGAGGAAGGCCCAAAGGCCAAACAAATCAGATCAAGAAATCTAAGAGGAAGTAAAGAGTGAAATGAAGGAAGAGTATAAGGAAATCACTGTTGATGAGGGAGGGAAAATTGTAAGCCAGGCCGGAGTCTTGATTTTGCTGGAATGGGATATAGCAGATGTAGTGGCATTTGATGCAATTAGGAAATCAAAGGAAGAAGAAGCATCAATGCACACCATAACACAGAATATTTTGGCGAGGAAACCCAATAGGGGAAAAACCTTGATGGGATTTGTGACCCACAATATTTACTCACTGGCCAATATGAATAAATATTACTGATACAATAGGGGCCTACACATGGAAGAATTCAAAAAACCTAGAGCTCACTGCTCACTCACAAAAAGGAGTCACACTGAATACAAAATCGGATGATTAAATCCAATGACAATGTACTGCTCAAAATAGCATCTAGAATGCTCGATTCAGTACTAGTTTACGCTCTATCAAATACCTCTACCATAAACATTTATTCACTCTACTCTTCTTTTATTCGCTCATCAAAATTATTACATCAAAATGCATATATAGATATTCGCTCATATTCTGCTTGCATTAATTACCTATACATAATTCACATACCTATCACTTACAAAATGACCTATAAGATCTCATACATATATGAGTCTTTACAATACATCATGTTAGCTATACAATATAATTACAATACAAAACAATATAATTTCCATGTCGGTTGGGGTGCCAGTAAGATCTTTTGTTGGTGTAGACTGGGTGCCGGTGAGAATAATCTGGTTGTGCCTGCCAGTGCCGGTAGATGATGTTTGTTTCCATTATAAGCTATGAACCATGTTACCAGTTGGTTTCCATCAATGAAAACATCAACAATTCTCATCTAAGTGTAGAATTCCAACAATCTCCCCCTTTGACATTGATGGCAACACTCATGAGAAAAATCCAAAAACTGATATCAAAAAATGAAGTCCAAAACTGATCCACAAAAAAATAGGAGCGCTCCCCTGAGAAAATGATCTCTTCTGTACATTTTTCTCCATACTAATACTCCCCCTTTGACAACAATGACAAAGGATGTAAAAAAGAATGAAATAATTCAAAATTCTACCTCATAGCCTATATCCGATTATGTACAATTTGAAAGATATCCACCAAAATCAGATTAAGACTCTGCATGAATTTGGTGTTGTTAGAAATAATGGTTTCAGTCTGTTGGATCATACCGGTTAGATAATACATTTGTTGCTCCGGTGATCTTTCTACTTGAATTGTTGCTTTAGACAACTCAATCCATTGAGTTATAAGGTTGTCCAATCTAGGACCAAGTTTTCTTTTTAGCTCACATGCCTTCATTCTTATCGTTGCTTTTCTTTTTCTAGTTTCTCAATCTTTTCCTCAAAAAAAACCATTTCTTGATAAAAAACTGAGGTAATTTCCAAAGATCCTATCAATTGTCAGCTATATCATCAATCTCTTTTTATGTTTTCTTTATATATTCCTCAATGTCTTATGTTAGGTTGTGAGGCTTGCATGCTTCCTTATATAATTCTTTATATTCCAGAATAATGGAATTAAGTACCGATAATAAGGAGTCAATATGCTCAGTACAAGCCTTGATAGTTTTATTAAAGAATTCATTTTTCTCCTTGTTCACCCTTTTCTTAACAATCTCTTCATTTATTTTATCTTTAATTAGCTTATTTGAAGCAATGAATTTGAACAATGTGTCCAATTTACCTACAGATCCATCAATATAATCTATCTTACAAGCCGGTGCAATCATTTTCAATATAGGTAATGTATCATCAATGACCTTAAATGCTAAGGCGTTGAAATCTATGATCCTCTTTATTGAATCCAAAAGTACATCAATCACATTTGTAGGCCTGTAATCCATGGTGGAAGTGCTAGGCTCAGCAATAACTTTCTTTTCTTCAGATACTTGTCCAATTGCCTTAACCACTTCTTCCTTGTTTCCATCATTGACCTCTTCTTTATTCACTATTTCTGCCTTTTGTTCACTCTGTGTTTCAATTTTGTTTTCAACCTTATTGTCATCCTTACTCTTTGTCTTGCTGACTGGCGGTTCATCTATACTCTATTTAGGTTCTTTCTCTACCAGTTTCTCTACCTTCTGCTAAGTGTCAACATTTATAGGTTTAGTTTGTACTTTTACCTCTTCTTTTGCTTGTGCTTTTGTCGGTTTCTCAATGTTAGTCTTAGTAGCATCTGGGATGGTTTCAGGTTTCTCAACTTCTGCTGGTATCTCAATGTTCTAAGAGTCAATAGTGTTGACCGATGACTCAGAGATCTCAATATTTGTAGCATCAGCTACCTTAACCTCTGCAGTCTCTTTGTCCATGACAATTTTGAAGTCCTATGTGTCCACATTTATGGTAAAAAGAACTTCAAATTCCAGATTAGTGACGTCTCTTGTTATTTCCTCTGCCTTCTCTTCTAGTTGATTTTTAGTTTGTACTCGTGCCTCTATAATTATTGGTGGGGTATCTTGTACCGATGGAGGAAGGTTATCCTTGATCGTTATATTAGGTACACTACCAATTTTACCTTAACCTTTATCCTTTTGATATACCTTTGCAAAAGACATCCATTTTCTATCTATCCTTTTCTTCTTTCTTCTCTCTTTCCACAAATAATATGTCCCACTTGTCTGTTGTCTCATCTGCAATTTCCTTAACTCGGCCTGCCATAAGGCTAACCTGTCGATGACCACTTACAAAAACTGTTCTATTTGCCTTTGAAATTAAGTCATCAATTTCCTGTTTGGAGTTAATAGGATGCACAGCAAGTAGAGCCTCTACTTTCAATTTCTTATCTAATTCCATTACTGACATCCTTTTAGCTTCTAACCTCAAATACAAATCATTAGGCAGATCATCTACAACCTCAATGAGAACTTTCTTGTAGATATCAAGATGTAAAATAATGCTTTCCTCTATGGTGTTTTTATCTGCATCCTTGAAAGAATGATAAAGTATATTTACATTGCTAAGGTTACCTTCTTGTGTGATTTCATTTATTAACTCCTCCGATGTAAGAGTATCCAGTGCCTTAGGTTCTTGTTTCTTCTTAGGAGTTACCTTCTTCTTGGGACCACTAGGCTCTCTTATAGCCTGTTGCTTCTTTCTTTGTGTCCTTGACTTCTTTGGAGATGGAGCAGGTGCCGGTGAAGGTTTTCTTTTCTTCCTTTCAGCTCTTTTAAATTTAGCTACTTTATCACTTTCTCTCTCACAAGAAGTAACAATCGGGGAAACATGAGCTACTGGTGTCTCTCTGCTTGACCTTCTTTTATACTAGAAGCAATACCACCAAGACTCATCAACCCTTCTATAACTTCTTTTACCATTTTAGAAGCATCTTTCATGAATTTGTCTCTTTTCTTTCTCTTTTTCATCATGGCTACATCACTTTCAAATGTTTCAGCACTACCAAATATTTTCTTTGATGGTTTCGGTGGAGCATCTAGGAGTATTTTTGCATGATTCCAAAATGTGAGAGTCCACCTCATATCCCATTTCAGTAATCCATACTATTTTGGGTCTAACTACTTCCATCCAGATTTCATCTCTCTTTACTACAAAGCATATTTGTTTATCATATTTGTCTACAATACTTTGGGATATCCTTTCTCTCTGTTTCATTCTAGTTTGAAAATTCTTAAGGTAATCTTTGACCAACTCATCACTGTTAGCTCCCATACCAGTGATTACCTCCTTTATCTATTTTCCAATAGAAATATCATAGGCAAAATCCTTATGACCTATGCCAGGGATCTCCTTAAAATTGTAAAGCATTAAACATACCAACAAATTTCTAAATTCGAATGTTCCTTTCTTATCACCTTTTATTTTATCCAAATTTTCTAGCAATTCATCCTTCAACCATTCACAAATATCAATCTTTGCATTGTTTACAATCATCTCATGTGCACTATGAATGCATGAACTTGACACATAATACAACCTATTTGTGTGACCAATTTTATATCCAATTATCATACTAGCAAATTTAACATTTTTATCCTTTGTCATTAACCCTAAGTGAGCGGTTGTCATATGTAGCTCTGGTTAAGCTCATAACTTCCTTGTTAGGAATTTTCTTCTTCTTGTCAGGTCTAGAACCAGTGTAGGGTAAATCGGTAACAGATTTTATAGCATCCTTGGTTATCTTGAATACTAAGTCCAACCACATAAATTCTCCATGAACCCTGCTAAGGACATAGCAGACGACTTCATCTAAGAATTCTGGCATATGGAGGATGTCTATGAAACCTAAATCCTCAACTACCTTATTTTATGATTTCACTATCCCATCCTTGTCAAAAATTTCATTCATTTACATGTTCATCAAATCTTCGGATCCTAAACTTTCTATGTTGCAATGTATGTATGCCCTAGGGTCTTCAAAGAGCGCGATTCCCTTTGGGATTTTGGAAAATGCACCAATAAAATCATCCTATTTTTCTATCTTGGGAATGATCTTAAAAACGGATCTAGGTCGCTTAATATTTTCCACAATGGTAGGGTTTTCTACGAATTCGGGAACAAAAGATGAAGATGCCATTGCAGAAGATAAATACCTCTTTAACTATGAAATCCTTGAATGCCCTGAAAAGAAATTTGCTTAATTTTTCTCTCTTCGAATGCTTGGATTGTTAGTAAATTAAAATTAGAGGTTACAACGCCTTTATAACCAAAATTTGACTTACAACCGTAATAAATGCTTGTTGGTGAGGTGAAAAACTCCACATATCTGTCGGTAAAGAAGAAATATAACTTCTTACAATCAACTAAGGGTAAATGCATGATTTTCCAATTGTTGTATTACCCCTAAGGATTATTCCTTAGTTGGATGAATAATCTCCTATCAGTGCAGGATTACCCTATTCTGTCGGTGCGGTGACATATTCATCACTTCTCTGATCTCTCTTGCTAATCCATTGTTTTGAAAATTCTTGCTTGATTTTAGTCACCTTCTCTTTGCCTTTGTTATTGGATCCTTTATTGTTTGCTGGTATAGTCTTGCTTCTACAAAATTTTATAACATGCCTAATCTTGTTACATGCATAACAAGTTACATTGTTTCTCTAAATAGCCTTTCCATAACCTTGACCGGTTTGAGTTCTGCATTGATTAGATAAATGTCCAAATCTACCACAAACATAGCATTTCACATTCATTCTACAATTGTCTGAGTTATGACCATTTTTATTTCATTTGGAACATTTACTGGTGGGTAAGTTTGTGTTTTGATTATTCCTAAATCTGCAGTAATTTTCTCTATGACCAAATTTGTTGCAATTAAAACATTTCCCATTAAATTTATAAGCATTAGGTTGCCTTACCAGTTTGTTGTGATCATGGTTGTTTGCAGTCCCAAAACTTTCTCCATGTTCAAATCCAAGTCTAATTGTTTCTCCATCAGGTTTTGACTTTTCAGCATATCATCAAGATTATTTGAACTCTTCTTGAATTTGTCTTTGTATTCATTTGTAGTGACCAGCTCACTTTACAAAGTGCTAACTTGTCTCAAAAGTTCCTCTTTGTCATGTTGCATGTGAATCAAATCAGTTTTGAGCATATCATTTTCATAACTAAGCCTTTGAGATTCATTAGATCTTTCCTTTAGTCTTCTAGCCAAATCTTTCTCATTCATCTTTCTATCTTCAATATCCTTGCATAGTCTCATGGTTAAATCTTGCATCTCATTCTTCATGTTACTATTCTCTTGTCTCAATTTGTCTGCAATATCTCTAAGAGTTTATTTTTCTTCATCATCTTGATTTTACAATTGCACATGTAATTCTTTTCTCTTATTCTTTTCTATAACCAAGTTATCTTTAAGTGCTTTGATAAATTCCTGAGCAGTTCTGAGTTCATCTTCCAGTTTGATATTCTTCAATTTTTCTGCATCAAAATATTCAAGAGCTCCTTCCAACTGTTGTCTCAAGCTTTCCATTGATATCGGTTTCAGAATCTTCCTCAAGCTATTAAGTTTCTGCAAATAGAGGACTAGGCTCTGATACCAATTGTTAGATGCTTGATCAGTCCTAAAGACATTGAGGGGGGGGGGGGTGGTGAATCAGTATCTAACTGGTAAATGAAATATTTAAACTTGTTTGCAACTTTACAACCCAAATTAATGTACTAGTAACAAGCAATAAATAAATAAAGAGAAATAAGAGAGACAACATCGATGCACACCATAACACAAGATATTTTGGCGAGGAAACTCGATGGGATTTGTGACCCACAATATTTACTCACTGGCCAATATGAATAAATATTACTGATACAATAGGGGCCTGTACATGCAGGAAGGCCAACAACTTAGATCTCACTGCTCAATACAAAAAGGAGTCACACTGACTACAACATTTGATGATTAAATCCAATTACAATGTACTGCTCAAAATAGCATCTATAATGCTTGATTCAATACCGGTTTAAGCTCTGTGAAATACCTCTTCCATAAACCTTTCTTCACTCTGCTCTTCTTTTATTCGCTCATCAAAATTATTACATCAAAATGCATATATAGATATTCTCTCTCATATTTTGCTTGCATTAATTACCTATAAATAATTCACATACCTATCACTTACAAAATGACCTGTAAGATCTCATACATATATGAGTCTTTACAATACATCATGTTGGCTATACAATATAATTTCCATGTCGATTGGGGTCCTGGTAAGATCTTCTGTTGGTGTAGAGTGGGTGCCAGTGAGAATAATCGGGTTGTGTCTGTCGGTGCCGGTAGATAATGTTTGTTGCCAATGTAATCTATGAACAATGTTACCAGTTGGTTTCCATCAATAAAAACATCAACAATTCTCATCTGAGTATAGATTGCCAATAGCTTCAGTGAAGGCTGAGCTGATAAAGAAGTTTGACAATATTTTTAATGATTATAGTGCATCTCAAAAAATGTGTGCGGAGCTGCAAAGGAGAGTACAACTCCTTGCGAGAGGACAAATAAAGGTTTCTTATCCTACACTTACAGGACCATATAATCCACCAACATCTAGGTCGCCACCTCTGGTCTAGGGAGGAGAAGAAGCTCAACTAAATACAAGTGCTAATCTCCCTGGCATGGTATTAGTCCCATATGATGATGATGATGATGAGCCTGGTACTACAAGATCAACTGAACCAAATGAGTCTCATCTTTTAGAGAAGATTGTTGAATTAGAAAAACAATCAGTCGACTAGCAAAAGGATATAGTTAGCTCAGTGCTAACTCATTTGAATGAGAAAATTGAAAGCAAGTTAAACAATATCCATGCCTTATATTCCTTACTTTTTGAAGCTATTCAAAAGTTTAATGATGATAAAGAAGTGGAAATTCCCTTGTTTACAAAGTGGTTACAAAGGGGAAATGAGCTTAGAATGATGTCTATGGCCTCTAAATTTCATGCTAAGAGACCACATGCACTCCAACCAATATATTTGTAGGTGAAATCAATGCAGGAAGCCCAAATTTTACCAGAAAATATAGAAATAAAGGTAAGGGAATTGATGAAGAGTTTTAGTGAATTAGAACACTCTTTTTCCAGATATTGAAGATAGAGAAGGGGCAGTCAAGCCTTTGCAATTTTGGAAGGAAGAGGCAGAGAGAGTCATCAATACCCAGGTAGAAATAATTTGTGATGGAATAAATATGGATATACTAGAGGATAGCATGGAGAAAATAATTGCTACCGAATTATTTTTTGAAACTTTTGAAAGAGAGGAAAACCAAGTAGCCGTTAAGTATATTCCATATAGGGCAAAAGCTAATGAAGTCATGAATTTCAATTGGCCATCTGATGAAGACTATAGTGCGTGGAGTAGCATGTATCTAAATGATGAATAGAAAGTTGTAAACAGTTTGCATAATTGTTTTTTGTCTTCAGTCGTAGATATTTTGAAACCCGTATAACAAGATGGGTGTAATTTTCATCATGAGTTTTGAAGAAGGTGACTACATATTTTGATCCTACGTAAGCAAGTTCGAGGATGATTATTTTGTATAATAGAATGCAGTTATATGTAGTAATTCTGAGATGATAGGTGTCTCCTCTGGCTTGAAGCTTGTTTGCTCCCTTGTTTTTTATAAAAGGGAATTCATGGCCATGAGATGGGGTTCGGAATTTTGGTCCTTTGAGTGTTCCAAATTTCTATTTCCAAATAGAAAAGTCTAGGTGAAACAAAAGGGTTGCAAAAGGTTATTTTACAAAGCAAAAATAGAAGGTTCTTGAAGAAGTTATGTATGGATTGTATTCTTACAGAGACAACAAAATTAATAAATAAATATATGATTCAAACCCACTTCTCTCTAGTGTATTGTTCTATCATGTTTTGAATGCATGTTATCAAGGATTTTATCATTCATTGCACTATTGTGGTGTATGCAATTTTTGTTTCATGCTTTGGTCTAAGAGGTCAATTAAATGCTTGAACAAAATTGTAGAGTGATAGGGATATTTACAAGGATTTTGATAAGTAGTTTTGGGTAAGGATTACAAATACAATTTATTGAAAAACAATATTATCTCAGGTTATATGTTGTTAGATAAATTCTTTCAAAAGTATAGTTTAATGCAATATGAATTTACGTACCCAATGGAATAAGGCACTGATCATTGTTAAGTGAATGCCCTAGTATTTATTTACTGTTCAGAATCACCACTGGTTTGCTATAACTTGTTGAATATCAGAATATTTTCATTTTACATGAATGTTGTCATGTGTATTAGTCATCTCATTCTCTAAAGCTGGTTGAGGATCACTGAGGAATTTTCCATTCCTGAGCATTATCCCTTATTGTTGAGTCTTTATATGAGATTATCTGCTTTGTTTCATGCATGATTTGTGATTGTGGTGTAAAATCACAAATAAGCATGGGGATCACCCTCCCTAGTTCTGGAGAGCCTAAAGTGCAGTAGGATCTCTCATCCTTGTTATTGTTGGTACAAGTTTGAAGAATATTAAATAGCTGGAAGTGGTTTTCCATAGATATTTTAAGGAGAAAACAACTTGGTCTCTGCCTTTGAGTCAGTGTAAACCCATTTTTTGGCACCAACAAAAAAATGATGACTCTTCTGGGGAAATGAATTGTAAATAATCTCTGGTTAAAGAGGTCTTGTTTAAAATATAGTAGAAGTTTTCATAATATCTCTATGATTTGATGGTTGAGCCCATGGTTCTGTATTTTTGGTTCATGTTTTCCTATGAAAAGGGTGTTCTACATTTTTGTGAGAAATATATTTTGATTTGTGAACAGGGTTCACAAATTTCTTTCAAGAATTATCAAGTAGTATATTATTTGATATCCAAAAGTAATGTGGGTGGCGACTCTAAGTTTTTTAGACCAATGTGTATATCTTTGAATAATTCTAACAAATCTTTGAAGGACTCTACTACTATGAGTAAAGAAAAGAACACCAGAGGTTACATGAGGTTGCACCCTAAGGATAAGTTAGAAGAGCTTCAGGGAGCTCCACAGAGATAGGGAACAAGAAGAAATGCAGATACAAGCACCGCTCCCTCATCATGGAAGCCCAAGCATAAGAATGCAAGTAAGTCACAGTTAAACTCTATTCCTAAGGTTCATGCATCATCTTCTAAAAGTTCTGAATCAGTTAGTTTAGGATTTTTCAATTCTTTATTTGATACACCTATACAAGAAGAAATTCAACAACAAAGAAAATAATGCACTCAATTTCAATATTGAGAGAGGACAAGAGGCTGGAGTAGAAGTAGAAATCATCAAAGCGAGAAATTTATTAGTGTACCTCATCCTCTAGGTCTCATAATTTATTTTTTTCATAATTACGAGTCAGTACGAGAACAAGACAATGTGAACTTGATTGACTTAGATGACATTTCCAGATCAGAGATAAATTTTCCAGATCCGGAAGAAGTTTTTGGAGATATAGATACATTGAGAAGAGAACTCCAAGAATAGATAGGTCTCAGAAGTAAGAGAGAAAAGGAAAAGGAATCTAAGCTTATTAAAGTTGTGATAGAGAGAGATGGTCCGATAAGACAGTTACCAACACTCAAAGCCTTAGCTCAAGAAAAAGATAAGCCTCGTGTTGAGGGCCCTATTTTGAGAGAGATTTTAGATAAGAAATCTGAAAATATTATAAGGGAAAAGGCTAAGAATAATGTGGATAACTAGAGGTTAGCGGATCTTACTCAGCCAAGTATTTAGGTTCCTAAATTGGACTTGGATAAGGGAAAACAAAAAGTGTCTTGTGTTAAGACAGATGATAGGAAGTCTTCGACTATCCCAGATTTAAGCCTAAAGTTATCCCAAACTGATATTGAGATAGAAACAACCAAGATAGAAAATGAAATTCTTGCAAATGAAAGCCTCAAGTGCAGAGATGAAAAGGAAAATTGATTTCCTTAAGTTGTCAACCTTGAACAATGCTTCATTTATTGCTAGCCCATCCAAAACTCAGGCTATTTCTGGTGCAATACCAAATTTCATTACGAGTGTTCCATCTGAAAATGTCCAAAGTACTCAGAATGCTAAGATTCCACTTATTGGATAGAAAAATCAAGTAACTACTCAAAATAGTAGTCAACCCGAATGTCCTAAAGATTTTAACACAATAGTAGGGGTTAACATTAAAAAAAACACTATTGCAACTAATACTATAACAAGTGTTGGAGGACGAGCTGTAGCAGGGCAATTTCAAAGAAGATCTATCCACCTAGAGAGGTATAGGCAATTACATTATGATGGGATCCTAGGATATCCCAATGTTATCCCAAATGACTTAAGGGATAAATTTAGTAAATTTGTTAGGTCTCGGAGGCAACTGAGAGGGGGGGAGGTGAACCAGTTGTCCAATAAACACAAACAAAAACTAACTTAACAAAACTTAATGCTTAATACCAGTAAACCAAAATTTAATGTCGATAGATAGTTTAACATTTAATTGCAATACCGATAAAGTTTAATGCATGAAACATAAAGACAAATAACATACACAACACATAACACAGTTATTTGTACATGGAAACCCTATAAGGGGGAAAACCACGATGGGAAGCCTTACCCACAATTAGATGATACTACTGTAGATAGTATGTGTGTACAATATGGAGTCTGCACATGTAGAAAGGCTAATTGCCTAGAGCTCACTGCTCAATCACAAAATGAGAGTCACACTAACTACAATTGGATGGTTAAATCTAATGATAATGTACTTCTCAGAATAGCATCGTCATATGCTAGATTCAGTACCGATTTAGCTCTGATATGCCTTCTTAAAACCTTCCTTCAATCTTGAATGATGTATGTGTGTATATCTCTTCTTATATTCACATATACCTTATTACAATCCTTTTTCCCAATCCTATTACACAATCTCATAAATGAGATCTTACATATATACCTAGACCTAAGACCAAATGAGTAGGCCGACTCACTAAGATATTACAATAAAATCAATTGCAAATGAATCAATATTCAATGCATGATGTCAGATCAATGCATTTACAATAACAATAAATCATCTTCATGATGTGTCGTGCTAATCTGGAATAGATAAGCTTGCCGGTCCATAACCTAGACCTATTTGCCGATAACAGAAAATATGCAAACCCGAAAAAACCAATTAATAAATCACCAGAACAAAGTGTCCAAACAATGTCTTCGACATAACCAAGTCATCTCCAAGGCATTCCAAGTGCTGGTGAACAATTTAACCTGTCAGTGAACCAGATACCAGTGACTATGCATAAGTCACTGATCATGCTGATGAACATAAACAAGAATCTCCAAGTGCTGATAAGTGTTGACAAGTGTTGACATCAATGACAAAACCATATCAACATATCCAAAATACCAACAAAATTCATAGGTAGTAATGCTACAACTGGCAAGGAATACCTAAGAGCATTTACTTACATGTTAAATGATTATGAGGTGGAGCATGAAGATGTGGTTATGATATTATTTGTACAATCTTTGATAGAGGATGTCAGGGATTGGTATAGAGGATTGCCAATTGAAAGTATTAGTTCCTGGGAGGAATTTGAGAGATTTTTTAAGGAGCAATATGGTGACAAAACAAACTCTAGTTTCATGTTAAACGAGTTCAATAACATCAAGAAGCCATTGAATGAGGATGTGTCTGAATTTAACATTAGATTTCAGAAAGCTATACACAAGTTGTTTCAAGTGTTAAGGTTTGATGACAATGTTTGTATGACTACATAGATGAATTTATTTGATGTGATAATGGCACATATACTTAGAGACAAGGATCCTCAAACTCTGAGAGATGTATTTAGAATAGCTATAAATGTGGAAGGAACTAGAAGAGCTTTGGGTAAGCTCAAAAGAAGAGAGGATCCTAGACTTTCTGAAAGTGCCAAAGATAAAATTGAAAAGTCTTTAGGTACAAAACCTAAAATAGAAGAAAGATGGGACAAGTTACTTAATACCTTGAAGGACTTGAAATTTACTATGCCAAAAAATGACAAGAGTTTTGTACCAGAAAAGCCACAGTCCAATACATTTAATAGACCATTAAGATTGTAAGATTATCCTTACAATACACATTGGAAGGATGGAAAGCCTTTCCGGCAACAAAAGGGTAAACAAGAAATGCAAACCCATGACCCATTGTAGAAACATATAGTGAACATGGTGGATGATACTTCCTGGTGTGGTACTTGCCAATCACCCCATTCACTTGAATATTGTGTCATAACACAATTTATTTCTGCTAAGGATGAGACACATGAAGAAGAGGAAGAAACCTTTGAAGGTGACAAAGTTGACTATCTTATGATTTCTTCTTGTCTTGGAGAAGAAGAATATTCTTCTAATATTGAGACTCAAGACTTCGATATAGATAATCAATGGCAAATAAATGAAACATATCATCAACAAGTTTTCTCTGATGAGGAATTATCTATTGATGATCGAATGTGCAATGCTGAACAAGGTGAGTGTTCTGTGTCCTTGAGAAGACCATCAAATGAGGAGATTTGTAAGATAACAATTGCTATGGTAGCTCAAGTAAAAAGAAACTATCAATTGAGAAATAGGGTTGTGGGTGACAACCAAGGCAAGCCTTTAGGTCTATTTGTCAAAGAATTGAAAAATCAAGGAAAATAGGTCAAGGAAGATAAATCAGTGAAATAAGTAATCAGAATTAAGGAGGTCAAGAGAAAGGAGTGGGCTAAGAAAGAATAGGTTGTGAAACCTATTAAAAAATTTCTCCACTTAAAATGAAAGTAAAGATGGTTGAAAAGTCTTCTTCACCCATTGAAGGAGACTTACAGAAGACACTGAATATTGAAGGGAACATACCTAAGAAATATGAGGAACAATTAGGTATGTCACTTGAATTACAAAATTACACATCTGTGGATATGCTTCAATTGCTTTCTCAGATTACAATTAAGGTTCCTTTGCAAGAGATGTTAATATTTTAAGAGCATAGGGAGAAAGCCATCACTTGGGTCAACGGTATTTCCCATTCAGTTGAAATTGATAATAAGAATGTATCTCATAATATTAAGGAACAAATGATTAAAAATGAAATAAAAGATAATGAACTAGAGGGAATGGTTTCTCAGATTCCCCAAATTTATCTTGAAAGATACAGTAGGTGAGAACCCTGACAATGTAGATCCTTTCTTTCTAAGTGTTACTATAAATGGAGGAGTCATGAAGAATTGTATGATTGATTCTAGGGCCTCAAATAATGTCATGCCAGTAAGGATAATGCAGTCCATGGGTTTGAAGGTAGATACTCCTCACGAAAGATGTTGTGCTATGGATTCAAGAGAAGTGTTTGTGGTAGGAACTATAAAGGCGCTACCTTATAAGCATGTTGCTTTCCCTAAGAAAGAATTAGTTATTAGTGTCCTAGTTGTGGATATTCCACCCCATTATGGGATGCTATTATCAAGAAAATGGAGTGCCTCTATGGGTGGAAGTTTGCAATGTGACCTGTCTTATGCTACTTTTTGCATTGATGGTAAAAATGTAAAGGTCAAAAGAGAATCCAGGGTACCATATATGATGGTACATACATCACAATCTGATGAAGATATGACTTATTTTGTAGACACAGAGATAAATGCACTCAGGGTTCAAGACAATCCACTGAAGAAAAGGGAACAACCTACTTAATTGGATGAAGAAGTAGAAAAGTCATCAGGAGATGATGATTTGTGAACCATGTATTTTGATGGAGCTAGTTCTAAGGAGGGCTGAGGAGCAGGTGTATTATTCATATCACCCCATAGAGAAACTTTTAAGTTTTCTTTTACTTTGTCCTTTGCATGTACAAATAATATATCAGAATATGAAGCATTGTTCCTTGGTTTGAAGTTATCTGAAAAACATGGGATAAAGAATCTCAAGGTGTTTGGAGACACTGAGTTAGTCATATCCCAAATAAGATCTAAATATGCATCAAAAAAAAAAGGTTGAAGCAGTATAGAAATGTTGTATGGGACCAAATTGAGAACTTTGATCTCAAATGGTTGTTCTCCTGACAAATATAGCTCTAAGGCTAGAGGACATCACTTTTGCTAGAATCTCAAAGATTGAGATTCAGATAAGGCCTTCAGTCCCTGATAAAATTGAAAAGTGGCAGGTTTTTAATGATGAGGATGATATTTTAAGATTTCTACATTGTGTAGATGAATATGAAAATCGGGAAATTGATTTAAGTGCTTTCGTGCAAACATAAGATGACAAGGAAATAATCTTTGGAAAGGAAGTGATTCAATTAAAGACAAATAAAATTCCTAGAGTTTTAGTTGTTTTAGAGAGGGTGTTTGATAGTCAAGATAAAACTAAGGTTGTTACTACTACCCTGCACCTTGAAGATTTAGAAGAAGTTAACCTTGGGACTGAAGGAGCTCCAAGGAAGGTATATATTGGAATGAAAATGTCACCCAGGGTTAGGAAAATGTTAATTGATTTATTGAGAAAATACAAGCATGTTTTTTCTTGGTTGTATGATGATTTGAAGACTTACATGGAAGATTTATTTCAACATGAGATTCCTTCGAAAGAAAATGCCAAACCTTTTAGCCAAAAATAGAGGTCTATTAATCCAACATTAGCACCTAAAATGCAAGAGGAGCTAGTCAAGCTAAGAGACGTTGGGATTATAAGATCTATCAGACATTCATAATGGGTGTCTAACTTGGTGCATGTCAGAAAAAAGGATGGAGATATCAGAGTATGTGTTGATTTCAGAAATCTGAATATATCTTCATTAAAAGACAATTATCCATTGCCAAATATGGAAGCAATGTCACAAAGGGTAACGGGTTGTGAGCTTTTATCTATGATGGATGGATTTTTAGGTTATAACCAAGTGATGGTTAAACAATCAAAACAATACAAAACAACATTTACTACACCTTGGGGAACCTATGTTTATATAAGAATGCCTTTTGGTTTAAGAAATGCAGGAGCAACATTTTAAAGAGACATTGATGTTACATTTTCTGATATTATAAATCTATTCTTAGTGGTATATCAGGATGATTTAAAAGCTTATTCCAAGAAGGAAAGTGATCACTATGGTCATCTTGAAATTTTTTTTGACAAAGCTGTTGAATTTGGGATTTCCTTAAACCCAAAAAAATGTGCTTTTTGGGTAACTAAAGGTAAGTTGCTGGGTCACATTGTTTCAAAAGATGGTGTGAGAATTGACCTAGAGAGGGTGATAGTGATAGATAAAATCCCTTAGCCTAGAACAATGAAAGGCATCCAATCTTTCTTTGGGAAGATAAATTTTTTAAGAAAGTTTGTCACTAATTTTGCTGAAATTAGTAGACCTATATCCATAATGTTAAAGAAAGGTGCAAAGATAGAATGGAATGAGGAGCCAGTCAAGGCATTCCAAGAGATTAAATAGGCTATTAAAAATGCACCCATTCTTCAAATACATGATTATGGAAAACCTATGCAGATATTTTCATTCGCATCTTTTCATATTGTTGCTACTATATTGTTCCAAAAAAAATTAGAAGGTTTTGAACATCCTATAGCATTTTTTAGTAAGTCTTTGCAAGCTGTAGAACTTAAGTATGATTTAAATGAGAAAAAAAGTTATTCACTAGTGAAGGTTATTAAAGCTTATAGGAGTTACTTGATGGGAGCAACAGTGGTTACATATGTGCCTTGTGCTGCAATTAAAGATATTTTCACACAATAGGAACTGTCTAGAACAAGATGCTGATGGATAAACAGGATCCAGGAATTCAATATTGATATCCAAATCACTAAGTTAGTGAGAGGATTAGGATTGGAAAAGTTAATGGCCCAGAGTAATTTGGATGCCAATCAAATAAATATTGGGGAAGAAGAGCACAAGTCTTGTATCTGTGATATGGATGGTTGCAAATGGTATGATGATATCATATATTATTTGCAAAGGATGAAATGTCCTGAAGACATTACTGATAATAAAAGGAGGACATTAAAACTACATGCTATTAAGTATGCCATTGTAAATGGGAAGCTTTGGTGGAGAAACAATGATGGTGTCATGTTAAAATGTGTGGACCAGGATCAAGCTCAGAAGTTATTATCTAAACTACATAGTGGAGTTTGTGGAGGGTATGATATGGCTAAAACAACTAGACACAAAGTATTAAGAGTCGGGTTCTTGTGGCCAACAATTTTCAAAGAAGCACATCAACTAGTCAAGAAATGTGACCCATGCCAAATATTTTTTTAGGAAAATTAATTTTTTTCAAGAAATTTGCCATTAAAGACTTGTAAATGTGCAAGCTCCATTTCAGTAGTGGGGTATAGATTTTATTGGAGAAATAACATGCAAATCCAGTAGTGGTCATTCTTGGATTTTAGTGGCCACTGACTATTTCACTAAGTGGGTTGAAGTTGTATCCACTAAAAAAGCAACAAGTAAGGTGGTAATTGATTTCCTTACAGACAATATATTGACCAGATCTGGATGTCTAGAGAGGATAGTCTTTGATAATGCAATGAATTTTAGGTCAGAATAATATGAAGACTGCTGCAATAAATATGGTATCCAAATTTCTTATTCATCACCTTACACCCACAAGGAAATGGGCAAGCTGAATCTAGCAACAAAAGTTTGATAAAAATTATTAAACGAATCCTAGAAAAGAATAAAAAGGCTTGGGATTCAAAGCTAAGATTAGCTATTTGGGCAGACAGGGTAACAATCAAGAAATCAATTGGATGTGCACCTTTTGATTTGTTGTATGGTATGCATGCAAGGTTACCCCAAAATAATCTGATGGAGATGTATAAGTTTATCCAAACTTATAACAATGATATAGATGATGATATACAGTTGAGAATTGAGGCTTTAATGGAACTAGATGAAACTATAAGAGAAGCAAGTACTAGAAATACAAAGTTACAGATGCAGGTTAAAAACATGTATGATAAAAGAACAACTTTAAAGATTTTTCAGGTTAATGATTCGGTTTTGATGTGGAATGCCAAAATTGAAGACAAAGGAAAACATGGCAAGTTTCATGCCATTTGGTTGTGCCCATATTTGATTCAAAGCAAATGGGGAGAAGATTCTTATATTCTCTAGGATATACATGGTAATACTCTTGAATTGCCTGTTCATGGACAATTCTTGAAGCTCTACTTTTCTTGAAAGTACTTGTTTTTCATGAGCATTAGTTAGGTTTTGTACATATTAGTATAGTTTCCTTTCAGTTGAGGTTACACTGTCCAGGTAATTTCTTTTTGGTCTGCTTCACCTAAAGATCCTAGTTTCTTGTCTCATTCCTATGAAATGTGTTGTTCAACAAAAGTGATTAACCCAAGATCACCTGCAAATCAATCTATAAGAAAGCCAATCTCAATCAATGAAACACTTCAGGGCTTGGACAACATAACATAGGATCCTAATGATCCTCCTACACTTCAGGTTCTGCTAGACCTAGGGGGGACACCCTTTGATGCATTGAATCAGATTCATTTACCCACATATGACAACACCAACAAAAGCATGTAGATCTCACCAGGGCTTAACAACTAGGAGGTTACTATAGATGGGCTAGATCCACATTGACATCTCAACTAAGTTGAAGCACAAGATGGATGAAACATTCCCACAGAACATAAAACAAAGAAAGATATTCTGATATTGGATTTTAAATTGTTTGAGAATCCCTTCAATTGTAAGATTAGTTCCTTATCCAAGGGCAACAGAGTCACATATCAAACTATAGATGAAAACTTCTATTGCAAATCCATCTTCATTATTAAGTATTCTTGTATTAATGAATTTCATGAATGCATTACTAAGATCATTCACAAAATCATCAAATCTTGAAACTATATTCCATTATTCATGATTTATTACAGAATTTAAATCCTCCTTCTCATGGGAACTTCTCTCTAAATATCACATATTTGTTAAAACAAATTTCATAGATGCATTTCTCATCTCGAGATCTTTTCGACGACATATAATACTTGACTATTTGGCCAAAAATTAACCTCTGGGCGAATTAAACTTGGATATGTGCACATCATTTAAATTTTTGGATTTTCTATATAGTTTGCACTATACATTTAAATTTGATTTTTCAATCCATTTTTGCCCTGACGTTCTGCCACATGGTAGCTTTCGATTGGCTGATGGGATCCACTAGGATGACACCTCACTGATTCGCCACCTGGACTGCCTCGTCACTGCCACCTATGCACCATTGGACTGCCATCTATACACCACCTCATCGCCACGTCAACAAGACCCACGAGCTGGACCTCCACCTGGACCTGCGACTTGTCTTTTGCCATTTCACAATGGCTAACGGACATGCATCTTCAGGCTCTAAAAACACGCGGGCCGTTGGATCCTCTGCAATCTACATGCTCTTTAACCCTTCATGATTTCGCAAAGCCTAACCGGAGAGCGTCTTCCTTTTGCAAAATCGCGCCGGTCATTGAATCTCCTGAACTTGCATGGTCTTTAACTCCTTTCGTTGTTTCATGAAGCTTAACCAATGAGCATCTTTGGCTTGTGAATCTACGCACACCGTCTATCTCCTTGGAACATGCTTGATCTTTAACTCGCCCGTTCTCTATGAAACTCGTATGCCTCGGGATCCGTGCCTGTGTGGGGTCCACCTGGCTGCCACTTGTCAGCCTCCTTGATTGCCTTGGGATCCATGCCCACACACGTGGGGTCACTTGGGTGCCCAACCGGCACCATCCATCAAAAGCCTCCAAGGCTTTGACACTATGGTAGTGTGGAGTCTTGCTTATAAATACCAAAAAATTACACGGCCCAGCCAATGTGGGATAATTGCTCTATGCCAGGGACTACTTTTCTGAAGGTTTTTTGAGACTTTTAATGGCATTTTTCTGAAGTTTTTATTAAATGCCTTTTCCCATTTCTATTCCATGGCGCGCCATAGAAGAATACTGGAAACTAACACCTGCCAATATCATTTGTTTGAAGCTTTTAATATCCACGCTGAAGGAGGGGGTTTTACACTTACCAAGTGCATTTTTTTAAAAACTTCATGCTACCTCTTTCCAGCCACTGTGCAGGGAAAGAAGATGCCTTGGCAATCAAACTTGTGAGTTGCATTGGCTTTAGAGTTTCCATTATGCTCATTTCATCACCTGCCAATGCATTTTATTGGAAATCTCTCTGTAGCTTCAAACATGCCCACGCAGAGATTTATGCATGCCACGTTGCCTTCACTAGTATCCACGTGGGGAAAGGATGTTGGTAGAGTCTTGGAGAACACCTGCAAATTGTGTTTGCTAAGAAGATTTTCAAAACTATTTTTAACCACCATAGCAGGGGACATTGTTGGCATTGCACCTGCCAAAGGATTTGCTTCAAAATTTCATCTTTTACCAGTAATAGCTCACGAAGGGAAGGACATGGGCATTATGCCTCAATTGCATTTGCTATTGGAGTTCAAAAACCTCACACAATGCAGGGAGGATGTTGGCACTAAGCCTGCCATGTGCATTTTTTAAAACAAAATTTTAACTTGTCTTCCATCACCACGCAACACTTGCACTTTATTATAGTTTTTTGATAATGCCTTACTCACCAGCCACGCAAAAGGGAGAGGGAAGATGCTATGGCTGAGAGTTCCACCTTCATGCAGGGGAGATACTTAGCAAATCAATTTCATTTGTATTGAAATTTCCTACGCTTCCCTCACCAGCCAAAATTTACTCCTCCCAATGCATCTTTTTAATACCATCTTCAGCCTTCTATCTGGCACGCAGGAAGGATGGTGCTGCTAATTGTATTTTTCTGAGGGGTTTTATATTGCTTTCCTTTTCAAAAACCATGTTCCTGGAGGAAGGAAACTATGTTAAATTGCATTTGCTGAGGGGTTTCTATACTACCCAACCATGTGAGAGGGGGGAGGACTGGCTTTTACTAAATCCGAATCATTTTCTATGAAGCTTTAATGGAATTTACATAGATCTGAGAATGGATCTATCCATGCACTACAGCAAGACTAAAAACACTTCCTACTTACAAGCTAAGACGAGTAAATAGCTCATAATCAGAACAATAAAATAAAGAAAAACACTAGAGCCATTGAATCTTTCTCCAACATAAGGGACAAGAATAAAAACTAAGTGTAGCTCCCATAAAAATTTACTAGAACACCACCCTCAATTCCATCATTTACAATGATTTTTTCACTTATTTTTTTCTCATCCACGTTGAAGGAGGAGGTTTTACACTTCTGCACTTTATAATCACATTCGCCAATGCTGCTACAGATTGCATAAATTATGAAATTTGTTGCATTGATATGATATAACCTGTCACATTCTCTCAAAATGGAAACAACAAGGATGCACTTCATCTATACCCAACTTGGTTATGGAAGATACATTCTTTTCTTTTGGACCATTTCGCCATAAATTTAATGCACGGGCATGAGCCAGGTCGGGCCCCAAAGTGGGTCTGACAATTTTTTTTTTCATTTTCATTGAACTGACCTTCGATATGCCTCACGAACCTTAAATATACCTTTGGAATTGATCGACGCCATTTTCGGATCATCAAACTGAGTTTTGCAACTTTCAGGCACTTACGCCACATTTTCACATTTAATCGCGAAGACGTAATTTTCAAACCAGTCAAAACACCTTTCTAGACCTTGCCATCTGATAGGTGTGTACTCTGATATAAAAGCATGAACTCTACCAAACAGTTTTTCAAGACGAATCCCGAGAGAAGAGATATTAATGATAAAAAATGACCAAATGGCTTTGTTGGCACTGTGGACTTGATGAAGTCAATGTGCAGGCAACTCATGATGCCTTTCTTAAAAATATCAAAGGATCTTCACAGACCCTCAAATCTGAGACATAGGTACCTTGAAGTACATATCAAATCTTTGAATTCTTAGTTTGACCAAAATTCTGACTGCGTGCAAATGGTGTGCTCATGAAAATAGCTACATTAACTGATGCAACAATGAAAGTACGGATCACTGAAACAGATGGCCTAAGAAACCCTTTTGAAAACCGATCAAATGGATTGGCACGAGCTTGAAATTTGAAACATATATTTTCATTTATATCAACAATAGCCCAAAACAAACATTCTGGCATGACACTTACTAAGGCAACTTTTACACTTATGCAAAACAAAGCTCCGACTAGGTCCTGAAACAGGGACTTGTCAAAACATACAAATTGCAAACAGATCGAGCTTTGAAAACTAAGCAAATGGATTGCTAGAGACTTGAAAGTTTGCATGATGACTCAAATTTATGCATAGAATTGAATCCATTTTGAAATTATTCATGACGATCAACAAGGAAAAAGATATAGGAGCTCAAAGTAGGCTACTCAATAAAATTTGCATTTACACATAACATGCACTTTCAGCTCACCCCTTGAAATGGGTACCTGATAAACTGATCCAAACTGAAAACTGAAAGTTGCAACACACTTCATAGGCCAAATGAAAGGTGTAGGACACATTTCCCAAGCCTTTCCCTTTAAAAATCAATTGGCTCCATTTTACCCCCTCTCTAACTAGGCCACCTGAATGAGATTAGGTGCCTTTCTGAAAATGCAATATCAAGATTTCAAAATGGGGCTCAAATCTTGACTCAAATTTAATGAGTCCCAATGGTGGCTCTGGCTGGGGATGGTTGATTGCAAGATCAACACAAAAATTCAGAATCTATGGTTAAGTAGACCACCCAAAAATGGATCACTCTCTTCTCTTCTCAAAAGCAAAGGGCTTCCTTATTCTACCCAAACAACAAGGCACTTTATTGAAAACCACACAACTAAAGAAAAGTAACTATACAAAATATACAAACATACTTATGACTAATCATAAACTGCTCCAAACAATCTTAGCATTTACCTCTGTCAAAAATCTGATTCTCATCACCTGACATCATGATCCAAACAAAGGTACCTTTCAACAACAACTGAGCATAATCCTTATAATCAACCTATTTCATCTCATTCCTATAACAGCTGGTGTGCATACCTTTGGCCTAATTTTGAACTTTGTAATCACACACTACTTCAACAAAAGTAAAATCATGAGACAAATCACAATAGAGGCCTTCCCATAAGCTGCCATACATTTCACTATCCCAATCAATTCTATTATTTGCAAAGGCATCATCATGCCGAACTTAAAAAATAAAGCATTCAATCTCAACATTGTAATTCTCATCATCACATGCCTTATTACCATTTAAATTCATAGAATGAGGGACATTACTATCCAATTGATGCAAACAAGGAACATAAATATCATGATCCAGATGTGATACTTCACTATGCTGATCACACCCTATATTATCCTTGTTTATCAAACTCAACACATCCGCATTCTCAATATCCCATTCATGGAAAAGAATGCATACCTCTGGCTAAAACAAATCCTCAGCTAAGTCTTTTTCATTCAGACTTATATCCACCTAAAAAACTTCCATTTGTGGTCTGAAATAATCAACACACAACCCATGCCTCTTATCTTCATCATGAAGTAAATTCTTACAACACATGCTACCATTGTTCGCAACTACATCAACATTACAAACTTGTTCAACACAAGGGAAAACTTCAGCATTTTCATCAATGAAATCAACACCATGAACATTAGTATAAAGGCAAAGAACTCCATATTCGATTCAAGCATGCTATCAACATTCACATTCTCTTCATGGTACTTCAAATTATGAAAGCATTCAAATATGGGCTCATTTAAATATGAAAATAGAACATTATATGTACTTTCACATACATTTTTATCTTTAAAAACACTTTCATTTTCAGATTCATGACTGAAGTATATAACTTGGTCTCCCTATATATCATCTTCACAAGATTAATAATGAGAATTCTCATAACCATCATCAGCTGCATGACTGACATTCATTTGCTGATCAAAAGAAAATGAATAACTCGTGCCAAGATCATTCTCATTCTGAAATTGCTCTTCATTGTTCATTTGTATACCTTCAAGGTGTTGAAAATTGAACTTAGTATCCTCATAATTGGCAGCACCACTCCATTCTGAAACACATTCATCACTGGGTATACTTGCATTGAAAACATCATTAACATCCACAATTTCATTTTCAGTTTTATCAGACTTAAACAAAATCTGATTTACATCATATTGCACATTTTCACTTGCATAATCAGCAACATTTGGTGATCCCTCAGTATTTGGTATTTCAACATCAAATACATCAACAACATGTAAAGATCGATGGTCATCATCCTCATTAATTTCATTATCATTAACCTTGGGAGATACATGATTTACTTGATGATTTGCAGTCCACATAATCAGCATAACCGGCATACAAATCAAATGGTACATATCCTTTATATATATATATATCTATCTTTGTATCAGCATTATCACAACATTTCCCATTGATCATTCCATCATTACTGTGAGAGACAACCGACATTAACAGTAGAGATTCTTGACTCTCATTTAAATTTGAATTACATGTATTAGCAAAACCATTTGGAACAATAGAGCTAGACACACCTTGACAAGGAATGATTTGTTCAGCTTCACATGGTATTTCACCATTGAAGGTGTTTTGGCAAGAAACAACAACAGACACAAATCTCTTGGATATCCCAAATTTCAAATTATTTTCAATGTCCCTAGCTGTGTTAAAAGCTTCATACAAAGTTTCGGGTTCTTTGTTTCTTAATAAGAAACCCATCTTCTTACCAAAAGCACTCATATAAATATCTAGACATACTTTATCATCAAATTTATACTTCCTGGAAATTTTAGACAATGTTTGTGAAAACCTGATATTAAATGTTGGTACCAATTCATCTTCCCTAATTTGTATGTAAGTGAACTCTTTCAGCATATCATAATCACTCACCTTTTCATCAAATTGGTCTATGAAATCTGAAATTAATTCTTCCCATGAGGAAATACAATCTGCCGACAAAAAGGAAAACTAATCCCTTGCATCCTCTTTCAGTGATTGAACAAATAACTTCATGCAAACATCTTCTTGACAAATTTCAAACTCTCCCATCAAATCTAAAAATCTTTTCAAATGTTGACATGCTGATTCTAATTTCTTCCCACTAAATATTGGCAAATACTTTCTAATTTTTGTGGGTATGGGATTTGGGTAACCTGGAACATCTTTGAAATTTAGAGAAGCATAGTACTTCATACTAAAACCTTTCCTATTACATGGTTGTGACACTTCACTAGGCATAGGCATATGTGAATAAGATCGAGGCTGAACTAATTGACTGCACATTGTGACTTCTCGAACTTCATACACAACCCCACCAAAAATTCAACAATTTCTAAATATGTCAAGATACAGATTTATCTTTTTCACTTTTTTGACATAAAACTCATGGATACTTACATATCAGAGGAAAACATATAAGATCTTGAAACTTAACAACACTTTGAATATGCAAATATTTTTGATCTTCTTCCCTTTCAACAAAGTGCAAAACACTAGATAGGGAAACTATTTTTCTATTTCAAATTTTCAGAAGAGATGTCTTGCATTGAAACTTCTGAAAATACCTAGGTGTTTGTAGCTGTAGGGCTTGTAGATCTAAAGATTAACTTCCACTTTAAGCACTGTCTTTTACCCCAGAGTCGCCACCTCTTGCATAGAGGACATTTTGAACAGCAGGATACCATTCAACATATATTTAAATTCTTTATTTACTCCTTCAATCTCGCTGCAACCAATTCACTCCAGGCTATTTAACACAAATTTGGAAAATACATCAGATTTATGTATGAACAAAAATCTTTTACTGCACTTCTCTATAAAGCTCTTATGATGAATAACTTATGTCTGTCTGCATTAACAGTGATAGCTCATATCTCTGCACCATACATCAAACAATAATAACTTATGCAATGCTAATTGCATAGAAATTCAACATTGGTATAAACCATAGAGTTGCCACCCAAATAAGGAATTGGGAAAAATTTGCATACAGCTACAAGGACTTGCTCACAACTTAACAACATGAATTCATAGTTACTCTTTTATAAAATATGACATGAAAAACATATCATTCTACAGATCCAGAACAAAGAACATTCTCTTCACCATAAAATCAATTTCAACTCCATACATATACAATGGACAGACTGGCTGGATATGAAATTGACAGGACGAGGAATACATTCAACTTCTAACCTTATCAATCAAACATTTGTATCCATTTACTCCCCAACAGAGTCGCCATTTTTGTTGTTCACAAAAAGTAATTAACCCAAGATCACCTGCAAATTAATCTATGAGAAAGCCAATCTCAATCAATGAAACACTTCAGGGCTTGGACAACATAACATAGGATCCTAATGATCCTCCTACACTTCAGGTTCTGCTAGACCTAGGGGGGGACACCCTTTCATGCATTGAATCATATTCATTTACCCACATATGACAACATCAACAAAAGCAGATAGATCTCACCAGGGCTTAACAACTAGGAGGTTACTGTAGATGGGCTAGATCCACATTGACATCTCAACTAAATTGAAGCATGAGATGGATGAAACATTCCCATAGAACATAAAACAAAGAAAGATATCCTGATGTTGGATTTTAAATTGTTTGAGAATCCCTTCAATTGCAAGATCAGTGCCTTATCCAAGGGCAACAGAGTCACATATCAAACTATAGATGAAAACTTCTATTGCAAATCCATCTTCATTATTAAGTATTCCTGCATTAATGCCTTGCATGAATGCATTACTAATATCATTCACAAAATCATCAAATCTTGAAACTATATTCCATTATTCATGATTTATTATAGAATTTAAATCCTTCCTTAAAGAATCCCTACAAACAATTACAACTACCTCCTTGAGATAAAAAATTTCATCCTGCTTGAGGATCTGATTTGAAAAAAATGGAAATATAAATCTAGAGACAATCTTGTGTGAATTTATGTATGCCTTACATACACAAGAACCTGCAACTAAGAACACCTACAACAAGAATTAAACTCCATTACTCAAAGAAAAGCCCTGCCCTGCACAATCTTCAAGAATACTCAGAATTGGAAACCATGAAAATATGGAGCCATTCTCCAAATTTTTGGAACCCTTACAATGAGAAGAAAATCAGAATAAGAAGGAGAGGTAAAAAGATTAGGTCTACAACCGAAATTGCCAAGTGTCTCTTTTCCAACTGAATTTCAATCCCTTCTTCCTGAGGGAACTTCTCTCTAAATATCCCATATTTGATAAAACAAACTTCATAACTGCATTCCTCATCTTGAGAGCTTTCCGAAGACATATAATATTTGACTATTTGGCCAAAAATTAACCTCTGGGAAAATTAAACTTGGATATGTGCACATCATTTAATTTTTTGGATTTTCTGTATAGTTTGCACTATACATTTAAATTTGATTTTTCAATCCATTTTTGCCCTGATGTCCTGCCACGTGGCAGCTTTCGATTGGCTGATGGGATCCATTGGGATGATGCCTCACTAATTCGCCACCTGGACTGCCTTGTCATCGCCACCTATGCGCCATTGGACTGCCATCTGTATGCCACCTCATTGCCATGTCAACGGGACCCGTGAGCTGCACCTCCACCTAGACCTGCCACCTATCTTTCACCATTTCGCAATTGCTAACAGATGTGCATCTTTGGGCTCTAAAATCACACGGGCCGTTGGATCCTCTGCAATCTACATGCTCTTTAACTGTTCGCAATTTCCCGAAGCCTAACCGGCGAGCATCTTCCTTTTGTGAAATCGTGTCGGCCGTTGGATCTCCTGAACTTGCATGGTCTTTAAATCCTTTCGTTGTTTCATGAAGCTTAACTGGAGAGCATCTTTGGCTTGTGAATCCACACGCACCGTCGATCTCCCTGGAACATGCTCAATCTTTAACTCGCTTGCCTCGGGATCTATGCCTGCATGGGGTCCACCTAGTCGCCACTTGTCAGCCTCCTCAATCACCTTGGGATCCATGCCCGTGCATGTGGGATTGCTTGGGTGCCCAACCAACACCATCCATCAAAAGCCTCCAAGGCTTTGACACTATGGTAGTGTGGAGTCTTGCTTATAAATACCAAAAAATTACACTGCCCAGCCAATATGGGATAATTGCTCTATGCCTGGGACTACTTTTCTAAAGGTTTTTTGAGACTTTTAATGGCATTTTGTTGAAGTTTCTATTAAATGCCTTTGCCCATTTCTATTCCATGGCACACCACAAAAGAATACTGGAAACTTACACCTGCCAATATCATTTGTTTGAAGCTTTTAATATCCATGCTGAAGGAGGGGGTTTTACACTTACCAAGTGCATTTTTTTTAAAACTTCATGCTGCCTCTTTCCAGCCACTGCGCAAGGAAAGAAGATGCCTTGGCAATCAAACTTGTGAGTTGCATTGGCTTTGGAGTTTCCATTATGCTCATTTCATCACTTGCCAATGCATTTTATTGGAAATCTCTCTGCAGCTTCAAACATGCCCACACAAAGATTTATGCCTACCACATTGCCTTCACTGGTATCCATGTGGGGAAAGGATGTTGGTAGAGTCGTGGAGAACACCTGCAGATTGTGTTTGCTAAGAAGATTTTCAAAACTCTTTTTAACCACCACAGCAGGGGACATTGCTAGCATTGCACCTACAGAAGGATTTGCTTCAAACTTTTATCTTTTACCAGTAATAGCTCACAGAGGGAAGGACATGGTTATTATACCTCAATTGCATTTGATGTTGGAGTTCAAAAACCTCACACCATGTAGGGAAGACTTTGGCACTAAGCCTGCCATGTGCATTTTTTAAAACAAAATTTTAACTTGCCTTCCATCACCACGCAACACTTGCACTTTATTACAGTTTTTTTATGATGCCTTACTCACCAGCCACGCAAAAGGGAGAGGGAAGATGCTATGGCTGAGAGTTCCACCTTCATGCAGGGGAGATACTTAGCAAATCAATTTCATTTGTATTGAAATTTCCTACACTTCCCCCACCAGCCAGAATTTACTTCTCCCAATGCATCTTTTTAATACTGTCTTCAGCCTTCTATCTGGCACGTAGGAAGGATGTTGTTGCTAATTGTATTTTGCTGAGGGGTTTTATATTGCTTTCCTTTTCAAACACCATGTGCCTGGAGGAAGGAAACTATGTTAAATTGCATTTGCTGAGGGGTTTCTATACTACCCAACCATGTGAGAGGGGGGAGGACTGACTTTTACTAAATAAGAATCATTTTCTATGAAGCTTTCACAAAATTTACATAGATCTGAGAATGGATCTACCCATGCACTGTAGCAAGATTACAAACACTTCCTACCTATAAGCTAAGATGAGTAAATAGCTCATAACCAGAACAATAAAATAAACAAAAACACTAGAGCCATTGAATCTTTCTCCAACATAAGGGACAAGAATACAAACTAAGTGTAGCTCCCATAAAACCGTACTAGAACACCACCCTCAATTCCATCATTTACAATGATTTTTTCACTTATGTTTTTCTCATCCACGTTGAAGGAGGGGGTTTTACACTTCTGCACTTTATAATCACATTCGCCAATGTTGCTACAGATTGCATAAAGTATGAAATTTGTTGCATTGATATGATATAACCTATCACATTCTCTCAAAATGGAAGCAACAAGGATGCACTGCATCTATACCCCACTTGGTTCTGGAAGATACATGCTTTTCTTTTGGACCATTTCGCCATAAATTTAATACACGGGCATGAGCGAGGTCGGGCCCCAAAGTGGGTCCGACTAAAAAAAAAATTGTTTTTATGCAACTGACCTTTGAAATGCCTCACGAACCTTAAATATACCTCTGGAATCGATCGGCACCATTTTTGGATCATCAAACTAAGTTTTGCAACTTTCAAGCACTTACGCCACATTTTCGCATTTAATCGGGAAGACGTATTTGTCAAACCAGTCAAAACACCTTTCTGGATCTTGCCATTTGACATGTGTGTACTCTGATATACAAGCATGAACTCTACTAGACGGTTTTTCAAGAAAAATCATGAGCAAAGAGATATTAATGATAAAAAATGACCAACTGGCTTTGTCTGCACTGCGGACCTGATGAAGTCAATGCACAGGCAACTCATGATGCCTTTCTTAAAAATATCAAACGATCTCTGCAGACCCTCAAATCTAAGACATAGGTACCTTGAAGTACATATCAAATCTTTGAATTCTCAGTTCGACCAAAAGTCTGACTGGGTGCAAATGGTGCACTCATGAAAATAGCTACATCAACTGATGCGGCAATGAAAGTACGAATCACTAAAACAGATGGCCTAAGAAACCCTTTCTAAAACCGATCAAACGGATTGGCAGGAGCTTTAAATTTGAAAAATAGCTTGTCATTTATATTAACAATAGCCCAGAACAAACATTCTAGCATGACACTTACTGAGGCAACTTTTACACTCATGCAAAACAGGGCTCCGACTAGGTCCTGAAACAGGGACTTGTTGAAACATACAAACTGCAAATAGATCGAGGTTTGAAAACTGAGCAAATGGATTTCTAGAGACTAGAAATTTTGCATGTTGACTCACATTTATGTATAGAATTTAATCCATTTTGAAATTATTCATGACAATCAACATGGCAAAATATATAGGAGCTCAAAGTAGGCTACTCAATAAAATTTGCATTTACACCTAACATGCACTTTCAGCTCACCCCTTGAAATGCGTACCTGATAAACTGATCCAAACTGAAAAATGAAAGTTGTAACACACTTCATAGGCCAAATGAAAGGTGTAGGACACATTTCCCAAGCCTTCCCCTTTGAAAATCAACTGGCTCCATTTTACCCCCTCTCTAACTAGACCACCTGAATGAGATTAGGTGCCTTTCTGAAAATGCAATATCAAGATTTCGAAATGGGGCTCAAATCTTGACTCAAATTTAGTGAGTCCCAACAAAATGAATATCCCAGACTAGAGTCATTGATATGACCTATAATTATGTCTTGCAAAATTTGGTTGTCCTGGTTTTTCTTTTTTCTCTTTGTCAAGTTATCAGGGTTTAGGGCTTTAGGGGTTATGTCTTTTATGATTAAATCTTGGTTTGAAAGTAATTCTTCGGTCCCTTTTATATCCCGTCATTACCTTTTTCTCATTTAAGGCCAAGGGTTCCACTTTCGTTCACGGGGCCATTTTCATTTCCTAAGAATTAAGTGGTGATTAACCGATTCATGAAATATGATATTCCTAAGTCATTCGCATAGAATTTCCTATGACCGATTTTCATTTTAAATATTTGTGCCCACGCTTGTATTTTCCTAAGTCGAAAGAGTCCTAAATACTTAGACCATTTGCTAAAGACGGGATGGATCCAACGGCTAGCACTTCCCCATGATCAAAGATGCAAGGATTTTAATGACCGTGACATCGCGAGATTGTGTCGCGTGTTGTCGGTGGAAACCGACAGGGTTGGCAGTGTAACTACCTGAAAGCATTGTGTTACCGATTTGCAGGCGGTAAAGGTCGATCTACTAACAACCCCATCAATTTGCACATGCTCAGAATGAATGGAGATATTTTATCTTGAGGTAAAAGGTGCTCAATTTTTAAGTTCAAAAAGAATTAATAGGGAGTATGTTGGGCAGTAAAGTTTGAACAGATCAGATGACCCTTGTTTTCCCACAATAGAAGTGGCAAGGTGGTTAAAGACTGTGGTATCACAAGATGATGTCATGTGTCCCAGGTTGGTGAGGAAGACCTACAGTGGGGCCGCTAATGGAGTTTGATAGAAAGATGATGTGGTACTGATTAGTCACAATTTTGTGGGGCCATTGATACAAATGGAAAGTCAAGTGATTAGTCAACAAGAGATGATCATTGGATTGGCCAACTTGGAAGAAGATCGACAACTAGTTTTCAATTTTTTTTTAAATGCAAAGGTATGAGCCGTTGTTTCACTCACGCAAATATTAATGGTGGATGAGACTTTTGCAATTTTTCCTAGGCAATAATTAAAAGACTCTTAAAAGTTTTATTCATTCGCAAAAGATTTCATAGAAATCCTAAAGAATTTCCTACTCCTAAAGGAGCCTGAAATGATTCTCTGCAACACAAAATTGTCATCTCTGGCTAAAATCAAAGCAGGAAATTTATCTGAGCTCTATATATGTTCTTAAAACAAATTGATATTACAAATTGTGTGTGAGGTTGTAATAAGAGAATTCAATTTGTTTTAAGGGTTAGGTACTAGATAGAGAATAGTGAAATTTGCCTGGAATTACTCTGGTAATTTAAAATCTTATACTAGCCCTAGTTTTCCTTCCCAAATTTGGAATTATAGTATAAAGCCCTATTTGCAGAAGATGGCTCCCTCACGGAAACATTCAGAACAAGTAAATTATATGAAAAGAAATCTTTATGATGATTTCATGGACCAGTTAAAGCCCTCTACAAATGATAAGCAGTAAGGGCAGAAGTTTGTGGATGTAAAAACCCTAGGGGAAGGGTTAAAAATTAACTGACAAAGCATTTCTCTTGGCGGATGCTAATATACCAACAACTGGGTTAGAGATGTTCAAATTATGGTATGGAGAAAGAAAACTAAATTCCCCATTATCCAGTCCTTGGTAGTATGATTTGAGCAAGTTGGTGGTACCGGGTGTTTTCATGGATGTCGACTTACTTAAGGCTGTTGCAAACAAATATGACCTAGTTTCAAGGGTTATTAGGGGAAATGATGGCAAGATTCTATTAACCATCAGAAGGGAAGAGTTTCAAGAGATTTTTGACTTATATGAACCATCCCCTAGCCTAGTACCAATAGATTTAAATGAACAAAAGGCATTGTATTACAAGATGAAGGAATTCATTAGAAAGAATTTCCTTCCAATGAATTTAGCCATAGCGGGAAGTACAACATACCATATCGGCCCTAGCTCAGAGGAGTCATTCCCAATCGGTGCTTTCGCTCCCTATTTCCAAGCTACTTTCTTTTCTCTATGCCAAATATTGGATTTTAATCCCATTACAGTGATGCAACCTGATTTTATGTACATGGCTATGGAGTTACAGCTTTTGGATTTTACTGTAGTTTTTGATTTTGCCCCTTACCTTGAGGGAAATTTTCTTGAGGGGTTATTAGACATTAAGAATCAAGTTGTTGGTATTAAGTTCTCCTGGTATTCTTTACTCATGCATATGTTCCTTTCAAGGAACAAAGATTACTTTGAGGGTACCATGAACCTTAGAAGGACAATAGATAACTAGGAGATTCCAATACATCTCTGGAGAACAGACATGTCTTGGAATAGACAAGAAGCTAGCTATATAAGGTTTTATAAAATATTTGCTTCTAGGTTAAGGCAAACATTGACAGCAAATCCACCAAGGATTCCTAAGGAATTGCATGATTTTGTGAGACCCAATGAGAGGGTGTCTCTTGCCAAGATTGAACATAATTGGGGGGATTTTATCCCATACTTTGTAAGTACTATAATTAGAATCTATGGCTTCTGTGGACATCCACATGTACTACCCTTCAATATTCCTTTGAGAATGGGTTTTGCTAAGGTGATGTTGTAAATAGGATGTATTTAGGATAAGGATTTAAAAGGAAAAGGAAATGGGACATTTTTCTTGGATTACACCATTATCAATTACTTTGTGATTATAAAGGGAGGATATGAGCACTTCTAAAAATTCTTTGCTCCATATCATTTGGGGGTAAGTATAGCTAGAAACACTGTCTCCAAGGGTTTTTACAACAATTTTAGAAAAAGAATAAAAGGAGCTCTATTTCCCCATGTGCATAATTTTCCCAAGGACTTAATCAAGAATGAAGTTGACCCCATGACCTAGGAATGGAGAAAATAGAAGTGGATAATCTTTAGAAAATTATGGGCTACAGGGAGGCCTATTCAGGAATCTTCTCACAAAAGAGTTAGAGAAGAAACAAGTGAGGAAGAGGACAGTAGCAATGACAATGGGATATTGATAAGGAGAAAGGGTAAGAAGATGATGAGTTTAGAACCTTTCCCCAAGATACAAACTAATCCTCTTCAAGGAGTCAAGATCATTGATATTGAAGATTCTGACAGAAGTACTTCACCATCAGTTGTACCTTTTTCACCAGTAAGGCAAGGTGAGGAATAGTTGGAGGAAGACAAGTTTGTTTCGAAAAGTGCAGAAATGTAGATTGGTATTCCTACATTGCCTCCTAATTTGGAGTTGGATCTTACTCCCTTGGATATCTAGGGTAAAGCCTTCAAAGATGCAAGAAAGGAGGAATGTAATAATTTCCTTGAGCATGCTCCTTTTGTAAGAAGCCTAGCCTTTTTGCAGTTAGTATGGAAGACAAAGGTTGATGAATACAAATGAAGGATTACTGAGAGGAATTCCCAGAGGCCAAACAGATCAGATGAAGAAATCCAAGAGGATGTAAAGAGTGAAATGAAGGAAGAGTTTAAGGAAATCACTATTGACGAGGACAAGAAAATTGTAAGCTAGGCTGGAGTCTTGATTTTGTCGAAATGGGATATAGCAGATGCAGTGCAATTTGATGCAATTACGAAATCAAAGGAAGAAGAAGCAGGGTTAGCATTAAGAGGATCAAATTTTGCAGATGATTATGCAACCTTGGCAATATGGGCACTAGAGGAAGGACTTAGGAAGTCTAACATTAGTGATTTAAACTCAAAATTAAGGATAAGCCTAATTATAAAGAGATCAGTTGACACATCAAGTGTAGAGGCTACAAATTTAAATGTTGATGTTGTCAAGTTGGCACATGAGGGCACAAAAAAGGAAGCTTTAGAGAAGCATGAGATGATAAAGAAGTTTGACAATATTTTTAATGATTATAATGCATCTCAAAAAATGTGTGTGGAGTTGCAAATGAGAGTGCAACTCCTTGAGAAAGGACAAATAAAGGTTTCTTATCCTGCACTTATAGGATAGTCTGAGCCATCAACATCGAGGTCCCCACCTATGGTCCGGGGAGGAGAAGCAGCTCAACTAAATACAAGTACTAATGTCCCTAGTATGGTATTAGTCCCATATGATGATGATGATGATGATGAGCTTGATACAACAAGATTAACTAAACCAAATGAGTCTCAACTTTTAGATAAGATTGTTGAATTAGACAGTAAACTAAAAGAATCAGATAAACAATCACCCGAGCCGCAGAAGGATATAGTTAGCTCAGTGCTAACTCATTTGAATGAGAAAACTAAAAGAAGGTTAAATAGTATGCATGCCTTATATTCCTTAATTTTTGATGCTATTGAAAAATTTAATGATGATAAAGAAGTGACAATTCCCCTGTTTACAAAGTGGTTACAAAGGGGAAATAAGCTTAGAATAATGTCTATGGCTTCTAAATTTCATGCTGAGAGACCATGTGCACTACAACCAACATATTTGTTGGTGAAATCAATGTAGGAAGCCCAAATTTTGCCAAAAAATATAGAAAGGAAGGTAAGGGAATCGATGAAGAGTTTTAGTGAATTAGAACAAACTCTTTTTCCATATATTGAAGATAGAGAAAGGGAAGTCATGCCTTTGCAATTTTGGAAGGAAGAGGCAGAGAGAGTCATCAATACCTAGGTAGAAATGATTTCTGATGAGCTAAATATGGATATGCTGGAGGATAGCATGGACAAAATAATTGCTATAGAATTATTTTTTGACACTTTTGAAAGAGAGGCAAATCAACTAGCCGTTAAGTATATTCCATACAGGGAAAGAGCTGATGAAGTCATGAATTTCAATTGGCCATTCGATGAAGACTATAGTGCATGGAATAGCATGTATCTGAGTGATGAATAGAAAGCTGTAAACAGTTTCCATAATTGTTTTTTGTCTTCTAGTGGCAGATATTTTGAAACTCGTATAACAAGATGGGGGTAATTTTCATCATGAGTTTTGAAGAAGGCGACTGCATATTTTGATCATGCATAAGAAAGTTTGAGGATGATTATTTTGTATAACATAATGCAGTTATATGTAGTCATTCTGAGATGACAGGTGTCTCCTCTGGCCTGAAGCTTGTTTGCTCCCTTGTTTTTTTATTAAAGGAAATTCAGGGCTATGAGATGGGGTTCAAAATTTTGGTCCCTTGAGTTTTTGAATTTCTGTTTCCAAATAGAAAATTGTAGGTGAAACAAAAGGGCTGTAAAAGGTTATTTTAGAAAGAAAAAATAGAAAGCCTTGTGTCTATAATTTTTCTAGGTTCTTCAAGGAGTTACGTATGGATTGTATTCTTACAAAGACAATAGAATTAATAAATAAATATATGATTCAAACCCACTTCTCTCTAGTGTATTGTTCTATCATTTTTTGAATGCATATTATCAAGGTTTTTATCATTCATTGCACTATTGTGGTGTATGCAATTTTTTGTTCATGCTTTGGTTTAAGAGGTCAATTAAATGCTTGAACGAAATTGCAGAGTGATAGGGATGTTTACAGGGATTTTGATAAGTACTTTTGGGTAAGGATTATAAATACAATATATTGCAAAGCAATATTATCTCAGGTTATATGTTTTTAGATAAATTCTATCAGAAGTATAGTTTAATGTAGTATGAGTTCATGTACCCAATGGAATAAGGCACTGATCATTGTTAATTGAATGCCTGGGTATTTATTTACTATTCAAAATCGCCACTGGGTTGCTATAACTTGTTGAATATCAGAATATTTTCATTTTACATGAATGTTGTCATGTGTATTATTCATCTCATGCTCCAAAGCTGGTTGAGGATCACTGAGTAATTTACCATTCCTGAGCATTCTCCCTTATTGTTGAGTCTTTATATGAGATTATCTACTTTGTTTCATGCATGATTTGTGAGTGTGGCGTAAAATCACAAATAAGCATGGGGATCACCCTCCCTGGTTCTGCAGAGCCTAAAGTGCAGAAGGTTCTCGCATCCTTGTTATTATTGGTCCAAGTCTAAAGAATATTAAATAGTTTGAAGTGGCTTTCCATAGATATCTTTAGGAGAAAACAACTTGGTCTTTGCCTTTGAGTCAGTGTAAGCTCATTTTTGGGCACCAATAAAAAATGGCGAATCTGTTGGGGACATGAATGATAAAGAGTCTGGTTAAATAGGTCTTGTTTAAAATATAGTAGAATTTTTCATAATATCTCTATGATTTGACGGTTGAGCCCATGGTTCGTGTTCTACATTTTTGTGACAAATATATTCAAGTTTGTGGACAAGGTTCACAAATTTCTTTCAAGAATTATCAGGCAATATATTATTTGATACCCCAAAGTAATTTGGGTGGTGACTCTGAGGTTTTGATGCTAGTGCATATATCTTTGAATAATTCTAACAAAACTTTGAAGGACTTTGCTACTATGAGTAAAGAAAAGAACACTAGAGGTTACACGAGGCTGCACCCTGAAGAAAAGTTGGGAGAGCTTTAGGGAGCTCCATAGAGATAGTGAACAAGAAGAAATACAAATACAAGCACCACTCCCTCATCATAGAAGCCCAAACATAAGAATGCAAGTAAGTCACAGTTAAACTCCATTCCTAAGGTTCATGCATCATCTTCTAAAAGTTTTGAATTGGATAGTTTAGGATTTTTCAATTCTTTATTTGATACACCTATACAAGAAGAAATGCAACCACAAAGAAAACAATGCACTCAAGTTCAATATTGAGAGAAGACAAGAGGCCAGAGTAGAAGTAGAAGTCATCAAAGCAAGAATTATATTGGTGTACCTCTTCCTCCAGGTCTCATAACAAATATTTCTCATAATTACGAGTTAGTACCAGAAAAGGACAATGTGAACTTGATTGACTTAAATGACACTTTCAGATCAGAGATAACTTTGCCAGATCTAGAAGAAGTTATTGGAGATATAGATACATTGAGAAGAGAACTCCAAGAATAGATAGATATTAGAAGTAAGAGAGAAGAGGAAAAGGAATCTGAGGTTATTAAAGATGTGATAGAGAGAGATGGTCTGATAGGACAGTTACCAACACTCAAATCCTTAGCTCAAGAAAATGATAAGCCTAGTGTTGAGGGCCCTATTTTGAGAGAGATTTTAGATAAGAAATATGAAAATATCATAAGGGAAAAGGATAAGAATAATATGGATAACTAGAGGTTAGCGGATCTTAGTCAGCCAAGTATTTAGGTTCCTAAATTGGACTTGGATAAGGGAAAACAAAAAGTGTATGGTGTTAAGATAGATGATAGGTATTCTTCGACTATCCTAGATTTAAGCCTAAAGTTATCCCAAATTGACATTGAGCTAGAAACAACCAGTATAGAAAATGTAACTCTTGCAAAATAGTTGAAGAGAGTTGAAATGGAAGCCTCAAATGCAGAGATGAAAAGGAAAATTGATTTCCTTAAGTTGTCAACCTTGAACAGTGCTTCATTTATTGCTGGCCCATCCAAAACTCAGTCTATTTTTGGTGCAATGCCAAATATCATTACGAGTGTTCCATCTCAAAATGTCCAAAGTACTTAGAACACTGGGATTCCACTTATTGGATAGAAAAGTCAGGTAACTACTCAAAATAGTAGTTAGCCCCAATGTCCTAAAGGTTTTAAGATAGTTGTAGGGGTTAACATTAAAACAAATGTTATTGCAGCTAATACTATAACAAGTGTTGTAGGATGAGCTACAAGGGGGAAATTTTAAAAGAGACCTATCCACCTAAAGAGGTATAGGAAATTACATTTTGATGAGATCCCAGGATATCCCAATGTTATCCCAAACAACTTAAGGGATAAATTTAGTAAATTTGTAGGTAATAATGCTATAATTGGTGAGGAACACCTAAGGGCATTCACTGGCAAGTTAAATGATTATGAGGTGGAGCATGAAGATGTTCTTATGAAGTTATTTATACAATCTCTAATAGAGGATGTCATGGATTGGTATAGAGGATTGCCAACTACAAGTATTAGTTCTTGGGAGGAATTTGAGAGATTTTTTAAGGAGCAGTATGGTGACAAAACCAACCCCAATTTCATGTTAAACGAGTTCAATAACATCAAGAAGTCATTTAACGAGGATATGTCTGATTTCAATATCAAATTTCAGAAAGCTATGCACAAGTTGTTTCAAGTGTTAAGGTTGGATGACAATGGTTGTCTGACTACATATATGAATGCGTTTGATGCAAAAATGGCATATATTCTTAGAGACAAGGATCCTCAAACTTTGAGAGATTCATTTAGAATAGCTATAAATGTGGAAGGAAAGAGAAGAGGTTCGGGTAATCTCGAAAGAAGAGACGATCCTAGAGTTTCTAAAAGTGCCAAAGATAAAATTGAAAATTCTTTAGGTACAAAACCTAAAGAAGAAGAAAGATGGGACAAGGTACTTAATACCTTGAAGGACTTGAAATTGACTCTAGCAAAAAATGACATGAGTTTTGTACCAGAAAAGCCACATTTCAATAAATTTAATAAACCACTAAGATTGCAACATTATCCTTACAATACAAATTGGAAGGATGGAAAGCTTTTCCAATAAAAAAAGGGTAAACACGAACAACAAACCCCTGACCCATTGCAGAAACATACAGTGAACATGGTGGATTATACTCCCCAGTGTGTTTCTTGTCAATCACATTATTCACCTGAATATTGTGTCGTAGCACAATTTATTTCTACTAAGGATGAGACACGTGAAGAAAAGGAAGAAAACTTTGAAGGTGACAATGTTGACTGTCTTATGATTTCTTCCTATCTTGGAGAAGAAGAATATGCTTCTGATATTGAGACTTAAGACTTTGATATAGATAATCAAAGAAAAATAAATGAAACATATCATCAACAGGTTTCTTTGATGAGGAATTATCTCTTGATGACTAAATGTGCAATGTTGAACAAGGTGAGTGTTCTATGTCCTTGAGAAGACCCTCAAATGAAGAGATTGATAAGATAACAATTGATATGGTAGCTCAGGTAAAAAGTAACTATCAATTGAGAAACAGGGTTGTGGGTGAAGACCAAAGCAAGCCTTCGGGTCTATTTGCCAAAGAATTGAAAAATAAAAGAAAAGAGGTCAAGGAAGATAAATTAGTGAAAGAAGCAACCAAAATTAAGGAGACCAAGAGAAAGGAGTGGGCTAAGAAAGCAGAGGTTGTGAAACCTATTGAAAAAATTTCTCCACTTAAGATGAAAGCAAAGATGGTTGAAAGTTCTGCTTTTCCCATTGAACGAGACTCACAGAAGACACAAAATATTGAAGGAAACATACCCAAGAAATATGAGGAATAATCAGGTATGTCACTTGAATTACCAAGTTACACGCCTGTGGATATGCTTCAGTTGCTTTCTCAGATTATAGTTAACGTTCCTTTGCAAGAGATGTTAAGATTTAAAGAGCATAGGGAGAAAGCCATGGCTTGGGTCAGGGGTATTTCCCATTCTATTGAAATTCACAATAAGAATGTATCTCATAATATAAAGGAATGAATGATTGAAAATGAAATAAAAGATAATTTTTTAAAGGGAATGGTTTCTCAAATTCCCCAAATTTATCTTGAAGATATAGTAGGTGAGAGCCTTGACAATGTAGATCCTTTCTTTCTAAGTGTTATTATAAATGGAGGAGTCTTGAATAATTGTATGGTTGATTCTGGGGCCTCAAATAATGTCATGCCAGGAAGGATAATACAGTCCAAAGGTTTGAAGGTAGATACTCTTCATGGAAGATATTGTGCTATGGATTCAAGAGAAGTGCATGTGATAGGATCTATAAAGGCACCACCTTATAAACTTGTTGCTTTCTCTAAGAAAGAATTAGTTATGAGTGTCCTAGTTGTGGATATTCCACCTCATTATGGGATGATATTATCAAGAAAATGGAGTACCTCTATGGGTGGAAGTTTGCAATGTGACCTGTCTTATGCTACTTTTTGCATTGATGGTAAAAATGTAAAGGTCAAAAAAGAATCTAGGGTACCATATATGATGGTACATACAACACAATCTGATGAAGATATGACTTGTTTTGTAGACACAGAGATAAATGCATTCAAGGTTGAAGACTCTCCACTCAAGAAAAGGGAACAACCTACATTATTGGATGAAGAAGTAGAAAAATCATCAGGAGATGATGATTTGTGAACCATGTATTTTGATGGAGCCAGTTCTAAGGAGGGTTGAGGAGCAGGTGTGTTATTCATATCACCTCATGGAGAAACCTTTAAGTTTTCTTTTACTTTGTCCTTTGCATGTACAAATAATGTATCAGAATATGAAGCGATGTTGCTTGGTTTGAAGTTATCTGAAAAACATGGGATAAAGAATCTCAACGTGGTTGGAGACTCTGAGTTAGTCATATCGCAAATCAAATCTAAATATGCATCAAAAAACAAAAGGTTGAAGCAGTACAAAAATGTTGTATGGGACCAAATTGAGAACTTTGATGCATTTGGTATTGAATGGAAAGAGAGAAGTCATAACAGAATGGCTGATTTATTGTCAAATATAACTCTAAGGCCAGAGGACATCACTTTTGCTGGAATCTACAAGATTGAGATTTAGATATGGCTTTTAGTCCCTGATAACACTAAAAACTGGTAAATTTTTAATGATGATGATGATATTTTAATATTTCTATAGTGTGTAGATGAATATGAAAAATCAGGAAATTGATTTCAGTGCTTTTGTGCAAACAGAGGATGACAAGGAAACAATCTTTGGGAAGGAAGTGATTCAATTAAAGACAAATAAAATTTCCAGAGGTTTTATTTGTTCTAGAGAGGGTGTTTGATAGTCAAGATAAAGCTAAAGTTGTTACTACTGCCCCGCACCCTAAAGATTTAGAAGAAGTTAACCTTGGGACAGAAGGAGCTCCAAAGAAGGTATATATTAGAAAGAAAATGTTGCCCAGGGTTAGGAAAACATTAATTGATTTATTGAAAATACAAGCATGTTTTTGCTTGGTCGTATGATGATTTGAAGGCTTATAGGGAAGATTTGTTTCAACATGGAATTCCTTTAAAAGAAAATGCCAAGCCTTTTAGGCAAAAATAGAGGTCTATTAATCCAACATTGGCACCTAAAATGCAAGAGGAGCTAGTCAAGCTAAGATACACTCGGATTATAAAACCTATCATACATTCATCATGGGTGTCTAACTTGGTGCCTATCAGAAAAAAGAATGGAGATATCATACTATGTGTTGATTTCACAAATCTGAATGTATCTTCATTAAAAGATAATTATCCATTGCCGAATATGGAAGCAATGTTACAAAGGCTAACAAGTTGTGAGCTTTTATCTATGATGGATGGATTTTAAGGTTATAATGAAGTGATGGTTAAAGAGTCAGAACAATACAAAACATCATTTACTACATCTTGGGGAACCTATGTTTATATAAGAATACCTTTTGGTTTAACAAATGCAGGAGCAATATTTCAAAGAGCCATGGATGTTACATTTTTTGATATTATAAATGTATTCTTAGTGGTATATTGGGATGATTTAACAACTTATTCCAAGAAGGAAAGTGATCACTTTGGTCACCTTGAAATTTTTTTTGATAGAGCTATTGAATATGGGATATCCTTAAACCCAAAAAAATGTGCTTTTGGGGTAACTAAAGGTAAGTTGTTGGGTCACATTGTTTCAAAAGATGGTGTGAGAATTGACCCAGAGAGGGTGATAGAAATAGAGAAAGTCCCTCATCCTAGAATAGTGAAAGGTATCCAATCTTTCTTTGGGCATATAAATTTTTTAAGAAGGTTTGTCACTAATTTTGCTGAAATTAGTAGACCTATATCCAAAATGTTAAAGAAAGGTGCAAAGATAGAATGGAACAAGGAGCTAGTCAAGGCATTACAAGAGATTAAACAGGCTATTGAAAATGCACCTATTCTTAAAACACCTGATTATGGAAAACCTATGCAGGTATTTTCATTTGCATCAAGATTTTAGGAGTTAGTTGATGGGAGCAACAGTGGTTGCATATGTGCCTAATGTTGTAATTAAAGATATTTTCACACAATAGGAAGTGTCTGGAAGAAGATGTTGATGGATAAACAAGATCCAGGAATTCAATATTGATAACCAAATCACTGAGTTAGTGAGAGGATTAGGATTGGCAAAGTTAATGTCCTAGAGAAATTTGGATGCCAATCAAATAAATATTGTGGAAGAAGAGAATAGGTCTTGTATCTGTGATATGGATGGTTGCAAATGGTATGATGGTATCATATATTATTTGCAAAGGATGAAATGTCTTGAAGAAATGACTGATAATAAAAGGAGGACATTAAAATTACATGCTATTAAGTATGCCATTGTAAATGGGAAGCTCTAGTGGAGGAACAATGATGGTGTCATGTTAAAATGTGGGGACCAGGATCAAGCTCAGAAGTTGTTGACTGAACTACATAGTGGAGTTTGTGGAGGGCTTTATATGGCTAAAACAACTGCACACAAAGTATTAAGAGTCAGGTTCTGGTGGCCAACAATTTTCAAAGATGCACATCAACTAGTCAAGAAATGTGAACCATGCCAAAGATTTTTTCAGGAAAATTAAATTATTTTCAAGAAATTTTCCATTAAGACCTGTAAATGTGCAAGCTCCATTTCAGTAGTGGGTATAGATTTTATTGGAGAAATAGCATGCAAATATAGTAGTGGCCGTGATGCTAAAAATGTGGTATATAAGAGGCATACACATATAATGAGACAATAAAAACATAATTGAAAAGCTTAATTGAAAACTAGATTAGAAATGCAAACCATAAGCCTTCCTTGAAATGTCCTATTTTCCTCTATTCTTGAGGACCTTGAAGGTGTTGGATTGATGGGCTCTCAATGGAGCAATGACCTCCAAAGTGACAACTCAAGAGTTGAGTAGCTATTTTATCATGATTGACTATGGAGATGATATGAAATGCATGATTTAAGAAACTAGATTAACATGCTATGATAAATCCAAAAGCTAAATGCTAGATAATTGAAATGCAAATTGCCTATAGTAATGATGCCTAAATTGATATAAGATGGGATCCATATTGCTCCAAAATGGGGGATATTTATAGGAATTCCAAGGCCAAAGTTGAGGTGGCAGGAATCAACGGTCCAGATTTGATCTGAAGATATCAAGGGCCAAGATTGAGGAAGTTGGAGAAGAGGTTAAGGGAAGGGACACTTGTCATCTCTGTGGTGACAAGTGTCAAGGATCCTTGCTCATGAGAGGGCAAGTGTCCAAGGGAGGAGACATGTGGCAAAAGTGCCATGTGTCTCAAGGAGAGAATATCCACACCATGAGAGATTAGTATAAGGAGGTTAGAATGAGCAAGATAGGATAGGGTTAGTTAGACCCAAGATTAGATTGAATGGGTTAAGTTAGGGGATGGTTAGGTTAGGTGGTTAAAGTTAGGAGCCATGTGCTCATTTGAATTTAGAAATTCAAATAATTGGAAAATGATAATTAATCTCAACAAACTTGGGTTTGTTAATCTTAATTGGGGATTAGAAGAATTGATTAATATGGGGAGACATTAATTAATTTAGAATTAATTAATCAAAGGGGGATATGAGATGAACTATATAAATAAATCATTTAGATTTATTTACTAGTAGATGAATAGAGAAATTAATTAAATTGCTTGTGAATTCAATTAATTGGGAAGGAGAATTAATCAAATAACTACGTATTTAATTAACTATCTTCAAACCATTTTTAGGTGTATACATTTTGTCCCTATTTGAAGTGATGTGTGATGATGAATTGGTTCAAAGAAAACTTGATTGATGATGTTGTTGATATTGATTTTGATAGGATGTAGATTTGATCTTTGATTTGATGCTGATTTGGTTTCGATATGATACTGATTTGATTTGGAGATGATAAATCTTGATATGATGTCGATTCAATTTTGGAGATGATAAATCTCGATATGATGTCGATTCGATTTTGGAGATGATAAATCTCGATATGATGTCGATTCGATTTTGGAGATGATAAATCTTGATATGATATAATTTCGATCTTGGAGATGATAAATATTGATATGATGTCCCAGATGTTGATTGATAGATATCGATGTGAGGATGCCCCGTCGGGAGATGAATCGGATAATTTTCTAATGTTTTTGAATTTTTCGCGATTTTTTTATTTTTTTTGAAATTTTTTGAAATTCTTTCGATTTTTAATGATTTTCCGGTTTTTAGAGATTTTTAGAGTCAATCTGATTCATTTTCCGATAAGAAATTTGAAAATGTTGCCCTGCCAGGCTGATTAGTTTATTAGATGATTAAAAATAAGTGGAATAAAAATCCCACTTAAATGCCCCATTATGAGATTAAAAAGGTAAATTCCTTTTCCCACTCCTCATTTGTGCACTACAGTTTTTGGAGAAAATTTGCTTTGGAGAAAGGAAATGGCGATCCTGTACCACCAGCATAGGTTCAAGCGAGTTCGGTGATATGAGCATCCTCCGGCATACGGTCCACCGATACGTACTTCGAGAAAACTCAGCTTTGTTAATTTTTAGTCTATTTTTGAAAAAAAAATAGCTATTTGTATTAAAAATCATTTTTTAGCGTTTTTACCAAATGGGTTGGAAAGAAAATTGTATTTTTGAGATGAGTTTTTCAATTTCCGAAATGGGTTTTCCGGATTTTTAAAAATTTTCCAATTTGCATTCGAAAAAATTAATATATTTATGTAAGCATTTTTTTTTTTAAAATACATTAAAAAAATGATTTTTTAAAAATTTGAGCATTTGGGCGAGAAAAGGGTGGAGGTGGAGGCCCGGCAGCAGGTGCCATCGGTTCCACTGCAGGCGCCACCAGTGCCGCAGGAGGCACCGCGGGCGTCGTCGCCGCTGCGGGTGTCACTACCGCGGGGTCCGATATTTTTTTATTTTAATGATTTTTCGATTTTTATGATTTTTTCAATTTTGATGATTTTTGATGATTTGATTTTTCTGATTTATTTATTTATTTCAATTTTGAATATTTTTGATGATTTGATTTTTCTGATTTTTGGATTTTTTTTTTTCGATTTTGACGATTTTTGAGAAAATGATTTGATTTGTCGATTGGTTGACTTTGCTGTCAATTTGATTTTGATTTTTTATGGGTAAGATTTGATTAACTATCTAATTGATAAAATTAGATGCTCCTGATTGATAAATTTGATGATCAGTTCCGATTATCTCGATGCTCGCGCGAGATGAGATAAGTTTGATAATGACCTCATGATAGATGAGCGTCATTGATAGGGGCCCAACGAGATTTGATAAAAATCTCCATTGAGCAAAATAGACCGATAGATAGATTGATTTGATAGATAGATAAATCAAGAAACTAATATGATGAGATGATTTGATTGCAAGAGCACTTTACCGTTCTTCAGTCTCAGGAGCGTTTCCCGAAGGCATGGATGTTGATACCTCGCCTTAGCCAGGCAGAGCGAGACCACATTGACAGGTGTGGTTTATCTTCCCTTCTTGACATGCCCCAACCTTTGATAAACTAGGGATTACTGACAACTTTAGTAGAGCATTGGCATAGTGAGCATAACACGTTTCATTTGCCGACGGGAGAGATTACGGTGACACCTGAGGATGTCTACCAGATTTCGTGTATCCCTATGATGGGCGATCTAGTATACTATGATCTCAGCGAGCGGGGTGGGACAGAGGCACTTTGTCGTGTGTTTGAGGATGATGAGATAGGTGGGTATGATATTGCATGGCAAGAGATGCTAGAGCTAGGATATGCCACATTACCGATTGTGCTTGCCGGATTTATTAGAGGCTTCCTTTGTCCTGATCACAGGTCAAAGGAATTATCTATTGGATGGGGTTGTCTGCTTGAGAAAATGGTGACAGAGGGGACCCACTTTTCATGGGGGTCATGCATGTTGGCACATTTGTATCATGACTTGCACCGAGTTGTGTATCAAGAATCAATTGCATTATCAACAGGGGTGACTGTGCTTCAAATATGGGCCTGAGAGCATTTACCTATCACATGACCATTGGCTAATAGAGATAGACCTGTAGGCAAGCCTTATGTTGAGGGGTATCTAGGTATTATTGTCCAACGAAAGATGGGCAAATTAGAGTACTGGCAATGGACCTTGGATGATCTGGATACTGTGATATGGAGACCATACAGGGATTGTGAGATTTGGCATGAGGATGTAGTGGAGATACCGTATGTATTCATGACGCGATATCTGATTGGATCGACACCCTATGTCATCGAGCGATTCCTTTGTATGAGGGTGTTGAGATAGTATGGCAAGATATAGGGGATGCCACAAGTAACAACTCATTATGCTCATCGGAGATTGGATGTGGCTACTTGGGGGCCTTCTATTTCATATGACCAGGCCTATGCAAAGTATCGATCATTGGAGCCAGTTGATTAGGATCATCTTCTAGGTGTGATGGATAGCGGGATGACACATGAGTATGCCATGCACTACACTGTACATAGGTTTTCAAGGCTGACACGTCCGGATGAGCCAGAGCCAGTTTTTGATGAGGATGATGAGAGGCTATGACACAGAGCTCCTAGACGATGGAGGGATGGTGAGGTGAGAGATGAGAGCGGAGATGGGGATGGATATGGAGGAGATGCAGGAGATCATGGTGTCGGAGATGATGATGGAGGGGATGGAGGAGATGATGATGGGGGAGATGGTCAAGCAGTGGCAGCGGCAGTGACAGGCACACCAGGAGCTAGTAGTTCTAGATCTGCTAGAGATGTATATACAGATTAGATGGCCCGAGTGGTCAGACGCAGGAGATTAGTTCTTGGGGATCAGGGGCATCAGGTCCCAGAGTAGGAGGTTCCCCCAGTTAAGCAGGTACCTATGACAGTATCATGGGCTGAGCAGCCACAGGCAGAGGCACCTCGACGGATCCTCATTAGGATGTCATCTTATCAGCAATAGGCTCAAATTATGGACTTACAGGCTCAGGTTCAGTAGCTAGAGTGGACTAGCAGAGAGGGACTCTTAGATGGCCCAACTAGAGACTCAGATGGCTTCTCTCTGTGAGGCCCCACCTCGACTCAGTCTGACATTTTAATGTTTTTTATATTGAGACTATTATGGATGCTTTATTTTTATGCATTATGGATTTAGAACTTATATGATTTCATGATTTGGATAACATTGCTATATGTTGATGATTTATTTATATGCTTTATGATATAGAACACTACATGATTTTTGAATAGGATGAATTTGCGGTGATAAATGTCGTTATTGAATTTGCAGGACTTTACTAGGATAATAGAATTATGATGTATGTTTAAGTGTGGATCAAAACTATGAGAATTAGGATGAATTGCTTATGTGAAATTGCTTGGATATAAGATGTATTAAATTGTTCAGATGTAAATTGTATGCAAGTGATGATGTGTATTATTATTCTTGTGATTTATATTATATGTGGTTATTTGAAAGTTACTAATGTGTAAATTGAGATGCGCACGAAGTTATCCATGTGACCATGGAAATATTACGGAGAACCAACCCTATACCTATGTGTGTTCGTAAGCCAAGGTTTGTCTATTTGGAGAGACAACACCTCGTTTGTGTTGTATTTTATTCGTAACAGTAAATGATGCATGTATGTTAGGTGTTATTTAATTGATTTATGTAAAATCCACAAGAGACGATTTCTTGTATTAATTTGTAAAAGTATTTTCTTTGTGTCACTTAACACGTGTGGATTTATGTTTGAATTTTTAAATCTGTCTCTTGGTGGGAATTGTTTAAACTATAGTCTTTTTTTCAATTAATGTAATGTGATGTCATAAATGTCTTGGGTAAAGAATCTTTGGGATGGTCAACATAGGTTTGACCCGAAAATAAACTTCAGAGGGGTTTAAAAAGGGTTAAATGGACACCCAGGGGTAGTTTAATAGGGTTTCCTAAAGCCCATAAGGTATACCTAAGGGTTAGGGGTAATTTAAGGCAAGTTTCTACTTCCATGTGACCTTTTAGACACCCTAAAAATTGACTTTTCTAAGTTGTGCGAAAATTGAAATTAAAAGATTTGAACCTAGTTGTAAACCTTCCTTTTCGAATGAGAGTTCCCTTTCCCATTCTATCTTACCTTTCTCTTTAGTTTTTAGAAACTTGTGAGAACTCTCACAATGGGCTTCTTAAGCAAGAATTAGAAAATTTGTGGGTAATCACCCACTCTCCATTTTTGGAGACAAGAGAATTTTTGAAAAGAATAGACTAGATTTTGAATAGAGAATTTTGGCTAAGGGTAGAAGGAGAAGAACCATGGAATTGGGCTACTCATCCTCAACAAAACTAACCTAACTTTGGGCAGATTAAGGTTGGTTGCATTCTTCTTAAAATGGCTTTCTTATTGCATGTGTTTGAAAGTAATGTTGGTGTAAAAGATTTGCTTCCTTGCATGTTCTTTTGGAAATTTCATTTGGTATTTTGTGTTATGTATTGTATGTGTTTTTGAGAGTCATCAAGACCTCTTACTCTTGGGAGAGAGGAGGATCTTGTGGGTGGTAGAAGTGACCGCCCTCGAGTGAGAGACTCTCGTTATGAGAGCGATCCCAAGGGATTTTGTGTGACCCTTGCTGCATGGCTTGTTTGTGCAATGGGGGTCATAAGGGGGGAAATAAAGCATGAATGCCTTGGGGGGCATAAGGAATAAGGGGTTGCTATTCTTGATGTATTTGGTTTTCCATGAGGTGGCTACATGTTTTTCCATACTTGCAGTTCTCCTCAGGGTATTTGGTCCACTACCACCCTTAAAAAATGTCATCACCAAGATGTGGTGCAGTGTAGTCAGGTTGGGAGTGTGTTTGAAATCGTGTGTATTTTGTCTTGTGTGCTTGCATGTTTGTTTCCCATCTAGGGATTGGTTCTCCGAGCTTGGGGGTGGCTACCAGTTAGCCTAGGCTGGGAGGTGAGCACTCCATGGTCATAGATTTGATTCATCTATAGGAAATTAGGAGAAATATCAGATGCATGTAGTTATGGCGGAAGATGTTGATTTTAAAGGAAAAAAAAGAGAGTTACAAATGTATTTATTACTTGTTTTTTTTTAAAAAAGTCCTCTCTGGTTTGAAATGAGAGGCTATTTGTAAAAATAGAAATAAAGACTTAAGGATATGTTAATTATTATGCAGAAAATATCATGTTATTTTGCAGAAAGCTAAATGGTTTATTTTAAGTTCTTGTTCTAGAATTAAAGTTAAATCTTGTAGAGTATTTAATATTTCTTGAAAGGAAATGAGTTCAATTTATTCTCTTATTTACTGGAAAAGAAATAGAATTGATTTTGCATGCATGCAAGGGCTGAAATAGAAAAGCACTTAGGATCATAAATGGAAATGTAAAAAAAAAATATATTTTAATTAAATCTGTGATTTCATTTTAAATGCAGAAAATTAAATCTAAAATTATCATAATCATTTCTATAGTTTTAAGTTAAGGAGTTCTTTATTTAATATAGATGTTGTTTTAGGATTAGTTATTTTTGTTATTTATTTCATTACAGAAAATACATGTCTGTCATTTAAGTAGTTGTTGTAGGTTTTTGCAAGTCTGTCAATTTAATAAATGCAGGAAATAAAGATCTTACCTATTATAGTTTCATTTAAATAAAATCTGTAATTATTAGGTTGCTGGAAAATTTGTTAAACTTAATCCTTGATAAAGTTGAAGTTAGGTATTTTTGTTAAACATTGGCATTATTCATTTACAGAAAATAGTATTTACAGTAAACATATTTATTACTTTACTTTTGCTGTAATCGAAATTAGGATCTTTCATAAATTCTGTTTTATAAGAAAAAGAAAAAGAATACTATAGTTATATATAAATATATATAATCATATACATGCAAATTACATGTATATACTTATATATACATACATATAAAAATATATCATAAGATTACCTGTGAAATAAATGTATATATAAATATAAATATATATATACAAATATATATATATCAATATATACATATAAAAATGTATATATATATATGTATAAACATTTATATAAATTTATTTATACCTATTTGCACATAAAAACGTATATATATATATATATATATATATATATATATATATTAATTTTTATTTTTTTAAAAATTTATAAATAAAAAAAAAAATAAGCAAAGGGATGGGCGGGGCCTCGGCCGAGCAGGGCACGCAGTCCCTGTGTGGGTCGCGACCCTCACAGAGGCCGCAACCTCTGTGCGGGCCGCGTCCCTCACAGGGGCCTGCGGCTCCCTGTGTGGGCCACGCTTGCACCAGCGGCCATAGCCACTGTGCGGGCCGCAACTCACATAGTGGCTAAGGCCACTGTGTGGGCCGCGACCCCCACAGTGGGTCGTCCCACTGGTGGCACCCCTCCACTTAACCGCCATGGCCACCACTTTAACCCTCCGTGCAGACCTGCAAGTTAACAATGAGCATTAAAAGAAATATGAAACCCTAGCTCGGTTAGAGCTAGGGTAAATAATAAAGAAGTAAAAAAAAAAGAGGTATAGAAAGGTTATTTTATAATGTAATTTAAATTTTAGGGTTTGCATGGGGTTTTCTTTAAGACGTGGAAATTAATATAATATTTAATTATATACATATAAATATATAAATATATTTATATATATGTATATATATACTTATATATATTTTTCAATACTTAATGAGTTGAAAGTATAAGAGAATAAGACAATTTAGGATTAAATATTTTAATAATGTGGTAATAAATTATATTTGTTTTTTTTATAAACATATGAAGTTACGTTTAAGTTATGAAATTGTTTTGTTTGAAATTCAAAAGAACTTTAAATTAAGTTGGGAAAGGTTTTGATTGAATGAAAAACAGGTTTTAAGGACCCGAAACCATTACAACATAGTTAAAATAAAAAGATGAGAAAATAGAGTCCTCATACAAAGCGACTGGTCCAAAAAACCAGCGAACAGAAAAAACAGCTAAACAACAAAAAACAACAAAGAACCCAAGGAGACACTACATAGTTATTTTCTTCAGTAAATTCTCTGCCTTAGTCACCAGCTCATCATAGGTCGCCCCAACTGCTTTTAGCTCCTCCAGGTCCTTATTCACTTTCTTTTCCTTCCTCTTTCCACGGGTGCAAGTTCTGGGACCTTGGGCTTCCCCGGTTCCTTCTGCATCTAGGTCAATTTCCTGGGTTTCCTTTTCATCATTGAGCTTGCTGATGAGGGTATGGGTGTTGCTGGCTGAGATTTTTAGAATGCTGAGACTCTGCTCTGCAATGTTCTTGAGGCACTCCTCTATCTTGTCCACTTTGGCAACTGTATCTGAGAGCATTTTTTTGTAAGTTGGGAAAGGTTAACTGGGCTATTGGGAAATATTTACGCGTTATAGGAAAACAATTATTACCAATTTAATTGAACCTTAGTTGATTTAGTTCAATCTTATCTTAATTAATGTTAAATAAATTTTAGACTTTTATGATCTAAGAGTTAGGACTAAATTAATTAGTTTCCTAGGGAAAAATGCAAGTATTGGTTATTGGAGATTAATTCTATCTTCATCTACTAATTTAATGAGTTTGATTTAATTAATCTATTGACTAGGTTCTTGAGAAAATAAATTAAATCGTTTAGTATTCCGCAAATAAATTTTAAATTAATTTCGTTACTTGATTTAATATCAGAGTTAGCTCGAATATAGTTTTGACAAAACATATTAGTGCATGTCGTGTTAGTGAAATTTTTGTTATATAGTAATTATTTAAAAAAAAATTTATCCCATTCTTGCCCTAAATTTTGGGCATGACACTCTCCTAGTCAAGAGAGACGCAACTATGGATAGGTGTCGGCAGGCTGAGACACAAGTACAGTTGTCAAGAGTGTCTACTTTAGGGAAGACTGCTCTGAAAATGATGCACCAGGGGATCCGAGAGGCTAAGTATTATAGGACCTTATACTTTACTGTTGTTCTTCCTGATCAGAGGGCTCCAGGATTTTCACAGCTAAGCAGGAGATCGAGACAGAGCCAGACTGAGATTCGAGGAGTGACAGGGCCACTTCAGAGAGCTCCCCCAGGTGGGGACTCAGGTATAGGAGTACCAGCTGGTGCTACTCTACCTACCGCATCAGGACAGAGTTCTGCTCCACGTCCTAGTGGTCACACTGATATGGGACATTGATTCATTTACGTACACACCATTTTGTGATGAGATATTGATGATTTCTGTGATGTGTATTTGTGATGTATCTCATATATTTTGTGATATCATTGTACCTTGGACATTGATCTTGTTTTGATGATATGATATGCCGTTGATTCTATTCGCTCTACATGACCTGTGAAATGATGTATGCATTCTATTTGACATATGATTATGATATGCAGTAACTTTTATGATGTATGCTTGATGTATGCTTTAATTTCTATATGCTTATGAATTCTAGATGATAGATATATGATGATGCAATATTTACATGATGTATGCAAATGCAAATATGTATGGTGATGCTTATAATTGTTATGTGATACTTGTGCAATGCAATACTTTCTATGTTTACGATATTTTATGATTTTCTCATGCATGTTAATATGAGATGGATGCAATGTAATGCAATGGTGTTATTTTATATGATTTAAGATTTGAGGAATGCCATGCAATTATCTTACTAAATGAATGAATGAGTTGATGCTTTACATGAATGATGCCTTAGTATGCAATAGTTACATGAGATGAACTAACTTATCATGTAGGATGAATGAATTGACTATTTTTGTTATTGTCCAATGTACTCAATCACGTAATAAGAGAGATAACACCATGTTAGCTTTGGCCTTGGAAAAGATGAGCATTGTGATCCCATGCAGAATGAAATGCAAATCTATTTAAAATGCAATGCAATGCAGTGATCAGACCGGTCATGGAGTAATTGTTTTGTTTCATCATTGAGCCTTTAAAATGTGGGAAGTGAGTGCAAACATCAATGGTATAATTGAACCATGATGACCTGAGCACTACTTTCCTAGGTTTTGATATTGAAAGTTAGCACAAGCATCGAGGTATAATTGAACCAAGATGACCAGAGTGTTGCTTGCGTAAAACAGGCAGTATTAACCATTTCTATATGCAAGTCCAAAATGTCTTCCATGATACTCTAATGATCACGTCCTTAGACAAATTTGCACATATTAATGATTAATTTACAGATAGGAGACAAGAAAAATATCATGTTCCTTCCTCATTCCTCTAGTCAAAGACATCCTGGAGTTACTCAGAAATCATGGTAGCGAAAAATCAAAATAAAATAGTTGAACCATTATTGCCAAAGTGTTAAAATCATGAGTCAAGATATATCATCCATTGATATATGTATTGTCATGTTTAGATTGATATGTGATAGTTAATGGTTGACAATGTGATCTTATGTTCAATGTTGGATGTATCTCAGTTTTTTGCTTGACAAGCATTGTCTAACTGTTGTTCTACCTGCTTTGATTAATCTCAAAATGATTGCAACTTTTTGCCCCCAACTAGGTTCAGGATTTTGCCCCCAACCTAGAAACAAGCCTTATTATGATATAGTCAATGATCCAAACCATGATGAGAAATCACCTAGGATGCCTGCGTATGTATAAAGGCTTTATGATGAATATGAACAACACTAATGGAAAAGAATGCAAGTAGAAGAATGCGCAAACCAATAGATGGCAGAGCTAGCCGATAGATAATGCCTATTTGCCAGGTTTTCATCATCTATTTTTATTGCACTTTTTCTCATATTTGATTTTTTTTTCTGCTCTTTTTACTATTTTTGGATTTCCTGCTTTTTCACTGTTTTTGGTTTTTTTGCTTTTTCACAGTTTTTTTTATTTTTATTTTTCAGACATAAAACTTCTTTAGATGCATGCTATTGATGGGTTCCTTGAGTTGATCTTTGTCTTGTGTTGATAGCTAATATTCCCCTAACCCAAATACTATTGTGACCACAAATGGACCTAACCAGTTTGGTTCAAATTTTCCCTTCTTTTCCTTTAGTACTAGTTCTCCCACTTGAAATATTTGTTGTTTGACCTTGTGATTATAAATTCAGCACATTCTTTGCTAATATACCGTTAGATGATCAAAAGCATTTTGTCTTCTTTCATGGATCAATTCTAACTCTTGTAGTCTAGATACTCATTGTTCTTAAAGTGGGATAAATCCTTTTAGTGATACATGTAGAGAAGGTATCTCTACTTCGATTGAAAATATGGCTTTCGATCCATATATAAGAGAGAAAGGTGTGGCACCTGTTGGTGTGCGAATACTGGTGTGGTAGGCCCAAAGAGCAGGGTTTAATTGAATATGCCAATCTTTCCCAGCATCGTTCACTATCTTTTTGAGGATTTTTAGAATAGTTTTGTTAGATGCTTCTGCTTGCCCATTCCCATATGGATAATAGGGTGTGGAGAATCTATGTTGGATCTTAAACTTCTCACATAGCTCTTGTACATCCTGATTCTTGAATGGTCATCTATTATCAGTGATAATGGTCATTGGTATTCCATAATGACAGATGATGTAATTCAAGATAAATGCAACAATTTGTTTTCCTGTGATATTTGTGAGAGGTACTGCCTCGATCCATTTTGTAAAATATTCTGTAGCTACAAAGATGAATTTGTGACCATTAGATGAAGAAGGATTTATTTTTCCTACTAGATCAAGACCCCATTGGCAGAATGGCCAAGATGTTTCCAAAGCATGAAGTTCTTGTGCTGGTGTATGGATCAAGTTCCCATGGATCTAACATTTTTTGCATGTTCTATCTATCTAAAAAGAATCTCATTCCATAGTCGACAAATAATAGCCCAAGCATATTGAGTTTTTTCGAAAGGGTAAGACCACTTGAATGAGTGCCACAAATGTCGTTATGGACTTCCTTTAAGACCTTCTTAGATTCTTCTTGTTCGAGACATCTTAAAAGAGTACCATCTAGACCTCATTTAAATAGGGTATCTGCGACAAGATTATAATGGGAGGATTGGCAAATAAAGTTTCTCTTTTGATTTTTTGATAAGTCAGGTGGTAAGATGTTATCTTTCAGGTATGTGTAAGTTTGGCCATAGCGAGAGGAATCATGTCCAATAAGTTGACAAATGGTTTGGGAATCAGGACAATTATGAGAAGGGTAAAACAACTCTTCAACTAGGAATTCATAACGCTCTTGATTTTCCTGTGTTTGTAATAAAGAAGCAAGTGTTGCCATGGCATCTGCTGCTTTGTTATCATTTCTTGGAATTTGTTCAAATGTGATTTCAACAAAATATTTGTTGAAATCATCCACCATCTTTTTGTAAGGCATGAGTTTGTCATCTTTTGTTTGATAGTCATCATTGATTTGATTGATGACAAGCTGAGAGTCTCCAAACACCTGAAGTTGTGTAATGTTCCATTCTACAGCCATTTTGATACCTGTAACCAAAGCTTCATACTCTGCAGTGTTGTTGGTGCATGGGAAGCTTAATTTGTATACTTTAGGGATGGTATGATCTTGTGGTGTGATGAATAGAATACCTTCTCCTGATCCATGTTGTGTATATGAACCATCAAAGTATAGTTGCCATGCTTTTGTTGTGACTATTAGGATATCAGCATCAAGAAACTCAATCTGTAGAGGATGATCAACTTGAAGTGGTGCCTCTTCTAGTTGATCTGCGATGACTTGTCCCTTGATATCTTTTCTGTCTACATGCTCAATATAAAACTCACTTAGGATCATGATCCATTTTGCTAGTCATCCTATCAATGTTGCCTTGCTGAGAAAATACTTCAATGGATCGATTTTAGCTATCAACTTGATGGAGTGAGATAATAGATAGTGTCTTAATTTTTGAGAAGCAAAAACTACTGCCAAGCATTCTTTTTCTGATGGGGAATAGTTGAGCTTGTATCCCACTAGTGTTTTGCTGATGTAGTAGATGGCTCACTCTTTTCCTTCGTTATCCTGTTGTGCGAGCAAAACTCCTAATGATACTTCAGTGGTCGATACATAGAGCAATAACAGCTTGTCTAGAATTAATGACATTAGAATGGGTGGTTGCATGGGATATGTCTTGATCTTGTTGAATGCATCCTCACATTGATGGTCCCACTTGAAATGAACATTTTTATGCAATAGATGGGTAAATGGTTGACATTTATCTGCTAGTTGAGCCACAAATCTTCTGATTGACTGGAGTCTTCCTTGTAATGATCTGAGTTGACTTATATTCTTGGGAGATGCCATTTCCATGATTGCTTTGACCTTAGCTAGATCTACTTAGATACCTCTAGCTGAAACAATGTATCCCAATAGCTTTCCTGAAGTGACACCAAAGGCACATTTCTTAGGTTTTAGTCGTAGCTTGTACTATTCTAACCGATCAAAGATCTTTTCCAGTATTTCAATATGTTCTTCTCTATTGTATGATTTTTCCAAGATGTCATCCACATAGTCTTCCATGAATGTATGCATCATGTCATGGAATATCATTGTCATAGCTCTCTGATATGTGGCACCTACATTCTTTAGTCCAAAAGGCATGATGTTCCAGCATAAAGTACCCCACGGACATGTGAAAGCTATCTTTTCTTGATCTTCAGGTGCTATTTTAATCTGATTGTATCTGGAGAAACCATCCATTAGAGAAAACATGGAGTGTCCAGCTGTTAAATCTACAATGATGTCAATGTTAGGCAAAGGAAAGTCATCCTTTGGACATGCATTAATAAGATCTCTGAAGTCTATGCATACTCTAATACTTTTGTCTAGCTTTGAAATAGGAACGATGTTTGATACCCATTGAGGGTACGCTATAGGTCTGATGAATCCTACATCCAGTAATTTTTTTAGTCCTACTTTGACCAAGAGAGCAATATGCAGATGCATCTTTCTTAATTTCTGTTTGACTGGTTTGGCTCCTGGATTGACATTTAAGTGATGCATAATAAGCTTCGGATCTAATCCTGGCATGTCTGCATATGACCAGGTGAAATTGATTTTCCATCGTGTAAAGAATTCCATATATTCTTTCCTTTCTTTTTCTGACAGAGAAGTTGCTGGATGTAGGATCTTTGGTTGCTCTGATGTTCCAATATTAACTGCTTCTGTTGGTTCAATTAAATTGATGACCTTTCTTGATAGTACTTAGGTAAAGTGTCAAATATCCATCTTCCGGTGCCTCGAGGAGGTTTTCACCGTTAGATGTGTCCTTTCTTTTTACTTTTTCCTGATCTAATGTTGCCAAGAAATGGTTTTCAACATTAGACCTGATATTGTTTTCCTTATTTTCGCTTTTGCGACTAGGAGATTTGGCACCCACTTGATTGGAAGATGCGTTGCTGAAATTCCTGGTGGAATTTGTTGCGGATTCGATTGCATTAAGATATACAGATATGGCATAGTCATTTGGAAAGGTATCAATGGCAGTATGCCCCTCATTTTCCCATTCAATAAGTTTGGGGTGGATTAGAGGTAAAGGATCATCAGGTTGAGATGTTTCGAGAGTATTTAGGGTTGTGATTGAGTTATCAAAGTTTTTGATATGTATGTCAATGTCTAGAATGGTACCCTCATCAGAATGACCTCACCCAAGAAGTTCTTGATCATCCTCAATTAAGTCCAAGTCAGCCGAATGTGATTCTAATTCAAGTGAACTAGTTCCTAATGTTTGCTTTGTATACGTGTGAACTACATCGACTCCTACATCTTCTTTAAAGAAATTTTCTTTAGATGATTCTTTAGAATGATAGGAATCCCACTCCCATTCACTATAATCTATCTCACTTGTAGCTTGCAATCTACAAATTTGTTCATATAGCTTTTGATGTGTTTCTTCTATTTGTCTTGCTATAGCTTTCCTTCTTTCATATTCAACTTCTTCTGGATAGAGATTGAGTTCTGTCAACTTTACTATCAACTCTCCTTGATTAGTACTAGGTTCATGCTTGTTTTGATTGAGAGTTAATGCTGCTTGGGAGGTATTATTGTTTTGTTTCTCTTGTTGATTTGAGGATTGCTTATTTTGCCATTTCATTTTTGTTTGTGCTTGTTTCTTAGCAGATGCTTCTTCTCTTTCAATTGCAAGTTGTTCTTGTCTATTTTCATATTCTTCTTTTTGTTGGTTAGAAAATGTGTCTTCTGGTAGATGAACTTGTCCATACCCTAAGCCTACTTTGTCTATAGCTTGCTGAATATGAGGCTAGATAGGTTCTGTGATACCTTATTTTCTTTTTCCTATAGGACCTATTCCAGTGTATCCCATCTTTTGAAGAATGTTGAATCCTTTTCCATATTTTTCTGTAGGTATTTAGACATTGTTGACCTTTTGTTGAACTTCTTCATCTTTGTATAGCCACTATAGCCCATCTTTGTCTTTTGTCTCCTCTGATAAGGTTCCAACACTAATGAATGCTCTATCAAATATCGGAAGATGTTTCACAATTGGTTGTTGTTTAGAGTGATGGTTTTCCAAAGGATTTAGGAGAGAGTGGTAATTGTGATATTGAGTATTCTCCATTTCCTCTATCTCTTAGCTGCATTTGTTTTTCCATACTTGATAAAATAGAGGCAAATGATTGTTCTTTGGATTGTGTGTTCGAAGATGATGCCTCCCTGTTATGAGGAACAATGACTTCTTGAGCCATTTTTAGATTGGTGCAATATTGGAATGGATTTGAATCTGCAGATATTGTGATTTCTTGTCCATTATAAGGAAATTTGACACACTGATGATAGGTTGATGGGAAAGCTTGCAAGTCATTTATCCATGGTCTCCCCAAGAGTATATTATATGATAAGTCCAAGTCCAAAACTTGGCATGCTGTTTTTTTCTGTAAAGGTCCCACTTTGCTGGGTAGTATCACAATTCCCTTGGAGAAACATTCTTCTTCATCATAGGCTTTTATGGTGATCTTTTTGTGGGGATCAACTGCATCTTCTAAATATCCTAAGGCACAAACAAGACTCAATAAACAAATATTTAGGCCAAATCCATCGTCTATTAGAACACGTTTAACTCGCGTTTTGTGAACGAGGACTTCAATATGCAAAGGAGCATTGTGGGAATGTTGCAATGACATGTCATCTTCTTCGGTAAATGATAAGCAATGAGGAGTTGTGAGGTGTCCCACCATGGTTTGGAATTGATCAATATCAAGATCTTTGGACACTGTGGTATCTACTAATGCTTGTTCAAGAATCTCTTTATGTGCAGGTGAAAGCTTTAAAAGTTCTAAGATGGATATTTGTGTGGGTGTTTTCTGTAATTGATTCACTAGATTGTATTGTTTAGAAGTGGATGGCATGTTTGTTGTAGGACCCGACAAAACCACTTTGGCTTTGCTTCGTGTGATAACATGAGTAGGTTCGTGATGTTGTTGCTCTTTAACCACGATCACATTTACCACATTGTCATATGTATGAGCATAGTTTACCTTTGCTTTACCTTTACCATTCTACCCTGTTGATGATTCACCCTTTTCATAATTAGGAAGTGGAGTTTTGAAAGCTATGTGAGATTCGTTTGTTGTATGTCCATCGACGGTTATTATTCCATTATCAATCAAATCTTGGATGACATGTTTTAATCGTTGACAAGCATCTGTTTGGTGTCCTTTGTTTCGATGGAAATCACAATAATGGTTGTCATTCCACCAAGCAGGTTTTACCTTGGGTTCAAAGTTTCTTTCTTCTGGTAAAGTAATCAATTGGTTTGCGATGAGTGTTTTTAATGTGGACCCAAGGGGTTCACCAATGTTTGTAAATTGTCTTCGAAAGAAATTTTTGATAGTTGCTTTTTGGTGATTGTTGTTTTGTTCAGCTACTGCTGAGTGATTGGATAAATTGAAAACCATTTTATTTGGTTTCACATTGTTGTTATCCACTATCCCGTCATTGACTACATTACGATTTCTATTCCAAAACATTGGTTTATCATTGTGATTGTTGTTGTTAGTGTTGTTAGGAGGGTGAACTTCTTCTTTGAATATTTTCAACTCACCTTTCTTTATCATGGCTTCTTCCATTCTGATTCCATTATCAATCATTTTTGCAAAAAAATGATTTCCTTTCATTTTTAAGTAATAACTTATTTGATCATTTAAATTGTCAATGAATATATCCATTTTTTCATATTCTGGCACTGTACGAGGATACCGTGAAGCTAACCATCTCCATCATTGTAAAAATGTCATGAAAGGCTCTCCACTCTTTTGTTTGGTGTTACATAGGTCTAACATTGTTACTTCATGTTGGATGTTATAAGAGTATTGTGAAACAAACTTATCCACCAATTCTGAGAATGATCTAATTCTAGGTGTAAGTTTGGAGAACCATTCCATAGCTAGTCCGGTTAAGCTTTTTGGAAATAATCTCATCAAGTAGGTATCCTCATGTGCAAACTCCATACTCATTGTGCAAAATTCTCGTATATGATCTTGGGGGTCAGTGCTTCCATCATATTTTTCATATCTAGGAGTTTCAAAACCTATAGGAAATGGTCTCATGTTTAGGTTTTTGTCGAATGGATAAGGACATATTTCTTGAAGTGAGTATCTTCTAACATTTCCTCTTTGCATATCTTGAATTTGTGTTTGTAGTGTTTGTATTTGTTGTGCGAGAGTTGTGGTAGGATTATCCACATGATTTGTTCTTGTATGACCATGATTTCTAGGAGGATATTGATCTCTTTTGGTATCATCTCTATCCCTTCTTGTATCCTCATTGGATTGAGTGTTATTTAGAATTTCTACTTCATCCCTTGTGGGAATGTAAGTTTCCTCATTATTTCTAGTGTTACTAGGAATTGACGTGTCATTGAGTTTGAGACCAAAAATATCCTCATATTATTCGTTATTAAGGGGGGGTCATTTCTCTTTTGTGTCAATTTGTTCACATCAAAATATTGGGGGAGTTTAGCACCAGATTTTGCTAACATTAGGAAATATTTTTCTTTTTCTCCCTCCACTATTTTCTCCATAAATTTATTGAATTGAGGATCTTTTTTGATATCTCTAACCTGTTGCTCTGTTATTTCCTCTTCAACTTGTATTTCATCTTCGTGTTCCATGTTTTTGTAGTCTTCAATTATTTCAAACGTTTCTATTTCTATTTCTACAATCTTTCATCTCTGAGCCCTGGTTAGAATGGGCATACACGTGTTTTGAATGCTTTTCAAGGTTTAAATCTTGTTTAATGTGTTACAATAAGTGATCAATTGTTGAGGTGAAAATTATAGATGGATAGACATGAAATGATCTTTTCAAGTATTTGCTTGTTTGCAAGTTTTTTGATCTTAGTTTTGGAGTGCAAATTTTGTGATTTTTGATATATCCTATGATAGAGAACGAGGTTATTTTGATCAAAAGTTGTAGTCTCATGATTAAAAGATGATAGATCTTGATGAGAAACTATGTTTGAATGATCAGTTTATCAAAGACAATGTAATGTAGCACTTTAAGGTGTTTGATCTTTAACTTTTTTGAGGTGAATACTTGAGATCTTTGTGTGTCTTGTTCTTGAATCTATTTTGACAGAAGATAACCTGATTGAATGACCCAACAAGATGACCTACTCTCTATGTTTGACTATTTGAGAAATGGGTTGTTTTTGTTTTCTGATTTTGATGCAGTTTACTAGAAATGTTGCTAAAATGACTAGGAACTCTAATGTTTAGACCAGGAACGTTGTTTTGTACACTAGAAACGCTGACAAACAGACCAGAGATGCTAACAAATAGACCAGGAACATTGTTCTGTACACCAGAAATGATGACAAACAGACCAGAGATGTTAACAGACCAACCAAAAACACTGGGACATAGACTAGGAACATTGACAAATAGACTGAGAATGCTGACAGACAAACCAAAAATGATGACAAACAGACCAAGAATGCTAACAAACAGACCAGAAATACTGACAGATAAACTAGGAACACTGCTCTCTAATATAGTGACTCTAAAGTTCAAATAATGATGTGTAGACTTAGCAAATTAAATGTTTGAACTTAGGAGATTTCAATTTTGACCCAACTCTGTGATTTTCAGACTCAAAAAATGGATATGTAGACCTAACAAGTACAAACTAGGAGAATTGATGCTGCGACATGAGCAATTTGACATGCCACTCACAAGAGTTGTTGATTAGACCAAGGGATCTGACTTTTAGACCAAGAGAGCTACTGTTTAGACCAGGAACTCTGCTATATTGACCAGAATCACTGCTAAACTGACCAAGAACGCTGACACATAGACCAAAAATGGTGGAAAACTTACCAGAAATGGTGGCAAACTTACCAAAAATGCTGCTAACTAGACCAGAAAGGATGTTTAGACTAGAAACTCTAATGTGCTCAACCTTGGAGAGTTAATGTTAAAACATGAAAAATTTGACATTCACACCAAGAGAGCTGACGTTTGGACTAGAAATGTAACTGTTTAGACTGTAGGTGCAACTGTTTGAACTATAGATGCAACTGTTTGAATTGACAGTGCTAATGTTTGGACTATGAATGCAACTGTTTGGATTGATAAAGCTAATGTTTGGACTATGAATGCGACTGTTTGGACCGTAGATGCGACTGTTTTGACTGAAAGAGTTAACCTGCTGTGAAACTTGTGAATTTGACCATTTGAAGTTTGATTTTTCAATGTTTGTTGTATTTCAATGGATGATATATTGACTTGACTTACAAACACTGAATTCAGATTGTATTTTTGTCCCAAAGGACACATAAAGTGTATGTTCAAGAAGCTGTAAAGAAAGCCCAAGTTTTCATGGGTTTTGAACAATTTGAAAACACATCAATCAGTCTATCCTAAGGAGATTGGCTTCATTATTAGTTCTTAGCCCACAACTTGGTACCCTATCAGCTCACATAGCCTTGTCACCCCCTAAAGGCCACTCATATTTTTGCCTTTGCGAGAGCTAGTGGAGTCCCCTTATGAGCCTAGCAATAAGGTCTCAAAAGTGGAGTTCACACATACGATCAAGAGGGACATATGGTGAGTATCTTAAGGAGAGATTCTTCCCCCTCCACGCACTAAGAATTTAAAAATGTTCAGAGGTAAACTAGGTAGCTTCTAATTTACTTGGAACTAGTAAGGGATTCGTTTGGTGTGTCGTGGTATAAAATCAATTAAGAGGTCTCCCAGCCTTGAAAACCAAGGTTTGATATACCTGAAGGTACGGAGGAGAGTTGTTCCTAAGCACTGTCATTGCTTTGATTTTCATCAAAAACACATTTATTTTATAGTGGGTTGGAGTACTTGGCGTTAGTCGTTCCCACTTAGGTTGTTCCCCTCTCACCGGCCTTAAGGGCTAAGAGTTAATAACTCCTCGGGAGGGCAGGCCTGCTAAAGAAATGCACTATTGAAAGCAAAGGATGAGTCTGGTTTTCTGATCACTTAAGAAAGGTGAGAGCATACTCGCCTATCATCAAAACACATAAGACATATTTGTTCATTTCCATTGTAATTAGTCTATGTGCCTAATTTAACAAATATAAGTGCAAAATCTCGTGGCTGCAAACAAAGCTAGTAGTTTATGTTGCATTCTTTGACGGTGAAATAGTTTATGACTCTGGTCTTTCATAGTGAAATAGGTACCTGGAAAACCAACAATCTACAAATTAGGTTTAGGAAAATGACAGTCCAGAAGAAGAAATGAGGAATGCAACATACAATATTTGCAAAATCAATAAAAAACTAAAAACACCATCAAATTGACCAAAAACACCATCCTATGTGCCAAGAATGTTGCTCTGCACACCAGAAACATTGTTCTGCACACCAGAGACTCTGTTCTGCACACTAGAAATGTTGTCAAATAGACTGAAAATTGCTGATAAATATACCAAAAATGCCACAATACATACCAAAAATGCTAAAGTATCGACTGAAAGTGCTAAAGTATAGAAAAACATAAAAATAGAGTTGAGGAATCTCCCATAAAAGACATTTGAGGTGCCAGAACACCACAATAGAGACCAAGAACACGATTCAAGAGGCCAAGAGAGCTAATCTGCACTTTGAAAAAGCTAATCGACCTATCAATGAAATTTCCTGTAAGCAAACTTGTTAAAGATCAAAGGGGCTGGGCCCCATGGTGGGCGCCAATTAATGTGATGCTAAAAATGTGGTATATAAGAGGCATACACATATAATGAGACAATAAAAACATAATTGAAAAGCTTAATTGAAAAATAGATTAGAAATGCAAACCATAAGCCTTCCTTGAAATGTCCCATTTTCCTCTATTCTTGAAGACCTTGAAGATGTTGTATTGATGGGCTCTCAGCAGAGCAATGACCTCCAAAGTGACAACTCAAGAGTTGAGTAGCTATTTGATCATGGTTGACTATGGAGATGATATGAAATGCATGATTTAAGAAACTAGATTAACATGCTATGATAAATCCAAAAGCTAAATGCTAGATAATTGAAATGCAAATTGCCCATAGTAATGATGCCTAAATTGATATGAGATGGGATCCATATTTCTCCAAAATGGGGGATATTTATAGGAATTCCAAGGCCAAAGTTGAGGTGGCAGGAATAAACGGTCTAGATTTGATCTAAAGATATCAAGGGCCAAGATTAAGGAAGTTGGAGAAGAGGCTGAAGGAAGGGTCACTTGTCATCTCTGTGGTGGCAAGTGTCAAGGAGCCTTGCTCATGAGAGGGCAAGTGTCCAAGGGAGGAGACATGTGGAAAAAGTGCCATGTGTCTCAAGGAGAGAATATCCACACCATGAGAGGTTAGGATACGGAGGTTAGAATGAGCAAGATAGGATAGGGTTAGTTAGACCCAAGATTAGATTGAATGGGCTAAGTTAGGGGATGGTTAGGGTAGGTGGTTAAAGTTAGGAGCCATGTGCTCATTTGAATTTAGAAATTCAAATAATTGGAAAATGATAATTAATCTCAACAAACTCGAGTCTGTTAATCTTAATTAGGGATTAGAAGAATTGATTAATATGGGGAGACATAAATTAATTTAGAATTAATTAATCAAAGCAGGATATGAGATGAACTATATAAATAAATCATTTAGATTTATTTACTAGTAGATGAGTAGAGAAATTAATTAAATTGCTTGTGAATTCAATTAATTGGGAAGGGGAATTAATCAAATAACTGGGTATTAATTAACTATCTTCAGAGCATTTTTAGGTGTATATAGTGGCCATTCTTGGATTTTAGTGGCCACTGACTATTTCACTAAGTGGGTTGAAGTTGTACCCACTAAAAAAGAAACAAGTAATTTGGTAATTGATTTCCTTATAGATAATATATTGACTAGATTTTGATGTCCAAAGAGGATAGTCTCTGATAATGCAATGAGTTTTTGGTCAAAAGAATATAAAGACTTCTCCAATAAATATGGTATCCATATTTCTTATTCATCACCTTACCACCCACAAGGAAATGGGCAAGCTGAATCCATCTATCGTGTATGTGATGTGTACTTGTACCTACAAACACAAAAACACTCAATAGATCATTACAAGTATGGTTAATGAATTTAAATCAAAGAAAGATAAAATCATAACTAAGCGATCTATCACCTCCTAGTAAATGCGAGTATGAATTGTACTCTCAGATCTTATTATGCAAATTCCAGTGACTTGAGTACACTTAGATGGAGGATTTAAATGATGAAGATGCATGATCTAGCAATGATAGCATGATTAAGCTACATGACTTCATGATTATTCTAGACATTAGGCTAGAATGAAGATGCAATTGAGCTAAGATTTGAATATGATAATAATGGTTGAAATAATAAACTAGAAGCTAGATGCCTATAGTAACAATGCTTGAATGCAAATGCGATGAATCAATTGTGTAAGGCCCTCCCCAAACCAAGCTTTGATTAACTTAGTTGACCATGTTTGACCCTATTAATAAATGCTATATAATTCAATAGAATGGGCTATGTTAGACAGATGGATTGGTGAGAAAAGTAATTGAAACAAATTATAGAGTTATTTCACCTTGTGTTGTACATTTTGATGTGTTATGAATTTGAAATCCTAAAAGATCCATTGATTTGATAATCTTGAACTAACATATGTCAGCTATATTTGGATTTGCAGAACTTTATTATGATGTTGGAAATATGATGCGTATCTAATAAGTGAATGAAATTATGAGAATTATGATAATGGCTTATGTGGATAAATTGGGATATATGAGATATTGATTTGTTAAGGTCAATTGTATGCAGAGTGTTTGATGTGTATTCTTATTAATGTGCTTAATATTTTATGAGGATATTTGGAAGTACTCATGTGTAATTGAGATGCGTAGGAAAATTATCAAGAAAATTATCCATGTGACCATGGAAACATTATGGAGAACCAAACCTAGACCTATGTATGTTCGTAAAACCAGGGTTTGTCTATTTGGAGAGACAACACCCCGTTTGTGTCGTATTTTTATTCATAATAGTAAATGATGCATGTGCGAAAATTTTTATTTATTTGATTTATTTAAATCCAACAAGAGACAAGATTTCATGTGCAATTTTGTAAAAGTATTTTCTTCATGTCACTTGACACATGTGTTGATTTATGTTTGAGTTTTTAAATTTGTCTCTTGGAGGGAATTGTTTAACTATAGCTTTTTCAATTAAATTTAATGTGATTCCCTAATTGCCTTAGGTAGAGAATCTTTGGTATAGTCAACTTAGGTTTGACCCGAAAATTAACTTCAGAGGGGTTTAAAAAGGGTTAAATGGACTCCTAGGGGTAGTTTGTTAGGGTTTCCTAAAGCCCATAAGGTATGCCTAAGGGTTAGGAGTAATTTTAGGCATGTTTCTACTCCCATGTGACCATTTAGACACCCTAAAAAGTGACTCTTCTAAGTTGTGCAAAAATGGAAATTAGAAGGCTTGAAGTAAGTCGTTAACCTTCCTTTTTGGAATGAGAGTTCCCTTTCCATTCTACCTTACTTTCCTTTTCAGTTTTGGGAACTTGAGAGAACTCACACTAGTGTCTTCTTAAGCAAGAAAGAGAGATTTTGGGGGTAATCACCCACTCTCCATTTTTGGAGACAAAAGAATTTTGGATTGAGAATTTTGGCTATGGGTAGAAAGAGAAGAGCTGTGGAATTGGGCTGCTCATCCTCAACAAAACTAGCATACCTCTGGGTAGTTTAAGGTTGGTTTTTTTAATTTTTCTTATAATATTTTCTTGTTGCATGTTGTTTTGAAAGAAATGCTTGTGTAAACGACTTGTTTTTTGTGCATGTATTTCTTGGAAATTTATTTGGTGTTTTATTCTTATGCCATGTATGTGTTTTGGGAGTAATAAAGACCTCCTACTCTTGGGAGAGAGGAGGGTCTTGTGGGTGGTAGAAGTGACAACCCTCGAGTGAGAGGCTCTCGTTATGAGAGTGATCACAAGGGATTCTATGTGACCCTTGCTACATGGCTTGTTTATGCATTGGGGGTCATAAGGAGGGAAATAAGGCATGAATGCCTTGGGGGGCATAAGGAATGTGGGGTTGTTACACTTGATGTATTTGGTTTGCCATGAGGTGGCTATATGTTTTAGCATACTTGCAGTCTCCTCAGGGTACTTGGTCCACTACCACCCTTGAAAAGACATCACAATGTGTGGTGCAATGTAGCCTGGGTTGGGATTGTGTTGAGATTGTTTTTCTCCTTGTCTTTTGTGTTTGCATGTGTGTTACCTTTCTAGGGCTTGGTTCTCCAATCTCGGGGGTGGCTACCAGTTAGCCTAGGCTAGGAGGTGAGCTCTCCGTGGTCATAGCTTTGATTAAATTGTAGGTTGTTGGAAGAAAAGAATAGGACAAGTGGAAGTTTGCAGGAGTTATTTGTTGCAGATAAATATTTGTAAATGTAATTATGATTTTTGAAAGTCCTCAATTATTTGAAATGAGAGACCTATTTGTAAAGTGACAATAGTGTCTTTGAAATATGTTTTAAAAGAAATGTAATAATTATTTGTGCTAGACTGCAGAAAAGAAATAAGTATTTTCTAGTTTTAATTTTCTATGGTTCTGAAAAATAACATTTGTTGTGTATAGAATATTTTGAAAAGAAAGAAAACTTTTATTTCCTTTACGCATTTAAAACAAATTATTAGAAAGGAGATGGAATTAGATTTGCATGCATATAGTAGGCTGGTAATAAAACATTTTGATCTATCCATGGAAATGTAAAATTTAGTTTATTTAAATCTGTTATTTAAATTATTTGCAAAAAATAAAAAATAAAAAATATTATATCCATCTCTAAGGTTTTATTTACTAAATTATAGGTTATTCCAGTTGCAGTTAAATTTATTAAATTTTGTCATTCAAATAGTTGCTGTATAAGTTGATTAAATTCTCTCATTTTACTTGTTTGAAGAAATTAAAGTCTAGAATTAAATGGTCTATCTATTTTTAAAAAAATATATATATAACATATTTATATAGTCGTCGTTCATATTTATTTATCTTTGATTTATATTTATTTGCAGAAATTAAACCTACAGTTAATTAGGCTACCTTAGATATATGGTATTAAATTTAAAAGAAAAAAAAATATACATTGAATTAAATCAAACTGTTATAGTCATACTGTTTAAAAGTTTCAAAAAAAAATAAAAAAAATATAATAACTATATTTCTGCACAGTAGAGTTAGCCTGAGTTTCAAATGCATTTAATATATATATATATATATATATATATAAATAAAAATAAAACTACATTTAAAAATTTAAAAAAAGTGGTTATATATGCCAGATATTTATATATATATATTAAACTATATATAAAATAAATAAATTTAAAAAAACTTACAAAAAAAATTATTATTAAAAAAAGAGAAAAAAAATAAAAATATTTAAACCCTTGGGAAGGGGCTCGGCCTCCTCCCCCCACACAGTGGGCAGTGGACCCCCCAATGGCGACCACAACCACCTCTGTGGGCCGCAACCTACAGTGGGAGGCTTCGGCCACCATTGTGGGCGGCGCCCCACAACGACGGCACTGTCAGGGCTGCGGGTCGTGTCCCACAGCGACGGCCTAGGCCACCTCTGTGGGCTGCGACTCATAGGCGCGGTAGTGGCCGCCCCTGCTGGGAGCTCCCCTCCAAGGTCGCCACCCCTCCCTCATCAATAAATCTGGTCGCTCACCCTCCATTGGCATTGCTCGGCCCCTGCAACAACAACCAATTTCGAAACCCTAACCAATTTGGGTTAGGGTGTTCGAAAAATCTTAGTATGAAATAAGAAATGAAAAAAAAATATAAAAGGGTTATTCTTATAATAATAAAGTTAGGGTTTGCATGGATAGATTTTAATAAAATGAAAACATATTTATTTATAAATATATATTTATATGTATATATATATTTACATATATATATAAATATATCTATAGAGTTTAAAACATGAGGGTATAGGGCAAATTTTAGATTTATTATTTTACTTAAGTGTTTATAAATTAGATATGTTTTAATAAACATATGGGCAATTATTTGTTTTGATAAACATAAGAATATTGATGCTCTACAAAAAGGATTAGAAAATCTGTTTGATGGCAACACACACAAGAGCACAAGAAACAAACGTTAGTGTTAGCAACAAAAGATTATCCTAAACAGGCATATCAAGAGAGATATTAAGCATGAAATAGAAAGCATATAAACATAAAATAAAATAGCTAATCAAGATGCTCATAGTTGCTCCTCCCTTGTTCCTCTCCTCTCCAAGTCCCAAATGAGTGTAGCTCTCAGCTTTTAGCACTAGGCATGGATGCCATATGGAGATTCAAGATAGTTGAATATGATGAGCAAATGCTATGCAAGTGTAGATAGTGATGCTATGAGAAAGCTCTATGCTAATGCCAGTATAACAACAATACTCTAATGCTTCTCTCTTTGCTTGAGGAGAAGGGTTCTATTTATAGAAGAAATGGGGAAATGAAGGGTTAAGATTGAATGATTTAATCAAGGGCCAAGTTTGAAAGTTGGGGATCCATGTGCACAATTGGCACCAATAAAATGGTGACAAGTGTCAACATAGGATTGGGTTGAGAGAAGACGTTGGAGGCATTAAAGGCCTGAGAAGACCTCATGGTTATCTAGAGGCTAAGGGTCAAGTCCAAATTAAGATTACCCACTGGATTAAGAGTTAATCCAAGGATAAACCTTTGTGCAAATGTTTAAGAGATAATCATGGTCAAAGCATTAATGGCCTAATGAGACCTTTGGGTTGGGTAGAGGTTGAGTCAAAACAAATGTTTTAACCATGTGGGAGGGTTTGAGGTAACCATTAATGGTTATTGGAGACTTTGGGGATTAAGTGGTTGAAGGTTGAAAGCCTTCAATGGTTATCAAAGACTTTGAGCCATTTAGTGGTTGAAGGTTGAAAGCCTTTAATGGTTATCAAAGACTTTGAGGGTTTGAGAAGTGACTTCCCTTTTGCTTAGGAATGTGACAAAGTTTAGAGAAGGGGTTAGGTTATTTAGAAGTGATTAGAAAATTCTAGAAGGGGTTTAGGCATGCAAGTGGATTTTGTAGGAAAATGCAAGTGGGAGAAATTTTGGTATTTTCAATTAAAATAAAATCATTTATTTCAATTAAATGGTGTAATTTGCATTTGGATAAATATTCAAATAAATATTAATTTATTTAAATGAGAAAAATGAAGATAAAGCATTAAAATGCTTGAAGACTTTGAGGGAAACCATTAAAGGCTTGAAGACTTTAAGGAAAACCATTAAAGTCTTAAGAAGACTATAGAAGGAAGCCATCAAGTTTGAATACTTTAAGGGAAACCATTAAAGGTTTCAAGTGGGTGAGGATAAATAGGATTTTAAATAAATTATTTATTTAAAATAGTTGTGCAACTTGCTTTTGTAGGAAAATACAAGTGGGTGGAGGATAAAGGTGATTTTAAATAAATTATTTATTTAAAATAATTGTGCAACTTGCATTTGTAGGAAAGTACAAGTGGGTAGAGGATAAAGGTGATTTAAATAAATGTTAATTTATTTAAATGTGAGAGGTGGGATTTTGGGGGATTTAAATAAATATTAATTTATTTAAATGTGAGAGAAGATTTAATTAAACAAATATGATTTATTTATTTAATTAATGGTCTAAATTTGGTTAAGTGAATTAAATCAAATAAATTGAATAATTTATTTAATTAATAGGAGAAGAGGGTTAAGATGAATTAATTAAATATTAATTTAATTAATTATTGATTGATGGTTAAATAATCAAATAAATACTAAATATTCATTTAATTAAGTGGACAGATTTATGTGACTACAAATATATTTATTAAAAGGGATGTTTAATTCTAATTATTTTTGGAGTTTAATCTTTTAGGGGATTTTAAAGGAAAGTATAATGAAATTTTTTGCAGCATTATTATTGCCATAATTGGGTAAATATATTTGAGAAGATTAATTGGTTGAATGCAAAGCAAGAGGAAATGTGAATATTGAAAATGAAATATTAAATAGTTGATGTTTGGATGAAGTAATATATATACAACATGACTTAAATTTTATAATTACATTTTAGAGATCTAAATGTTTTCTTTTATAATTAAATGGAATGACTTAATATAGTTAAATAGATAACTAATTTAAGAGTATATTGTAGTGGCGTAATATAAATTCTCTATAACAAAACTTATGTACTAAGTCTTGCAAACCTTGTTAACCCAAGTGGTTTCTTGTATCAGATAATTTAATTATCATAATGAGGTTTGGCACCTTAATTGTAACTGCTCAATTTGATAATATTAACGCAAAGAAATAGTATTTGTGTTGAATTAATAGAAGCCATATTACATCAAGTTATTAAGGAGGGATGTACTAGCAAGATGAGGAAACTAGATATCTAGTAAATAATTGATATCGAACCAAGTAATTTTATCAATGTCTAGTTAGTAGAATTGGATCTAATTAAGAACTAATAAGCGTAACTGAAATGAAAGGGGCTTTTGAGTGAATTTATTATTAATCTTATAAAATTTATTTGCTTTGCTCAGTAATAGAAATTATTGTAATTATCATGTTAGTATTTAATATCAATTAAGATTCCGTTTGGAACAACTTGTTAAGTTGTCACAACTATTTAAGCAAATGGATATGTGTAATTAAGTGTTTAAAAAGAAAAAAATTTGTCGGTTGTGTTTTGCCCAAAAAGTTTGGGCATGACAAATTGGGATGCAAAATGATATGAAATTGGGACCCTTTGTGCTCCAAAATGGGGTCTATTTATAGGATTTTCCAAGGCTAAGGGTGATGTGGCAAGAATCAACGGTCAAGATTGATTTGAAGATATCAATGGTTAAATTGGAGGTGGGTTTAGAAGAGGTTGGATGAAAGGGGACAATTGGTGGTAGGTAGGAGAAGGGGTTGGATGAAAGGGAACATTGTCATCTCCATGGTGACAAGTGTCAAGAGGCTTCTAGAAGAGGTTAGATGAAAGGGAACACTTAGTGACAAGTGTCACAAAGCTTTGCTCATGAGAGGGTAAAGTGTTCAAGGAAAGGGAACATGTGGGTTGGATGTGCAAGCTAGGATGGAGTTAATTAAACCCAAGGTTAGATGAAATGAGTTAGATTGAGAAGGGGTTAGGTTAGGTGGTTAGAAGTTAGGAGAATTTGAATTTTAAAATTCAAATAATAGGAAAAGGCTAATTAATCTCAACAAGTCATAAATTTGATTTATTTTAATTAATTAGTGGATTAGAAGAAATGAATTTGATGGGGGGAATTAATTAATTTGAATTAATTAATCAAAGGGGATTATTGAAATGAACCTATTAAATAAATCCTTAGATTTATTAATAAGTAGATGAGTGGGAGATTTAATCAAATTGTTGATGGTTTCAATTAAATTGGGGAGGAGGATTAATTAAATAATTGCTTATTCAATTAATTATCTTCAGACCATTTTTTAGGTTTATACATTCTGCCTGTCTTTGAAGCGAGGTGTGATGATGCATTGATTCAAAGAATAATCTCATTTTGATGTTGATATTGATTTGATAGGATGCCCCAGCTCTTGGTTCCTAAATCCTGGTACGATGATGCCCCCTTGGGAGATCAATTGAGATAATTGATATTTGGATTTTTTGCAAAATTGATATCCTAAAAGATTTGATTTGATTTCTGCAACTGTGTTTTGATGAAAAATGCAAGTTCTTCTATTAGCTTGATTGCTTAGATTGGTAAGATTGATAAATCTTGATCGATTAGATTGATAAGATCAAAATTCAGTCTGGTTTCAGGAAGGATTCATCCAATATAAGACAATGATGATCAAAGAGTTTGGTTTCAGGAAGGATTCATCTTGTATAAGACATGATTAGAACATCTGGTTTTAGGAAGGATACATCCTGTATAAGACATGAATCAAAATTAGATCGTCTGGTTTCAGGAAGGATACATCCTATATAAGACATGAATCAAAATTAGATCATCTGGTTTCAAGAAGGATACATCCTATATAAGACATCATCAGAATTGGTTGGGTTTGATTGATTGATTTGATCTGATAAGGTTGATTAGATAAAGAACTAACTATTTGTTGATATCACGTTGTAGAAATTTTTGGATATGCTGATTGTTGATTCTGTTGAGAAAGATAGCATAAGATTTGGGTTAAGTTGATAATATCATGAGAGATGAGTCATCATTCTGATTGTGTATACACTTGTGATGATACTTTGATGATTCCTATGATATATTTAACCTTGGATAAAAGGAGCATGTGGGATCCCATGCAAGACTGAAATGCAAGCTAAAATGCAAAGCTACGACCAGACCAGTCACTGGATAATTATATATTTTTGTCATCATTGAGCTTTTGAAATGTGGGAAGTGAGTGAAAACATCGATGGTATAATTAAACCATGATGACCTAAGCATTACTTTCTTGGATTTTAATATAGAAAGTTAACACAAGCATCGAGGTATAATTGAACCGAGATGACTTGAGTGTTGCTTGCGTAAAACAGACAGTATTAATCATTTCAATATGCAAATCGCAAATATCTTCAATGATACTCCAATGATCATGTCCCGAGACAAATTTGCACATATTAATGATTAATTTTCTGACAGTAGACAAGAAAAATATCATGTTCCTTCCTTGTTCCTCTAGTCAATGACATCCTAGAGTCACTCAGAAATCATGATATTGAAAAGAAATATAGAAAAGTTGAACAATCATGTTAAAATCATAATCCAAAAGGATATTATCCACCAAAAAATGTGTGATGTGATTAGATTGACTTTGTGATAGCTTGATAATTGATAGTTTGATCTCATGTTCAACGTTGGATGTATCTCAATTTTTGCTTGATAAGAGTTGTCTAATGGTTGTTCTACCTGTTTGATTTAGCTCAAAATGATCAATAGTTTGCCCCCAGCTAGGTGTAGGATTTTACCCCAAGCCTAGAAACAAAGTCATTATGATATATCCAATGATCCAAACCATGGCAAGAAGCCACTTGGGATGTTTGTGTATGTTCAAAGGCTTTATGATGGTCAGCGCCAATGGAAAATGAATGGATGCAAGCGGAAAAATGCATGAACTAATAGATGGAAGAGCTTGCAGACAGATAGTGCCTATTTGCCAGGTTTTCACTTTTTTTTTTATTGCACTTTTTCTCATATTTGATTTTTTTTGGACTTTTCTTTTTCACTATTTTTTATTTTTTCTACTTTTTTCATTGTTTTTTATTTTTTCTGCTTTTTCACTATTTTTGATTTTTTCTGATTTTTCACTGTTTTGGATTTTTCTGATTTTTCACACATAATTTTTTTTCAGATGCATGCTATTGATGGGTTCTTCAAGTTGATCTCCATCTTGTGTTGATAGCTGATATGCTCCTAACCCAAATACTGTTGTGACCACAAATGGACCTAACTAGTTTGGTTCAAATTTTCCTTTCTTTTCTCGATCTGCCTGGTTGCATGGATTTTCCTTTAGCACTAGTTCTCCAACTTGAAAGATTCATGGTTTAACCTTATGATTATAGCTCCAACACATTATTTGTTGATATACCTTTAAATGATCAAAGGCATTTTGTCTTCGTTCATGGATCAGTTCTAACTTTTGTAGTCTAAATACTCATTGTTCTTCATCTGGGGTGAGACCTTTTAGTGATACACATAGAGAGGGTATCTCTACTTTGATTGGCAATATTGCTTCTGATCCATATACAAGAGAGAAAGGTGTGGCACCCATCGGTGTGCGGATACTAGCACGGTAGGCCCAAAGAGCAGGATTTAGTTGAATATGTCAATCTTTTCTAGCATCATTCACTGTCTTTTTAAGGATTTTTCGAATAGTTTTGTTAGATTCTTCTGCTTTCCCATTTCCCTGTGGATAATATGGTGTGGAGAATCTGTGTTGGATTTTGAACTTCTCACATAGCTCTTGTACATCCCGATTCTTGAACAGTCACCCATTATCCGTGATAATGGTCATTGGTATTCCATAGCGACATATGATGTAATTCAAGATAAATGCAACAATTTGTTTTCCTCTGATGTTTGTGAGAGGTACAACCTCAATCCATTTTGTACAATATTTTGTAGCTACCAGGATGAATTTGTGACCATTAGATGAAGAAGGATTTATCTTTCCTACTAGATCAAGACCCCATTGACAAAAAGGCCAAGATGTTGCTAAAGTATGAAGTTCATTGTTTGCATGTTCTAGATATCTAAAAAGAATCTCGTTCCATAGTCGGCCAATAATAGCCCAAGCATATGAGTTTTTTTGAAAGGGTAAGACCACTTGAATGAGTGCAACAAATGTTGTTATGGACTTCATGTAAGGCCTTCTTAGATTCTTCTTATTCAAGACATCTTAAGAGAGTACCATCGAGACCTCATTTAAACAAGGTATCCGTGACAAGAGTATAATGGGAGGATTGGGGAATAAAGTTTCTCTTTTGGTTTTTTGATAAGTTAGGAGGTAGGATGTTATCTTTCAGGTATGTGTAAGTTTGGCCATAGCGGGAGGAATCATGTCCAATAAGTTGGCAGATGGTTTGGGAATTAGGACAATTATGAGCAGGATAAAACAACTCTTCTACCAGGAATTCATAATGTTGTTGATTTTCCTATGTCTGCAATAGAGAAGCAAGGGTAGCCATGGTGTCTGCTGCTTTGTTATCATTTCTTAGGGTCTATTCAAAATTTATAAGGCATTAGCTTTTCATCCTTTGTTTGATAGTCATCATTGATTTGATTAATGACAAGCTGAGAGTCTCTAAAGACTTGAAGTTGTGTAATATTCCATTCTATAGCCATTTTGATACCTGTAACTAAAGCTTCATACTCTATGGTGTTATTGGTGCATGGAAAGCTTAATTTGTATGCTTTTGGGATTGTATGACCTTGTGGTGTGATGAATAGAATACTTGCTCCTAATCCATGTTGTGTATATGAGCCATCAAAGTATAATTGTCATGTTTTTGGTGTGACTGTTAGGATATCAGCATCACGAAATTTGATCTGTAAAGGATGATCATCTTGAAGTGGTGTCTCTGCTAGTTGGCCTGCAATGACTTATCCTTTGATAGCTTTTCCATCAAAATATTTGATATCAAACTCGCTTAGAATCATGATCAATTTTGCTAGTCATCCTGTCAATGTAGCTTTGCTGAGAAAATACTTAAGAGGATCAATTTTAGCTATTAACTTGATGGAGTGAGATAGTAGATAGTGTTGTAGTTTTTGAGAAGCAAAAACTACTGCCAAGCATGCTTTTTCTATTGATGAATAGTTGATCTCATATCCTACTAGTGTTCTATTGATGTAGTAGATGGCTCGTTCTTTTCCTTCATTGTCCTATTGTGTGAGAAAATATCCCAATGATGTTTTGGTAGTTGATACATAGAGTAATAATGGCTTTCCTGGAATTGGTGACATTAGAACAGGTGGTTGCATGAGATATGCCTTGATCTTGTTGAATGCTTCTTCACATTGATGGCCCCATTTCAAATTAACATGTTTGTGCAATAGGTGAGTGAATGGTTGACATTTATCTGCAAATTGAGCCACAAATCTTCTGATTGACTAGAGTCTTCCTTGTAGTGATCTGAGTTGACTAATATTCTTGGGAGATTCCATTTCCATGATTTCTTTAACCTTAGCTGGATCTACTTCAATTCCTCTTGCTGAAACAATGTATCCCAATAGCTTTCCTGAAGTAACACCAAAGGCACATTTCTTAGGGTTTAGCCTTAGCTTGTATTGTTCTAACCTATCAAATATCTTTTCCAGTATCTCTATATGTTCTTCTTTGTTGTATGATTTAGCTAATATGTCATCCACATAGTCTTCCATGAATGTATGCATCATGTCATGAAATATAGTTGTCATAGCTCTTTGATATGTAGAACATGTGTTCTTTAATCCAAAAGGCATGGCGTTCCAGTAGAAAGTACCCCATGGGCATGTGAAAGAAGTCTTTTCTTGATCTTCAGGTGCTATTTTGATCTGATTGTATCCAGATTAACCATCCATTAGAGAAAACATGGAGTGTCCCACAGTTAAATCTACAATGATGTCAATGTTAGGCAAAGGAAAGTTATCCTTTAGACATGCGTTATTAAGATCTCTGAAGTTTGTGCATATTCTGATGCTTTTATCTGGTTTTGAAACAGGAACGATGTTGGATACCCATTGAGGATATGCTATAGGTCTAATGAATCTTACATCCAGTAATTTCTTTAGTTCTGCTTTGACTAGAAGAGCAATATGAGGATGCATTTTCCTTAACTTATGTTTGACTAATTTAGCTCCTAGATTAACATTCAAGTGATGCATAAAAAAATTTGGATCTAACCCTAGCATATCTGCATATGACCACGCGAAGTTGATTTGTCTCCATTTGAAGAATTCCACATATTGTTGCATTTCTATGTTTGATAAAGATGTTGGATGAAGAATCTTTGGTTGCTCTATTGTACCAATGTTAACTGCCTTTGTTGGTTCAATCAAAATGGATGACCTTTCTTAATAGTGGTCAGGTAAAGTGTCAAATCTCCTATCTTCTGGCACCTCAAGGAGGTTTTCACCATTAGATGCGTCCTTTGTTTTTACTTTTTCTTGGTCTAATGTTGCCAAGAAATGGTTTTTCAGCATTAGACCTGATATTGTTTTCTTTATTTTCACTTTTGCGACTAGGAGATCTGGCACCCACTTGACTGGAAGATGCATTGCTAAGATTCTTGGTGAAAGTTGTTATGGGTTTGATTTCATTAAGATATATAGATATGGCATGGTCATTTGGAAAGGTATCAATGGTGGTATGTCCTTCATTTTCCCAATCAATAAGCTCAGGGTGGATTAGGGGTAGGGGATCTTCATGTTGGGATGTTTCGAGGGTTTCAAGGGTCATGATGGATGTATCAAAGTTTTCAATATGTATGTTGATGTCTAGAATGGTACTGTCATCAGAATGACCTCACGTAAGAAATTCCCGATTGTCATCAGTTAAGTCCAAGTCAGCTGAATGTGATTCTAATTCAAGTGAACTAGTTCCTAATGTTTGTCCTACATATGTGTGAACTACATCAACTCCTACATCTTCTTCAAAGAATTTTTCTTCAACTGATTCTTCAGAGTGATAGGAATCCCATTCCCATTCATTAGAATCTATATCACTTGTAGCCTGTAATCTACAGATGTGATCATATAGCATTTCTTCTGCTTTTCTGGCTATACTTTTCCTTCTTTCATATTCAACTTCTTCAGGACTAAGATTGAGGTTTGTTAATTTTGCTATGAGCTCTCCTAGATTAGGACTAGGTTCATGTTTGCTTTGATTGAGATTTAATGTTGTTTGAGAGATGCTTTTAGTTTGTTTCTCTTGTTGATTTGGAGCTTGCTTCTTTTGCCATTTCGTGTTTGTTTGTGCTTGTTGCTTAGTATATTTTTCTTCCCTTTCAATTGCCAGTTGTTCTTATCTGTTTTCATATTCCTCTTGTTGTGTACTAAAAGATGTGTCTTCCAGTAGAGTGACTTGTCCATACCCTAAACCTATTTTTTTTGTAGTCTACTGAGTATGAGGTTGAATAGGTTCTGAGATACCTTCTTTTCTTTTTCCTATAGGGCCTGTTCTAGTGTATCCCATCCTTCAAAGAATGTTGAATCCTTTTCCATATTTTTCTGTAGGTATTCTGACATTGTTGACATTTTGTTGAACTTCTTCATCTTTATATAGCCACTATAGCACATCTTTGTCTTCTGTTTCCTTTGATAAGGTTCCAACACTAATGAATGCTCCATCAAATATTGGAAGATGTTTCACAATTGGTTGTTGTTTAGAGTTTGATGATTTTCCCAAGGATCTAGGAGAAAGTGGCAATTGTGATATTGAGTATTCTCCATTCCCTCGGTCTCTTAGCTGCATTTGTTTCTCCATTCTTGATAAAATAGATGCAAATGATTGTTCATTGGATTGTGTTTTTGAAGATGACACCTCCCTGTTATGTGGAACAATGACTTCTTGGGTCATTTTTAGATTGTTGTAGTATTGGAATGGATTTGCATCTGCAGAGATTATGATTTCTTGTCCCTCATAGGGAAATTTGACACATTGATGATATGTTGATGGTACAGCTTGTAAGTCATGTATCCATGGTCTCCTTAGGAGTACATTATATGATAAGTCCAAGTCTAGAACTTGGCATGCTGTGTCTTTCTATAGAGGTCCCACTCTGATGGGTAGTATCACAATTCCCTTGGAGGAACATTCTTTTTCATCATAGGATTTTATAGTGATTCTTTCCCGGACATCAACTACATCTTCTAAATATCCTAAGGCACAAACAAGACTCAATGAGAAAATATTTAGGCCAGCTCCACCATCTATTAGAACACGCTTAACTCGCGTTTTGTGAATGACGACTTCAATATGCAAATGAGCATTGTTGGGATGTTGCAAGGACATGTTGTATTCTTCAGTGAATGATAAGCAATGAGGGGTTGTGAGGTGTCCCACCATGGTTTGGAATTGATCGATATCAAGATCTTTAGATATTGTGGTATCTACTAATGCTCATTTAAGAATATCTTTATGTGTGAGTGAAAGCTTTTAAAGTTCTAAGATTGATATTTGTGTGGGTATTTTCTGCAATTGTTGCACTAGATTATATTATTTTGTTGTAGCAGATGATGTGTTTGTTGTAGGACCCAACAAAACAACTTTGTCTTTTCTTCTTGTGATAGCTTGAGCATGCTCTTGATTTTGTTTTTCTTTAACTACAATCACATTTACCACATTGTCATATGTATGAGGGTAGTTTACCTTTTCTTCACCCTTACCATTGTTGGTTGTTGATGGTTCACCATTCTCATAGTTTGGAAGCGGAGTCTTAAAATTTGTATGAGATTTATTTGTTGTATGTCCATCCATAGTTATTACTCCATTATCAATCAAATCTTGTATGACATGTTTCAACTTCTGACAATTATCTGTGAGATGTCCCTTGTTTTGATGGAAATCACAATATTGATTATCATTCCACTAGGGTGGTTTTATTTGAGGTTTGTAGTTCCTTTCTTCTAGTAAATAGATCAATTTGTCTGCGATAATCATTTTTAATGCTGACCCCAGGGTTCACCAATATTTGTAAATTGTCTTCAAAAGAAAGTTTTAATAGTTGCTCTTTGGTGATTGTTGTTTTGTTGTGCCGCTGCTGAGTGAGTAGATAAATTGAAAACCAGTTGCTTTGGTTTTACATTGTTGTTATCTACTATTCCATCATTAACTACATTTCATTTTCTATTCCAAAACTTTGTCTTGTCATTGTGATTGTTGTTATCATTGTTGTTAGGAGGATAGACTCCTTCTTTGTATATTTTCAATTCACCTTTCTTTATCATGGCTTTTTCCATTTTGATTCCATTATCAACCATTTTTCCAAAACATTGATTTCCTTGCATTTTTAAGTAATAGCTCATTTGATCATTTAAGTTGTCGATGAATATGTCCATTTTTTTGTATTCTGGCACTGTACGAGGATACCATGAAGCTAACTGTCTCCATCATTGTAAAAATGTCATGAAAGGTTCTCCACTCTTTTGTTTGGCATTACATAGGTCTAGCATTGTTACTTCATGTTGTATGTTATAAGAGTATTTTGAAACAAACTTATCCAACAACTGTGAAAATGATTTGATTCTAGGTGGAAGTTTGGAGAACCATTCCACAGCTAGTCCAATTAAGCTCTTCGGAAATAGTCTCATTAAGTAGGTATCCTCATGTGCAAAATTATCGTATATGATCTTGAGGGTTAGTGCTTCCATCATATTTTTTCATATCGAGGAGTTTCAAAACCTATAGGAAATAGTATCATGTTTAGGTTTTTGTCGAATGGATAAGGACATATTTCTTGAAGTGAGTATCATCTAACATTTCCTCTTTGCATATCTTGAATTTGTGTTTGCATTGCTTTTAGTTGTTGTGTGAGAGTTGTGATAGTATTATCAGCATGATTTATTCTTGCATAACCATGATTTTGTATTCTAGGAGGATATGGATCTCTTCTTGTTTCATCTCTACCCCTTCTTGTATCCTCATTAGATTGAATGTTATTGGGATTTCTAGTTCATCTCTTTTGGGTATGTAAGTTTCTCCATTGGTTTTGGTGTTATTAGGAATTAATGTGTCATTCATGCGAAAACCAAAAATATCCTCATATTGTTTGTTATTAGGGGAAGGGTTACTTTTCTTTTGTGTCAATTTGTTCACATCAAAATCTTGGGAGAGTGTAGCACCAAAATTGGCTAACATTAGGAAGTATTTTTCATTTTCTTCGTCTAATAATTTCTGCATAAATTTGTTGAATTGAATATCCTTTTTGATGTCTCTGATATTTTATTCTATTATTTCTCCTTCAACTTGTATTTCATCTTCATGTTCCATGAATATATTCTCTTCGAATGTTTTCAATGTTTCAATTTCAGTCTCTACGATTTTTTCATCTCTGAGCTCTAGTTAGAACGGGCATACACGTGTGTTAGATATTATGCTAGAATTCGATTGTCCAAAAGTTGTTTTGGGTAAGTGATCAATTGTCAAGGTAGATACACTAGAATGATATGACATGAAAAGATGATTCAAGTGTTTAAAGGTTTGCAAGTTTTTTGGTCTTCGATTTAGGAGTGCAATGTTGGTGATTTGATAAGAACCAAGTCCAGTAGGAACAATATATCCTACGATGTGGGACAAGATTATCCTGACCAAACATTTCAGTTTCATGATAAAGGATGATTGATCCTAATGAGAAACTATGTTTGAGTGATCAGTTTACCAAAGAGGGTAATAATGAACTTTGAGATGTTTAGATCTTGAACTTGTTAAGGGTAAGCACTTTGAAAATCTTAAGGTGTATATATTCTAGAGTCTGATTTTGACGGATGATAACTCGACCAAGCAAACCAAGAAGACAATTTAAGCACAGAACAACAAATAACATGTGTTTAAAAATATTACAAATTGATCAAGCAAAATGACAGACATGAAAAAGTCATACAAATTGGCAGCTTTGGACTGATAAAAACAAAGACTCGTACAACAATTCTTCATGAACCATATGACAAAATATACAATAACAGACGACAAATACAAAATTTCCTTTGACAGAGCAGAGATTAGTATGACAAAACTTCATGAACCACATGAAAAATAGTTTCCTCGTATGATAGAGAACTTGACTCGTATGAAAGATAACAGAACAATGAAAAATGTGTTTATTTTGTCGAATTTGGATTTGTGAATTTTGATGTTTTGCTTATGTTTTCTAGTTTTAGATGTCTAATTTTTCAATTTGGGGATGAATACATAGCAAACACATGATGTGATAAGTGACTCCAAGTATGCTAAACCCTAAGGAAATTGGTTGAGAATGAAAACCTTTGCTTGCTGACTTAGGTACACACCCAATAGCTAATCAGAATATAGCGGCTGAGCATCACGCAATGGATTCTCAATGCTGTATTATCCAACTCCAAACGCTAATGGGGGAATGATATGGCAAGTGTCTTGTGAGAGTTATTGTCTCTCTTGCACAAATATTATCACCCTTTTGGAGGTGAATCGGGTAGCTTCTATTTTAACCGGAACTAGTAAGGGATCTATACGGTGTGTCGGGGTATAATACTCAATTAAGAGGTCTCCCAGCCTTGAAAACCAAGGTTTGATATACCCGAAGTTACGGAGGAGAGCTATTCCTGAGCACTTCCATTGACTTGATTTTCATCAAATCATATTTATTTTATAGTGGGTTGGATTACTTGGCGTTAGCCGTTCCCACTTAGGTTGTTCCCCTCACACCGATCGTAATGGCTTTAAGAGTTTTTAACTCCTCGGGAGGGTAGACCTGCTAAAGAAATGCACTAATGAAAGAAGAAGATGAGTTTATCTTTCTAATCACCTAAGAAAGGTGAGAGCATACTTGCCTATCATCAAAGACATGAAATACATGATAGTTCATTTCCCTTAGCAAAATTGAAGTGTGCCTAGAAAACTTTAAATGAATACACCAAGTTTAGTTGAATTCATAGGCAACCTGCAAAATAAATTCATTAGTAATTTTAATTGGTTTTTGAATTATGTCTTTGACAAGCATATCTTTGTCAATCATCCTTCACAAAAGAGTTAGGCTACCAAAAAGCTCACAAACAAATCAGGGTTAGCATTAGTACAGTTCGAATTAAAATCAGGAAAACCCTAACATGCAGTCTGTTAAAAATGACAAAGATAGAGACTTGTACGATATAATTTATGAGCTCAAATGACATAGCTTTGAACTTCATACAGAAGCCAAAATATACTCGTACGACTTAGGATTTAACAACCAGAAATTCATACAACATGAATTTAACTCTCGTATGACACAGGATTTACTAGTCAAAAATTCGTACGACACAAGATTTAGTAGTCAAAAATTCGTACGAAATGCATTCAGACCTCGTACGATAGGGATAATGAGTTTGTACAACATAAGATGAGGTTACATACCACACTAAAAGGTAGTTTGTACAAGTTGGAAAATCAACTCGTACGACATTCTGATTCTGTCCCAACAGAGATGGACGTCTGTTTAAGCTTGAGAGGCCAAAAATGATGATTTTTGGCCCCACGATGGGCACCAAAATGTCATGTATGTGATGTGTACCTGTACCTGCAAACACAAAAACACTCAATAGATCATTACAAGCATGGTTAATGAATTTAAATCAAAGAAAGATAAAATCATAACTAAGCGATCTATCACCTCCTAGTAAATGCGAGTATGAATTTTTCTCTCAGATCTTATTATGGAAAATCTAGTGACTTGACTAGACTTATATGCAGGATTTAAATTATGAAGATGCATGATCTAGAAATGATAGCATGATTAAGCTACATGATTTCATGATTATTCTAGACAATAGGCTAGAATGAAGATGCATTTAAGCTAAGATTTGAACATGATAACAATGCTTGAAATGATAAACTAGAAGCTAGATGCCTATAGTAACAATGATTGAATGCAAATGAGATGAATCAATCGGGATGAAAAATGATATGAAATTGAGACCCTTTGTGCTCCAAAATGGGGTCTATAGGATTTTCCAAGGCTAAGGGTAATTTGGTAGGAATCAACTGTCAAGATTGATTTGAAGATATCAATGGTTAAATTGGAGGTGGGTTTAGAAGAGGTTGGATGAAAGGGGACAATTGGTGGTAGGTAGGAGAAGGGGTTGGATGAAAGGGAACATTGTCATCTCCATGGTGACAAGTGTCAAGAGGCTTCTAGAAGAGGTTAGATGAAAGGGAACACTTAGTGACAAGTGTCACAAATCTTTTCTCATGAGACGGTAAAGTGTTCAAGGAAATGGGACATGTGGGTTGTATGTGCAAGCTAGGATGGAGTTAATTAAACCTGAGGTTATATGAAATGAGTTAGATTTAGAAGGGGTTAGGTTAGGTGGTTAGAAGTTAGGAGAATTTGAATTTTAAAATTCAAATAATAGGAAAAGGCTAATTAATCTCAACAAGTCATAAATTTGATTTATTTTAATTAATTAGTGGATTAGAAGAAATGAATTTGATGGGGGATTAATTAATTTGAATTAATTAATAAAAGGGGATTATTGAAATAAATGTATTAAATAAATCCTTAGATTTATTAATAAGTAGATGAATGGGAGATTTAATCAAATTGTTGATGAATTCAATTAAATTGGGGAGGAGGATTAATTAAATAATTGCTTATTCAATTAATTATCTTTAGACCATTTTTAGGTGTATACACCAACAACAAAAGTTTGATGAAAATTATTAAATGAATCCTAGAAAAGAATAAAAAGGCTTGGGATTCAAAGCTAAGATTAGTTGTTTGGGCATATAGGGTAACAATGAAGAAAGCAATTGGTTGTGCATATTTTGATTTGGTGTATGGTACGCATGCAAGGTTACCCCAAAATAATCTGATGGAGATGTATAAGTTTGTCCAAACTTATAACAATGATAAAGATGATGATATGCAGTTGATAATTGATGCTTTAATGGAATTAGATGAAGCTAGAGGAGAAGCAAGTACTAGAAATACAAAGTTACAAATGAAGGTTAAAAACCTATATTATAAAGAACAACTACAAGGATTTTTCAGGTTAATGATTTGGTTATGATGTGGAATGCTAGAATAGAAGACAAAGGAAAAATTGGCAAGTTTGATGCCATTTGGCTGGGCCCATATTTGATTCAAATGAAATGGGGAGAAGATTCTTATATTCTCCAAGATATACATGGTAATACTCTTGAATTGCCTGTTCATGGACAATTCTTGAAGCTCTACTTTTCTTGGAAGTATTTATTTTCCATGAGCATTAGTTATGTTTTTTATATATTAGTATAGTTTCCTTTTAGTTGAGGTTACCTTATCGAGGTAATTTCTTTTTGGTCTGTCATGTAATTGGTCTGCTTCACCCAAAGATCCTGGTTTCTCGTCTCATTCCTGTGAAATGAACGTCTCCAACTAGAGCCACTGATAGGACCTAAAATTATGTCTTGCAAAATTTGGTCATCCTAGTTTTATTTTTTCTCTTTTTCAAGTTATCAAGATTTAGAACTTTAGGGGTTATTTCTTTTATGATTAAATATTGGTTTGAAAATAAGTCTTTGGTCCCTTTTATATCATGTCATTACCTTATTCTCACTTAAGGCCGAGGGTTCCACTTTCATTTGCAGGGCCATTTTCATTTCCTAAGTATTAAGTGGTGATTAACCAGTTTGTGAAGTATGATATGCCTAAGTCATTCGCATAGAATTTCCTATGACCGGCCTATGCTTGTATTTTCCTAAGTCCGAAGAGTCCTAAATACTCTGACCGTTTTCTAAAGACAAGATAGATCCAACGTCTAGCGCTTCCTCATGATCAAAGATGCGAGGATTTTAATTACCTTGGCTTCGTGAGATTGTGCCGCGTGTTATTGGCGAAAACTGAAAGGGTTGGCAGTCTAACTGGTCAAAAGCATTGTGTTATTGGTTCGCAGGCAGTAAAGGTCGATCTGCTAACAGTCCCATCAATTTACATGTGCTCAAAATGAATGGAGATGTTTTATCCTAAGGTAAAAGGTGTTTGATTTTTAAGTTCAGAAAGAGTTAACAGGCAGTAGGCTAGGCATTATAGTTTGAATAGATCAAACGACCCTCGTGTTCTCGCAATAGAAGTTGCAAGGTGTTTACGGACTACGACATCATGAGATGATGCCATGTGTCCCGGGTTTGCCAAGAAGACCTATAGTGGGGATGTTGATGGAGATTGACATAAAGATGATGTGGTGTTGATTATTCATGATTTTGTGGGGTTGTTGATACAGATAGAAAGTCAAGTGCTGAGTCGACAAGCGATGATTGTTGGATTGTCCAACTTGGAAGACGATCGACGACTAGTTTTTAATTTTTTTTTAGATGCAAATTTATGAGTTGTTGTTTCGCTCACACAAATATTAATGGCGGATGAAACATTTGCATTTTTTCCCAGGCAACAATTAAAAGACTTAAAAGTTTTTGTCATTTGCAAAAGATTTCATAGCAATCCTGAAGAATTTCCTGTTGCTGAAAGAGGTTGAAACGACTCTCTGCAACACAAAATTGTCATCTCTGGTGAAAATCAAAGTAGTAAGTTTATATGAGCTCTCCATATGTTCTTGAAACAAATTGATATTACAAATTGTGCATGAGGTTGTAAGAAGAGAATTCAATTTGTTTTAAGGGTTAGGTACTAGACAAAGAATAGTGAAATTTTCTTGAAATTACTCTGGCAATTTAAAATGTTGTACTAGCCATTGTTTTCCTTCCCAAATTTGGATCTATAGTATAAAGCCCTAGTTGCAAAAGATGGCTCCCTCATGGAAACATTCAAAACAAGTGGATTATATGAAAATAAATATTTATGATGATTTCTTGGACCAGTTAAAGCCTTCTACAAATGATACGTAGTAGGGGCAGAAGTTTGTGGATGGAAAAACCCTAGGGGAAGGGTTAACTGACAAAGCATTCCGCCTGGCGGATGCTAATATACCAGCAACTAGGTTAGAGATGTTCAAATTATGGTATGGACAAGGAAAACTAAATTCCCCATTATCCAGTCCTTGGCAGTATGATTTGGGCAAGTTGGTGGTACCGAGTGTTTTCATGGATGTCAACTTACTCAAGGCTCTTGCAAACAAATATGACCCATTTTAAAGGGTTATTAGGGGAAATGATGGAGATATTCTATTAACCATCAAAAGGGAAGAGTTTCAAGAGATTTTTGACTTATATGAACCATCCCCTAGCCCAATACCAATAAATTTAAATGAACAAAAGGTAGATTATTACAAGATGAAGGAATTCATTAGAAAGAATTTCTTTCCAATGCATTTAGCCTAAGCGGGAAGTACAACATACCATATTGGCCCTATCTTAGAGGAGTCATTTCCAATCCGTGCTTTTGCTCCCTATTTATAGGCTACATTCTTTTCTCTATGCCAAATATTGGGTTTTAATCCCATTACAGTGATGCCACTTGATTTTATGTACATGGCTATGTATATACAACATCTGGATTTTACAGTAGTTTTTGATTTTGCCCCTTACCTTGAGGAAAAGATTCATGAGGGGTTATTATACATTAAGAATCAAGTTTTTGGTGTTATGTTCTCTTGGTATTCTTAACTCATGCATATGTTCCTTTCAAGGAATGCATATTACTTTGAGGGTACCATGAACCTCAGAAGGAAAATAGAAAACTAGGAGATTCCAATACACCTCTTGAGCATAGAGATGTCTTGGGATAGACAAGAGACTAGCTATATAAGGTTTGATAACAATTTTTGCTTCTAGGTTAAGGAAAAAGTTGATAGTAAATCCACTAAGGATTCCTAATGAATTGCATGATTTCATGAGACCCAAGAAGAGGGTGCCTCTTTCCAGGATTGAACATAATTGGAGGTATTTTATCCCGTACTCTGTAAGTACTATAATCAGAATCTATGGCTTCTCTGGATAGCCACATGTACTGCCCTTTAATATTCCTCTGAGAATTGGTTTTGTTGAGGTGATAAGGCAAATAGGATGTATTCAAGATAAGGATTTAAAGGGAAATGGAAATGGGACAATTTTCCCGAATTACACCATTATCCCTTACTTTGTGATTATAAAGGGAGGATATGAGCACTTCGACAAATACCTTGCTCCATATCATTTGGGGGTAAGTATAGCTAGAAGTAATGATCTTGAGGGTTTTTACAATGATTTTAGAAAAAGAATAAAAGGAGCTCTGTTGCCCCATTTGTATTTTTCCCGAGGACTCAATCAGGAATGAATTTGACCCCATGACTCAGGAATGGAGAAAAGAGAAATGGATAATCTTTAGAAAATTATGGGCCGCTATTTAGATGATGGATAAATATGATCCATTAAAGGAGTTTTCCCCATTCTATGCCAAGATTGAATTTGTTATGAATTTTTTTGATGAATTGATGAAGGTCTTAAGGGAGAAGCTAGTCAGACTTCAAGAAGTTTATGGCCAACAACAATTAAGCTCACAACCTCTTGAACCCTAGAGAGCAAGTGGTGTGATAGCAGGGAGGCCTATTCAGGAATCTTCTCACAAAAGAGTTAGAGAAGAAACAAGTGAGGAAGAGGATAGTAGCAATGATAGTGGGAGATTGATAAGGAGAAAGAGTAAGAAGATGATGAGTTCAGAGCCTTTACCCAAGATATAATTGAAGCCTCTTCAAGGAGTCAGGATCATTGATCTTGAATATTCTAACAGAAGTCCTTCAGCATCAGTTGTATCTTTTTCACCAGTAAGGAAAAATGAGGAACAAGTGCAAGAAGACAGGTATGTTGAAACAAGTGCAGAAATGCATATTGGTATTCCTGTATTACCTCCTAATTTGGAGTTGGATCTTACTCCCTTGGATATCCAGGGTAAAGCCTTCAAAGATGCAAGAAAGGAGGCATGTGAAAATTTCCTTGAGGATGATGCTTTTTTAAGAAGCCCAACCTTTCTGCAGTTAGTGTGGAAGACAAAGGTTAAGGAATACAAAGGAAGGATTACTGATAGGAAGGCCCAAAGGCTAGATAGATCAGATCAAGAAATCCAAGAGGAAGTAAAGAGTTAAATTAAGGAAGAGTTTAAGGAAATCACTACTGAGGAGGGCATGAAAATTGTAAGTCAGTCAGGAGTCTTTATTTCTCCGGAGTCAGTCAGGAGTCTTGATTATAATGTGTCACAAAAAATGTGTGTGGAGTTGCAAATGAGAGTGCAACTCCTTGATCAAGGACAAATAAAGGGTTCTTATCTTGCACTTATAGGACCGTCTAAGCCATCAACATCAAGGTTTCCACCTATGGTCTAGGGAGGAGAAGCAGCTCAACTAAATACAAGTACTAATGTCCCTGGCATGGTATTAGTCCCATATTATGATGATGATGATGATGATGATGATGATGATGATGATGATGATGATGAGCCTGATACTACAAGATCAATTGAACTAAATGAATCTCACCTTTTATAGAATATTATTGAATTAGAAAGTAAACTGAAAGAATAAAAAAAACAATCTGCTGAGCAGTAGAAGGATATTGTTAGCTTAGTGCAAACTCATTTGAATGAGAAAATTGAAAGCATGTTAAACAGTATCCATGCCTTTTATTCCTTACTTTTTTATGCTATTCAAAAGTTTAATGATGATAAAGAAGTGGCAAATCCCCTATTTACAAAGTGGTTACAAAGAGGAAATGAGCTTAGAATGATGTCTATGGACTCTAAATTTCATGTTGAGAGACCACATGCACTCCAACCAACATATGTGTTGGTGAAATCAATGCAGGAAGCCAAAATTTTGCCAGAAAATATAGAAATAAAGGTAAGGGAATTAATGAAGAGTTTTAGTGAATTAGAACAAACTCTTTTGTCAAATATTGAAGATAGAGAAGGGTAGTCAAGCCTTTGTAATTTTGGAAGGAAGAGGTTGAGAGAGTCATCAATACCCAGGTAGAAATGATATGTGATGAGCATGGACAAAATAATTGCTATAGGATTATTTTTTGAAATTTTTGAAAGAGAGGAAAGCCAAGTAGTCATTACGTATATTCCATACATGGAAAAATTTGATGAAGTCATGAATTTCAATTGGCCATCCGATGAAGACTATAGTGCGTGGAGTAGCATGTATCTGAATGATGAATAAAAAGTTGTAAACAATTTGCATAACTATTTTTTGTTTTCTAGTGGTAGACATTTTGAAACCCGTATAACAAATGGGGGTAATTTTCATCATGAGTTTTGAAGAAGGCGACTGCATATTTTGATCCTGCGTAAACAAGTTTGAGGATGATTGATTTGTATAATAGAATGTAGTTATATGTAGTCATTCTATGATGACAGGTGTCTCCTCTGGCCTGAAGCTTGTTTGCTCCCTTGTTTTTTATAAAAGGGAATTCAGAGCTATGAGACGGGGTTCGAAATTTCGGTCCCTTGAGTTTTTCAAATTTCTGTTTCCAAATAGCAAAGTCTAGGAGAAACAAAAGGGTTGTAAAAGGTTATTTTACAAAGAAAAATAGAAGGAATCTTGTCTCTGTAATTTTTACAGGTTCTTGAAGGAGTTATGTATGGACTGTATTCTTATAGAGATAACAAAATTAATAAATAAATATATGATTCAAACCCACTTCTCTCGAGTGTATTGTTCTATTATGGTTTGAATGCATATTATCAAGGATTTTATTATCCATTGCACTGTTGTGGTGTATGCAATTTTTTGTTCATGCTTTGGTCTAAGAGGTCAATTAAATGGTTGAATGAAATTGCAAAGTGATAGGGATGTTTATAGGGATTTTGATAAGTAGTTTTGGGTAAGGATTACAAATACGATGTATTGCAAAATAATATTATCTCATGTTATATGTTGTTAGATAAATTCTGTCAAAAGTACAGTTTAAAGCAGTATGAATTCATGTACCCAATGGAATAAGGCACTGATCATTGGTAAGTGAATGCTTGAGTATTTATTTACTATTCAGAATAACCATTGGTTTGCTATAACCTGTTGAATATCATAATATTTTCATTTTACATGAATGTTGTCTTGTGTATTAGTTATCTCATGCTCCAAAGTTGGTTGAGGATCACTGATGAATTTTCCATTCCTGAGCATTCTCCCTTATTGTTGAGTCTTTATACAAGATTATCCTCTTTGTCTCATGCATGATTTGTGAGTGTGGCATAAAATCACAAATAAGCATGGGGATCACCCTCCCTCGTTCTGCAGAGCCTAAAGCACAGAAGGATGTCGCATCCTTGTTATTGTTGGTCCAAGTCTGAAGAATATTAAATAGTTGGAAGTGGCTTTCCATAGATATTTTTAAGAGAAAAAAAATTTGTCTCTTCCTTTGAGTCAATGTAAACCTGTTTTTGGGCACCAGCACAAGCCTATCTTACAACTTTGCATTGCATGCAACTGATGGATTTTGCAGTAGGCAAAAAAATGCTATCAATTGAAAATGGCTCTAAGTTGTCAAAAAATGAGATAGGCCATTTTAGAGGAGCCTCACTCAACCCCATAGGTTCAAACAGATTGATCATATGTGTCCTAGATTGGAAGAAATAGTCCGTCAAAGTTTGACAATTTTTTGGACTCAAGGAACTTGAGAGATCGCATTAGTAGGATATGACTCTTGACATTTCGATGCTTTGGGATGCACAAGAGGAGCATGCCTAGCGTAAGCCTACCCACCTGGCTGCATTCATGATGTCAGTTTGTGTACACGATGAACTGAATCAATTCTCGCCTATCTTGCAACTTTGTATTGCATGCAACTGACAGTTTTTGCAGCAGGCAAAAAATGCTACCAAATTAAAATGGCTCCGAGTTGTCAAAAAATAAGATAGGCAATTGTAGAGGATCCTCACGAAACTCCACAATTTTAAATGTATCAATCATATATATCCTGGATTGGAAGAAACAGTCCGTCAAAGTTTGATAATGTTTTGGACTCAGGGCACTTGAGAGATTGCGTCGGTAGGGTATGACTCTCACCTTTCTGGCACTTTGGGATGCACAAGAGGATCATACCTAGCATAAAATTTCCCACTCAAACATGCTCATGATGTTGGTTTGTTCACATGACAAGCCGAATCAATTATAGCCTATCTTGCAACTTTGCATTGCATGCAACTGATGGTTTTTGTAGCAGGTGAAAAAATACTACCAATTGAAAATGGCTCTAAGTCATCAAAAACTGAGATAGGCCATTGTAGAGGAGCCTCACGCAACCCCATAGGTTCAAAAAGATTGATCATATGTATCCTGGATTGGAAGAACCATTATGTCAAAGTTTGACAATGTTTTGGACTTAGGGCACTTGAGAGATCGCTTCAGTAGGGTATGACTCTCAACATTCCAGCACTTTGGGATGCATGAGAGGAGCATGCCTAGTGTAAACCTACCCACTCAGACACGCTCATGACGTCAGTTTGTTCACATGAGAACCATAATATGACCATTGCGAGAATGAGGGCGCTCTTGCACCACACACATATTGTTGTTTATATTCATATTGTCAATTTTTGTTGTTTATATTCATATTGTTGATTACATAGGCAAATATTCATTTAAATTTATAAAAGGGCAGCCACCAAATACAACAAATACACAATAATGAACTGAATACAAGGAGTTTTGTAGAGTTAATTCAACATTTTAGAAATTTAATCAAATCATATTCTACGATTGCAATATTTTATATCATAGAATTTTGTTGTTTATATTCATATTGTTGATTACATAGGCAAATAATCAATTAAATTTATGAAAGGACAACCACAAAATATAAAGAATACACAATAATAAACTAAGTACACATTTATTGGGACAAATATCAATGTTTATATATATATATATATATATATATCTGCCAAGTCAATACAAGTATTACAAAAATGTGGCATATACCATTGCCAAATCAATATACAATAAAATTCTAGAATATATCTACATGTATTGGTCATTCTATGACCACAAATAACACTATATGATCCTAAACTTGTGGTGGATCATCAAAATCGAGCCTCTTTGATGTAGTACATGACTCTGTAGATGGCTACAAAACCACAATTTGAAAGCCAAGTTAGAATTCTTTTGTAGAAAATAGTTCACAATTAACAACATAGCTATGCATTTAACTATAATTAATTTGCAATTTAAATATAGATTACCTCATCGGTTGATCTTGGAGCTAATGTCTTTGCTCTCCTCTCCTTGTCACTCTTAGGAGTTTTCTTGAAGACAAACTCAAAAGATCCACATTATGGTCAAACCGCCAAGGGGTCTATTGTAGATTAAATTTACAATTAATACAATGTACTAACATAAATACATCAAAAACACTTAAAAGCTATAATATAGAGAACAACGACATACTGATGCCTAAGATGCTTCTCCAATGGACTGAGGATGGCTCACCATCGATGGAGAAACTATTGCTATTACCTATACAAAAAATGATCAAATATAAAATAAAATTAATATAATGATAAGTATTGTAGGTTAAAAGCAATTAATGTAATATATCAAACAAAAGTGTACCAGATCCTAAGATGCTTCTCTAGTGCATGGAGGAGGGCTCGCCATTGATGAAGTAGCTATGGATATTTCCTATATGAAAAAATTATAAGATTATAATTTATCACAAGTTTATATGTACACGTGCATATAATTATGAAATCAAGAAAATAAAGTAGAGATACATACCTCAACCCTCTCTTGATCCATGGGTGAATCGGGTGCATTCAACAAATCCACATAGCTCAATGTTTGTTGTACATGTAAAATAGACAAAAAATCTACAAACCCCTACTAAGACTTGATTTGAACATTTTCAAATAATTGTACAATTAAAAATGTGTTCAATTACCTTCTTCCCATGTTTTGGCATCTTTGAGGAATTCTTTTTCTTAGGACGAGGCCTAGACATGGAGGGGGTACCCTAAAAAAACAAAATTAACATGAGATATTAGTATAGATAATATTTTAAACATGTTAGGATTAATGATAGTCCCAAAGATACTGAGAGAGGGGGGTGAATCAGTATCTAACTGGTTGACAAAATATTTGACCTTATTAAGTATTTTGCATTCCAAAATAGTGTACCGGTAAATAAGAATTAATGCAGTAAATAGGAACAATAAAGATAGCATAGAAAACACACCATAACACAAGATGTTTAACAAGGAAATCTAGTGTGGGAAAAACCTCAGTGGGATTTGTGACCCACAATATTCACTCACTGGCCAATGAATGGATATTACTTACAATGTGGTGCCTGCACATGTAGGAAGGCCAACTTCCTAGATCTCACTGCTCAATCTACAAAATGAAAGTCTCATTGACTTACAAAATGGATTATGAGAATCCAATATAATGTACAGCTACAATTCAACATCTGTTATGCCAGATTCAGTATCGGTTTAAGCTCATACTATAACCATAACCTTATACAAAATCTGCCTTAATATTCACTCATCACTTCTACCATATCCATATCATGTCCATCATTACAAAATGATCTACAACATCTCATACATATATGAGTCTATTTCAATATTCCATGTCAGCTTTACAAAAGATATTTACAATTAAATATAATAAACAAAATTTTGTTCCTGTCGGCTGGGGTGTTGGTATACATTGTTGCCACTGCTGGTGAAGTGTCTGCTGGTGCCAGTAAAGGTGCCTGCTGGTGGTTTACCAGATGAATGCCACAAGGTTGTAAGGTTTCCATAAATGACAACACCTTCAATTCTCATTAGAGTGTATAATGCCAACAAAACATAATTTAAAAAATCTAAAATGAAATGATTTGCATATTCCATCAAAACAATACATAAAAAAGGTTGTACAAAATATGATACCGTATAGTGTTGTAGGCCACAATTGATCGCTGAGAGCGTGATGTCATCAATCTGGGACATTTGGTCCCCTGTCAACACCTACAAACCAAAAATTGGACCAAACATTAAAGACAACTAGTATATCTTATAATTTTTTTGAATTCAAACTATACTATTCTATTTTAACATGTTACAAAATTTATACCCCAAGCATCAAAGTTGTAGTAATAGTAACTGCGGGAGGAGTATGGGATATCATTACTGCATCCTGAAATGCATATTATTTGTCTCAATTGAAATCGATGTATAAATGGAAATTCATTTATGTAATTACAAATTTAAAGTGACTGATAAATAAAATGCTATGAATTCAAATCAACAAACTTGTGTTTGTCGCTAATGGACAAACACATGTCCATCAACTCCTCTATCAGTGCCAAATCCTTAGTCATGCAGGCCTGACATCTACTCCCATAGATTGTGCATGAATAAGATGTGGATCCATCTATAGTGGCCACATCATCCATCCCTTAGCATATCCCTAAGAAACTGACACACATATGCTGAATGGGCTCTTTGTCACCACCTGGAGCAACTAATGGCTTATCATCTAGTACAAGAGGGTGTGCTAATGATGTCCCATGCTGGATGATGGAACTAGTCAATGTTGTGGCCACCTGAAGGGTCTGTAGCTCCATCGACTCTTTCAGCTCTATTGGGACAACTTGATTCACCTTGGGTTTGGGTGCTAGGGAGCGATGACTCTCTAGGGCTACTCGCCTAAAGGCTCCAAGTCTATTTTGGGTAGAGCCGCTACCTCTACAATGGAACTTTCTTGTGTCAAAATAGTTTTGCCACACATTGAGGACAAACTCACAGTATACCTTTCTCAAAAAATACAGTGGCACCTCATAATTATTAGAAGGTGGATCATCAAAGACCATCCACCACCTTTGCCAAAAAAATTCTTTGTCTGCACATTGGTACACCAATGTATGGGAAACCTCTTAGCATTAATAGGTAATGACTCACCAGTTTTAGGATCAACAAAAATGGCACATATTTGTTGTTTACTAATTTTTTTATTTTTCACTCCCTCATATGATAACCCATGAGCATAGTATTGATGACACCTATCCCTAAAGTTTCCCCATTTTGTAATTTATGTGGAAACGATTGTGGCACCACTAGCTAATGTTTCTAGGCTAGTGGAAAGGGATTTATGATGCTCAAGCTCAGATGTTTTCAATTTATTAATCAGTCTATTTATTTTAGACGTGTTTTTCCCTAACTGATTAATCAATTTCTCCCATGTTTCAGGTGTACAGTCAAAAGGAGGAACTGGATGTTGGCATTTTTGTTGTTTATGTTGTGATTGTCATTGATGGACACACACTTGTATTAAGATCCCCTTTATATGTATGAGCTCAAGCTCAATCAGTATTTATTCCAACCGGTATGTTTTATACTAGTCTTTAGACTAGTGGTGATTTTGTAGAATGTGTTTCCCGGTCTGAAGCGGCATGTCGACCCCAAGTGGTTTGTAGAGCCCAAGCGGTATGAGGGAGAAAAGAAGCACAACACATTCTTACCAGTCTTCATTTTTGTCAAACCGGCAACTGGTATTCTGTATGAACCGGTAATACTCTGTGATGAGTTACCAACTGGCATTTTGTGATGAGCTACCAATCCACCAATTGTTTGACGGTGCTGACACATTGACGGTGCTTTTTGTGTCATGTTACTGAGTATGTCTAGATTCATTGCACCTAGGAAATTGTAATGTAATCCTATTGGATCGACATGAAATCAGATTCCTTTAAAAGGACATCATGTCTAGGGTTTTAAGTTGTTGCTGAAAGGGTTAATGTCATGCTAGGGTTTAAGGTGGTTGTTGAGTTGTTGTAAGAATGATCTTATCTGAGACGATCAAGTTGTAACTGAGAGAGAGAGAGAAGACTGAAGTAATGCTGGATTGTATTAGATGTAAGCAATACTGGATCTAATCAAGTAGTTTGTGCTATTAGATAGATCAAACACTTGTTGATTACTCACATCTTTGACAAGTCTATAGCCCTTAACCGGGTAGGCCTCAAAGCCTTTGTAAAATCCTCTAACAAGGTGGTTCACACCTGTGAATCTAAAATCCTCTAACAAGGTAGTCTTTAATCGGACTTATCTCCTAACAAATATTGAGATTCCTAACAGGATCTATTCTGGTGAAGAACATTGTAAGACCTTAACCGGTCTAGTTTCTATTCTGCAGATAGTGACTTGTGAGTTCCATCTCATTGTGGTTTTTCCCAGTTGGGTTTCCATGTCAAATATCTTGTGTTATGGTTGTATTGCTTTTGTGGGTGAATGCATTGTTCGCATTTTGGTTTGCATGTGTGGTAACTGGTCTGACTGTTAGACTGCTTTACCAGTTTATCTTTAGACTATGTAAGTATTTTAGTGCATTGATTTTTGGCATACTAATTCACCCCCCCCTCTTAGTATTCAATAAGATTAACCACTTGGAAAGAGATATGGGGGAATACACCATGAGGGAACTTACTCAACAACTCACTAAGTCTGAGCAAGCCTATGATGATCTTATGGTCAAATACAAGGCATCTCAAGCAAAAAGGAGAGAACATGCAGAAAAGTTGATGGAGCTATCTGAAAGTAGTTCTGAAGATGAAGCTAATATGGAAGCCATGATAGCTGAAGTAAACAAGTTGAATGAATCAAACTCCAACTTGAGAAAGGAGTTGGAAGGACTGACTATTCGGTTTAGTCAAGAGCTTGAGAACTGGAGAAAAGATGAAGATTGGATAAAGGATAGAGATCATGAGATCTCCAAGATGAAACAAGAGATTAGTGCACTGACTGCTCACCTTCATGAGAGCAGAATGGAAAAGGAAGACATGCAAGGAGAATTGAACTTAGCCATCTTGAAAAATGCAAGTCTAATGGAGACAAACACTACTATTTCCAAAGAACTCTCTGAGTCAAAGGAAATACTTGCTAAGTTTGGCAAAAGTACTGTCAAGCTAGAGAAAAAGCTTGAGTCATCTAGACCGGCAAAGAATACCAATGGTCTTGGTTTCTCTGGACATGAGGAAGTAGAATCCTCAGGAACAAATGCTGAAGCATCAAAGAAGCAATTGACACTCAAAGGAAAAGGTAAGAAAAAATTCAAACCTATTTTCTTTAACTATCTTAAAGGACACATTGCCAATGTATGTAGGAGCAAAGCCTACAATAATTTTCCATATTTTATCAACAATGTACCTAGATCCAATAAGTTCAATTGTCATTGTTATACATGCAACAAGTTTGGGCATAGAGCATTTGAATGCAAGTCTGTGATAGATAACACTAGAAGATATCCTCTAAGGACCCAAGGAACTGGTCCTAAACCTTTTGTGAACCGGAACCACAACCGGTTTAATGTCTTCAATCATCAGTCGAGAAGCGGTGGCCATCAAGCGGCAACCAAATGGAGAGAAAATTGTATGATCTTTCATGGTCATGGTCACACTACTGCAACATGCAAAAGGAAGAATGGAAACATGTACAATGGACCTTGGAGAGCACCTGGACTTGTTTGCTATCACTGCAACAAACCGGGTCACATTGCAAGATTCTGCAAAAGCAGAAAAAGTATATCTGATGATATACCGGTCACTCAAGAAGGAGAAATCAATGTTGAAATAGTTCAAATAGACATGAACAAAACATGGAGGAACAAACCAATAATGTCGGAAGAGGAACCGGTTTCTGCACCTAGTGTGGAAATATCGGAACCGGCAAACTAAGCCTCAAAGGCTTAGGGGGAGCAAACGGCAAAATGCTTTCGAACCCCCGGTTTACACCAGTAAAAGACCTTAACCGGTATGCGATACCTGTCGCTTAGTAGAAGACCGGAAATGGTAAAAAGGAAAATTAGGGTTTACGCCCTAATAGAGGAGCATTAATGACGGTAGGTGAGAGACATGTATAAATGCATTTTTCAAATCATTTCTCACTATTTGTTTTTGAGCGAAGAAAAGTTTTCAAGTGCAGAGTGAAGAAAAGGTGATTTGAGCTAAGATTTCAAGAAATTGATAAACCTTGAAAGAGATTCAAATCTAGTTTGCAAGCGGTAGTGGAGAACACAAAGCGGTGATTTGGCAACCGATGGAGAGTGGAGTGAAGCAGAATCAGGAAGCCCTAAATTTGCATTTGAAAAGGTATTTTTCGTGTTCTTGAAATACTCTACAATGGCTTCCGCATCTCATACCAATTCAAGTACATCCATAGAGTCAGAAATTTTTATTCAAAGGAAGTTCAAATATAATGCTTTATCACAAGTTCCGACTGGAGTCATAGTTGAAGAGGGAATTTCTGATTTTATAGATTGCAAAATAGAAGACCTAGGGTCTTTAGCTATTCACACTCAGTTAGGTCTATTTTGCGGCAAGGACAAAAAGATCAAACCGGATTTTAGTATCTTAGAGAAGAAGAAATTCCATAATGCAGTATATTTTCCAGAAGATTTCACGGAGGATCACATCAAAATTATTTTGAGCAGAGTCCACGGTGACAAGATGTACCTGGAGAGGATGCATGATATTATGCCTCAGGCAATTCATGCAGTCACCCATTTTTGCAACACAGGGGAAGTGCCAGCCCTGAGAAAGGTGAGCAAAACTGAAATAGCCAAGCTCATCGGTTCAACCAGTGATTCACGGGGTATGACAATTAATCCTATCAAGGATGATCTGGTGAAATACGTCTGCATGGTGATAGGCTATAGAACATTTTCAACTAGCGGGATTAATTCTGTATCTGCTACAACGGTAAATGCCGCTTACCGGATGATAAAAGAGGATGCATCTTTTGACTTATGCACTGGTATGCAGAGGCAACTCCTGTTGAATCTAAAGGCAATCAAATAGGACAATGCACTGTGATTTAAGTTTGGACAACTACTAGTAGGGTTGTTCTTCTATTTCCAAGGCTACTTTACTGGAGTAGGAGATGTCCAGTGGTCTCTTGACCAATCAGTAACTAAACAGATAAAGGAAAGCGTTCAAGCCATTGGAACCGGCTACCCTGAAGTACTGAACAAATATTTTGATGACTTCAGAAGAAAGATGAGTCAGAGGGTAAGAATCTCAGGTGACATAGTGAAGAAATATGAAGATGACATCTGTTTCACCATTTAGGTGGTCAAATGTTTAATGGAGGTTGTTGAGCCTAGAATGGAGGAAGTAGAGCCAATGGGCTCTGAAGTTATGTATGATATGCTGGAAGGGTATGCCTCAACCCTTATTGCCTCACCTCTTGATCCATAGGCTAAGAGGACCGGGACCTACTTGGAGAGGATTGCACCGGCTAAAGAACCATCAGTCAAGAAAGGAAAAGAACCGATAGCAAAGAAAGCCAAGGCAGTGCCTGCAGTATCGGCACTGGCTACCACTGCGACTCCAAGAGTGACCAAGCGGTCACCGGTAAAGAAGAAACCAGAGGTAACACCGACAAAAGTCTTCAAAAGAAAGAGGAAGACTAAGACAAATGAACAAGACTCTGAAGAAACCGAGTCTGATGAAAAGCCAAAGAAGGGCCGACAGACAAAGAAGATGAAGAAGAATGAACCAGCAGCATCCGCACTAGTAAATATTGACATCTCCTCATACAAACCTTTGACACATTTTCAAAGGACAGTTAAGAATATTAGGAGAAAATTACTTCATGATTTAGTAGATTACTATGATGATTTCAATGATGAGGAGAAGGAGGAAATACTACAAGAAATCATTGTTTATTTGTGCAAGAATGACTACTCGCCATCAGAGATTAAATCTCAGACACCGGCTTCTTTATTTAAATCATTAGATAATAAATGGTGCATTGCCATTGAAAAGGAACAGGAGATTAGGGAGAAAGTCTTTTCACAATACTTTCCTGAACTCTCAAATTCAGAATTGTTTGATGTATTGGATCAAAATAAAGGTCTCTTCTTCATAAGGAGAAGAAGACACTAGCTGTTGGAGGGGAGAATTGATGATGTGGAAAAAGACACTCATCAGCACATGAATCATGTCATTCTAGCTCACAAAGCATGAATGGCCAACCTACAAGCGGAAAAAGAACCTGTTATTTCCAAACTGGATGAGGTTTTTGATGAGGAAGGAAACCTGGTGGAAGAACCAATCGACACCATCGATGTCGATGCCCTAGATGTAGAAGATGTCACTCAGGACATACCTTCTGAGGGAACTGAATAGGGGCAACAAGCAGAACAGGGCGATGAATAGGCTAAGGACACACAAGAAGTGGCAAAGGAACATGAAGAGAAGAAGAAGAGGGATGAAGATGAGAAAAAGAAGAAAGAGGAAGAGAAGAGAAAAGAGGAAGAGGAGAAATGAAAAGATGAAGAAAAGAAGAAGTAAGAAGATGATAGGAAGAAGAAAGAAGAAGAGGATAAGGAAGAAAAGAGAAAGAAGGAAGAAGAAGAGAAGAAGAAGAAGGAAGAAGAAGAGAAGAAGAATAAGGAAGAGGAAGAGAAGAAGAAGAAGGAAGAGGAAGAACAAAAGAAGAAGGAAGAGGAAGCACAGAAGAAGAAGGAAGAGGAAGCAAAGAAGAAGGAAGAAGCAGAGAAGAAGAAGAAAGAAGAGGAAGACAAGAAGAGATGGAAGAGGAAGAGAATAAAAAGAGAGAAGAGAAAGAGAAAGAAGAGAAGGAGAGGAAAAAGAAGGAAGAAGCAGACAAGACAACTGAAGCAATGAAGAGCACACAGATGGAGACTCCTAAGGCAACCGGAAGCCAAGCCAAATCAGCTCCTATCTCGAGTCCTATTGATCTCCAATTTGCAAGTGAGTCTAAGCCTATGCAGAGCATCAAGGTTGCCCAAGAGCACCTTGAAGTCATTCGTAGGAAAAAGGAACAGGACATAATTCAGGCGACTGTAGACACCCTTACTGGTTTAATCCCCAATACTAATCTTCCTGACACTGGATCATCACTAGCATAGCTCAAACTTCTATGTATTGTAGTGGATGATCAGGTGTAGAGTCTGGAAGAAGTAGCAGAGGGCAATGTCAAGAAAGAGCACCAAAAGGCTCTTAATGTTTCTCTAGTGAAAAAGATGAATGAGCTTAGGACTGAACTGCTAAAAGATCAAAAGGACATAAGGAATGCCTTGGATGAGGGAAACTTGCTACTCAGCAAAATCTATCAACCTCATCTATTCTATGATGATGTGCTAGCCAAGAAGCAAAAGCTTCAAATGGACTTACAGTCCTACTTGGGCATATTTAAGACACCTTATGATTCCTTTGCCACATATGGGCAAATCATTCACCGGTTTCAGATCCAGTCAGCCAAGATGGAGCAAGAGATTAGTACACAGTCTAGGGATTTGTAGGTGCTTCAACTGGTTTTACTTCCACAACTACAAATTCTTCAAAAGTGTTATCTGAACCTGGATGCCCTAACAGTCACTCAAGAACTGAGCACAGTAGATGCCATGGAGGAACAGGTATCCCAGATGCAGATAGAGAAGGAAGTGGCAACCTCCCTACTTGAGTCCTGGTCTCTATCCATGAAACAATTTTTTTTAGGACTATAAATCGGTTTTTGACAAGTATTATTCATTATTGTCATAAACTTTTTTTATATATATGGAAACAAAGTTATTCAGTGGTACTTTGTCATTGTTGGCAAAGGGGGAGAAGTAAAGTATATCTGGTTTTTGGTTATAAAATTTTCATCTTCTGACACAGGGGAGAAGTATCTGGTTTTTGAAATTTTGATACATGCTTTGATATATGCTATATGCTCTGATGTCTCAATGATTATGCTCTGTATGCAAAATTGCTATAAACTGTGTTGATTAAGGGATAGTGTATATGCTTAGGGGGAGCAATTTTGTTAATGGCAAGTTTTTGTTGTAAAACACTTAGATGTCAAAATTTTATTTTCCTAAGTGTTGCCATCAATGCCAAAGGGGGAAATTGTTGGCATTTTTGTTGTTTATGTTGTGATTGTCATTGATGGACACACACTTGTATTGAGATCCCCTTTATATGTATGAGCTCAAGCTCAACTGGTATTTATTCCAACCGGTATGTTTTATACTAGTCTTTAGACTAGTGGTGATTTTGCAGAATGTGTTTCCCGGTCTGAAGTAGCATGTCGACCCCAAGCGGTTTGTAGAGCCCAAGTGGTACGAGGGAGAAAAGTGGCACAACACATTCTTACCAGTCTTCATTTTTGTCAAACCGGCAACCGGTATTCTGTATGAACCGATAATACTCTGCGATGAGTTACCAACCGACAATTTGTGATGAGTTACCAATCCACCAATTGTTTGACAGTGCCAACACATTGACGGTGCTTTTTGTGTCATGTTACTGAGTATGTCTAGATTCATTGAACCTAGGAAATTGTAATGTAATCCTATTGGACCGACATGAAATTAGATTCCTTTAAAAGGACATCATGTCTAGGGTTTTAAGTTGTTGTTGAAAGGGTTAATGTCGTGCTAGGGTTTAAGGTGGTTGTTGAGTTGTTGTAAGAATGATCTTATTTGAGAAGATCAAGTTGTAACTGAGAGAGAGAGAGAGAGGACTGAAGTAATGTTGGAATGCATTAGCTATGAGCAATACTAGATCTAATCAAGCAGTTTGTGCTACTAGATAGATCAAACACTTGTTGATTACTCACATCTTTGACAAGTCTGTAGCCCTTAACCGGGTAGGCCTCAAAGCCTTCATAAAATCCTCTAACAAGGTGGTTCACACCTGTGAATCTAAAATCCTCTAACAAGGTGGTTCACCCCCCCCTCTTAGTATTCATCATTGGAGGTGTATCTTGTGGGTTTTATTCAGGGTTTTCAGGAGGTACATTTTGTTGTTCTTGTTGTGGATTATAAGAATGTGATTTTTGAAAGAAAAAATAAAAAATCCTAATCAAAATTAATGAAATTAAATTCAAAACATAAAACAAATTGAATAAACGGGAAAGAAAGACAAAAATTAAGAAAAAATAACCTTGATCCATAGTGTCTAGAGGAGAAATGAGGCAGCCTGTTCATGGTTTCATGGAGGAAATGGAGGAAAAAATGCCATGGTCATGAGAAAATAAGACCCAGATTTTTTTTAAAATACTTTCTTTGTCAAGTACTGTGTATGCGGTTCTTGAGGCTTATGAGCACATACGTGCTCACTTTCCTAAAAGCAGTGCATACGTGCTACCTTTTTTGGGCTCGGGAACAATGGACCTAAGTGTGTACGAGGTGATTTAAAATTTTATAATGGTGTACGCGCTGCTTGTTTTTTCATGTTCTTTTTGGGTGGTGTCCACTTTTCTGACCACCATCTTTGTGCACATACCTGAATCTAGTTTGAAGGAGTACACCGAAGAATTTTACAAGTTGAATATCATATCCATACATGTTGATGATGTAGTTGAACAAGTTTCAAGATATTTGAACGAATTGTGGATGTCTATACAAGATGAATTGAGTATGATCAAATTGGAGAGTATTGAAGAGGCTTACCAGTATGCCCTAAAGGTGGAAGAGAAGTTAAACAAAAGACATGAGCAAAGGCAGAGAGGCAGAGGTGGAAGGTTTACCAAAGAAAGATTTCAAGGAGGAAGATTATATACTAGAGGAAGAAGAACTAGTACAAATAAGAGCAAGGACAAGGAAGTGAGAAAAGAAGGTAATTCATACCAGAAGGATGATAGAAAATTCTACCAGAGGAGAGAACTGGATGCTTACTAGAATGATAATTCTGGAAGACAAGACAAGAAGACATTAAAAGGAACCTACTTTATGTATGGAGGAGAAGTATATCATGCATTCGAGTGTAAGAAGACAGAAACTACCAGAAGAGCAATCATGGTGGAAAAAAAACCCACTGGATCAGATAATAAACCGAAAGATGGAGAACTATTGATGATGAGAAGAGCTTTGTGTCATATCAAAGGAGATGAAGAACCCTTGAAAAGTAAGAATCTATTCAAAACCAGGTGTAAGGTATCTGGTAAGTGTTGTAAAGTTGTTATTAATACTGGTAGTGCAGATAATCTTGTTTCAGAAGAGATGGTGAATAGTTTGAAATTGGAGAGATTGAAACACCCTAAGCCTTATCAGATAGCATGGATTCAGGATGAACACATGTTGTTAGTAAGTGAACAATGTTTGGTGAAATTAAAAAAATAGGAATTATCATGATGATGTCTTGTGTGATATTATGCCTATGGATACTTGTCACCTTTTGTTGGGTAGATCTTGGTAGTTTGATATACAGGGAGTACATGATGGGAGGAAGAATACATACACTATTATGGCCAATGGGATGAAGCAAACCTTGTTACCCTTGGAGGAACCTTTTAAGAATGAAGTCTATACAAATGTTAGAATCTGTTTGGTAGATGGAAGGAAATTCCTAGATGGATTGAGAAATGAGAATGTGTGGTTTTCCTTAATTCCTAAGAAGATTGAGAAACTAGAACTAGAAGGAGAAAACACCCAAAAGAGATTAAAGATTTGCTGACAAAATATGAGGACATCATTTCAGATAATGTACCTGATGGATGGCCACCTATAAGAAGTATTAGTCATTGCATGGACTTGGTTCTTGGAGCTAGTTTGCCTAACAAAGTTACACATTGGTTGACAATGGCAAAGAATGAAGAACTGAATAGACAAGTGCAAGAGATATTGAAGAAAGGTTTGATCAGGGAAAGTTTGAGCCCTTCTGCAGTACCAGCAGTATTAGCACCTAAGAAGAATGGAGAGTAAAGAATGTGTACCGATTGAAGAGAAATAAACAAGATCACAATGAAGTATTAGTTTCCTTTGCCTAGGATGGATGACATAATGGACTGTTTGAGTGGAGAAAAATACTTTACAAAGATAGATTTGAAGAGTGGATAACATCATATCAGGATCATAGAAGGTGATGAGTGGAAGACAACATTTAAAACAAATGAAGGACTTTGTGAATGGTTGGTGATGCCTTTTGGATTGAATAATGCACAAAGTACTTTCATGAGGCCGATGAATGAGGTATTGAAGAAGTTCTTGGGTAAGTTTGTTATTGTGTATTTGGATGACATTCTAATTTTTAGTAAAACAAAAGAGGAGCATTTGTTCTAGTTAAGACAAGTTTTGCAAAGATTGAGAGAAGAGAAGTTGTTGATCAATATCAAGAAGTGTGCTTTCATGAATGATGAGTTAGTCTATTTGTGATTTGTGATATTTGAGGATGGTTTGAAGATGGACCCTGAGAAAGTGAAAGCAATAGTTGAATGGCCTACACCAGAAAGCATTGGAGAGGTAAGATCATTTCATGGATTGGCTAGTTTTTACTGGAAGTTTATTATAAATTTTAGTTCAGTTTGTAATCCTATGACTGAGACCATGAGAGGAGATCAAAAGGAATTCAGGTGGGCCTCCATAGCAAACAAGTTTTGAACTATTGAAGAAGAAAGTGACTAAGCAACCTATGTTGTCTTTACCGAATTTCAATAAAGTATTTCAAGTTGATTGTGATGCAAGTGGAACAACAATAGGAGCAGTCTTGAGTCAAGAAGGGAGAGAAGTAGCTTATTTAAGTGAGAAATTGAATGATGCCCAGAGGAGATATTCAATGTATGATCAAGAATTTTATGTCATAGCTCAAGCCTTGAAGAAGTGGAGACATTACTTGTTTCCTAAGGAGTTTATGTTGTATACAGATCCTCAAGCTTTGTAGTATTTGAACAGTTAGAGTAAGTTGTATCAAAGACATATGAGATGGGTAGAATTATTGCAGAGTTACACCTTTGTGTTGAAGCATAGAAGTGGGAAATATAACAAATTTATTGATACATTGAGTAGGAGAAGAAATCTTCTAATAGAGATGAGAGTGACAGTATTAGGATTCAAATATTTGAGGACCTTGTATGATGAAGACCCAGATTTTGTAGAACCTTGGAAAGCATGTAGAGAACTATTTATGGTAGATAGAAGAAAATGGTTGGATTATTTCATTCAGGATGGGATGTTATTCAGAGGAGTTCAGTTGTTCATACCTAAGAGTTCTAAGAGAGAATCTAATAAAGGAGAAACACAGTGGAGGTTTAGCTGGACATTTTGGCATTGACAAAATAGTAGCATTGGTGAGCGAGTAGTACTTTTGGCCCCAGATTCATAAGGATGTTAAGTGATATGTGTAGATTTGTAGAGTTTGTCAAGTTGCAAAGGGTAGTAATCAGAATGTGGGATTGTACTAACCTTTGACAATACTAGTAAGACCTTGGGAGGATATAAGCATGGATTTTGTACTTGGATTGCCTAGGAAACTGAGAGGGAATAATTATATAATTATGGTAGTGGATAGATTCTCAAAGATGGCTCATTTCATACCTTGTAAGAAGACATCAGATGCATTGCATGTAGCAAACCTATTTTTGAAGGAAGTGGTGAGATTGCATGGATTACCTAAGAGAATATTTTCAGACATAGATACTAAGTTTTTTGGCTATTTTTGGAGAGAACTTTGGAAGAAGATGAAGACAAATTTGAAGTTCAATTCTACTTTTCATCCATATACTGATGGAAAAAAAAGAAGTTGTTAACTAGAGTTTGGGAAATTTGTTGAGATGTTTAGTGGGAGATAAAACTGGAAGTTGGGATTTGATCCTTGCACAAGAAGAGTTTGCCTACAACAATTCAGTGAATACAAGTACTAGAAAAACACCTTTTGAGATTGTTATCGAAGTGCATCCTAGAGGTATATCAGAATTGAGAGATATTAGAAGTGAAGACCAAAGGAGTTCAGAAGCAGAAGACTTTATAGATCACATGTTAACATTCCATATTTAGGTTAAGGAGCATTTGGAAGACATGAACCACAAGTATAAGGAGAAGCCAGATGAGAAGAAGAGACATAAGGAATTTGAAGTTGGCAATGAAGTGATGGTATATCTAAGAAGAGAGAGATTCCTTGTTTGAATTTATAATAGGTTGTAGATGTAGAAGTCTAGACACTGCAGGATTTTGATGAGGTTCAGTTCTAGAAATGCATATGAAGTGGAGTTACTGGATAGTCTGAGTATTTCACCTATATTCAACATTGCAGATCTTCAAGAGTACCATGAACCAGAATTTAGTAAGGATAGTTTAGTAGACCTAGAGAAATAGTTGCCTCGGAAGGAGCCAAATAAGATTGAAGACATTTTGGATAGTAGGATTGGGCGTAGTACCTAGAGTAGTCAGAATAAGGAATATCTTGTGAAGTGGAAGGACAGACCAATTGAAGATTCATCTTGGATTTCTCAAGTAGAGGCAGACTGCCTTGGTTTCCCTCTGACCCTGACAAAGTGAGAGGCTCACTTTTTCAATAACCCCAGATGTTTGATGCAGGAGCATCCTCGATTCACAACAATCTAGCATCAATCAAAAACATTTTCCTTTTTGTTTTGTTTTATGTTTGTAGTTTCTATTTTCCTTTCTATGTGTCCCAATTTTGGCTCACCGAATCCTGTGGAGTTGGATTCTACTTGAAGAATTGATCATCTTTCTTTCTTCCACACTGCATCACATTTGGATCATTTTCCGGCAAGATATTGCTACCAGTTTCCATGACAACTTCTTGTTATTGGCTGATAGTCCTTTGTTACTAGTTGCCTGGACCTATTTTAGTGATTTACCAAAACCCCTTCTGAAGCTTGCAGAGTCTTGGGCATTGATTCTGATGTTCATTGGAGTGTGGCCGACCTTTTCTCGTGATCTATGTTTCATCCTTTGTATCTTCTAGAGGAATCTCTTGGCGGAGGCTGACCTTGTTATTTTACATGTTAGGTCTTGTTCTTTAGGTTTTGATCCCTTTTAGGCCGATTGGATCCTTTGGATTGATATATATATATTTGTAATTGCACATTAGGATGTATTCAATCAGAGAATCAAGTAGCTAGATTATGCATAGAAGATAGATCTTAAGATTGAAGGTCTCGATTATGACCTATTTTGTATGTTCTACTAGGTCTATGAGCCGGTATGCTGTAACCCAATCATTACTAGTTGGATGTAATCAAATTTTATGGAATAGAATAATATATTATGCATTGCCTCTATCATATCTTTGTGTTTCTGTTGTGTTTACTCTTGCTGACTAGTCTGTACTAATCTCTTTGAGGTCCCTCCTCACTGGTGACTACTTCATATGTTATTTGGTTTTGAAGGTTACCTTAGTCTGCTTACCTCTTAGACATTCATCACAAAAGGTGCTTATCAGTTCGATGATCGGTGGTATATGTCTCACACAACCTTTCTTTCTCACCTTAATCAAATTTTCAAAGTTTATATGGCCTAATCTTTTGTGCCACAACCAATTCTCATCTACTTTTCCCATCATGCATTGGGAATCAAGGCATTCCTTTAGATTGTACACATTTCCATATGTCCTTTTACCTTATGCAACAATCTGTTTGATACTATCGTTTCTTATCTGACAACCGGTAGAGCTAAATGTGATTTGTATCCTTTATCATACATCTGACTCACACTTAGCAAAATATGTTTTAGTCCTTCCACATAGTATACATCATGTGATTTTAATTTATCATATATGTTTGGAGTACCTTTGCCTTTTATCTTTATGGAAGAATTGTCTTTGAACCTCACTGAACCTCCATTCCAATTATCAAACTTGATGAACTTCTTTTTTTCTTTGGTCATGTGATTGGAACATCCACTGTCTACAACCCATAAATTTCTTCTTTCTGCATATAGGGTGATTTGTACAACTAGACATGATTGTGCTTTATTCTTATCCTTCTCAACCCAAACAGGTTGGCTTCCTTCATCTTGTCTGTTGCAATTTTATGCTTCGGTTTTGCTTCCGGTCTCTAATCCAGTACTGACTTCTTTTGCTTAGAATTCCTAAGTTTGCATCTCTTTACAATGTGGCCAAACTTTTGAAAATGATAGCATTTCATATTGACATTGAAGGACAAACTTGAAAACCTATTATAGGATACCAACTGACTTCTCTTACATTCATAACTCTTATGACCAAAACCATTACATTGATAATAAGTGACATTCATCTCCTAGAGTGTAGAAAATGAATTTCTATTTTCAAAACTAGTAGGGGGCTTACGCAACAAACTACAATCAACAATTCTATGACCAAACTTATTACACCAGTAATAGTAACCACGGAATTTGGGTACATACCAATCTTGTCTCTTTGGACCAGCAAATCTTTGTCTCATCGGGTGTCTTCTTCTCCCATCATTGACTCTAGTGAACCCTTCATTATCAGCCTTGGGATTTCCTTTAGGATCTGCATTCTAGTACAAAGAGTGAGAATTTCGGCTCACAAGCTAGTTTCTTGTGGCTTCAGCATACATCTTTTTCTTGGTATCTTTGCTGACAATAAAGGTTTGTTTTTCTATACTTTCACTTGAAGAAGTAAATTGTATCCCCTTGTCAGATGTGTCTTTTCTATTTCAACATTGTCCCTCTTCAAATCCTAAACCTTCGGTATCTTTTGAGTTCTTTTGATTACTCAACATCTTGTCCAAGGCTTTAGTGCTACCCTCATACTTTCTCCTCATCTTCAACCCAGCCTTTCTCTTTTCAATCTCCTTTCTGAGCCTTACAATTTCTTCTTAAAAATTCTGATGCTCCTTCTCCTTTTTTATCAAATCAGAGGATGTAACTTCACATATCCTCTTGGCCTCTTCCAACTAGAGTTTCAAATCAGAAACTATTTTCTTGGACTCATCTAGGGATCACTTCAAATGGTCTTGTTCTTCAGTAGCAAGACACTTAACCTTCTTGAAATATCTTCTTGTTTTACTTAACTCTTCAAGAGCACTTATGAGCTCACCTTCCAAGTCCACTTCAGCTTCAATGTCTTCATCTTCATTAGCTTCATCAACCACTTCATCTAGTGACATAAAGAGATTGGTTTCTCTTTTATCCTCACAACAGTCATTTTCTGAGGCACTTTCTTCATCTGTGGCATCATCTTCAAAATTATACAGGTTGTTTTGCTTCTGGTAGCTTCTCCTATCTTGTCGGTAGGCTTTCTTCTTTTTATCCTTACCTGAAGGTCTTATGGTGCTTTTTTGCTCCTCCCCAGCATTCTCACCATAGGGACATTTTGAAGCAAAGTGTCCTATTTTACCATAGTTAAAACATTTGAGAGGTAATTTTCCTTTGTACTTACCTGATCCTCTTTTAAGCTTCCTTATAAAGTTTTCTACCACTATGTTCGATTCTTCACTAGATTATCTACTAGTAATTTCTTCCTTGCCCTTTTTTATGGAGTTGAAAGGAGCCTCTTTCTTTGAAGTTCCTTCACCAGTTGTTCTCATCTCATAAGTTGTTAAGGATCTAAATAACTCATCCATTGAAAAGTTTTATCAAATCCTTGGCTTCTTCTATTGTAGAGACCTCTGTATCTTACTTAGATGTGAGAGATCTAAGCACCTTTTTGACAGTAACTTCATTAGCTATATCCTCTCCAAGTCCTCTAATAGTTTTCACAGTCATCACTTCTTTAAAGATAATCATCTTTCTTCTCTTCATCTTTCATCTTCAAGCCTTCAATATGACCTTCTAGTGTTTGCAGTTTAGCCTCCTTGACCTTGACGTCTCCTTCAAACAATATTTTTCAACTTATCCCAAGTTTCCTTGGTGAATAAGCAGTGCATAACCTTAACAAACTTATTATCAGATAGTCCAGTGAGAATATCATGCTTGGTCTTGACATTGTTTTCATACTCCTTCTTAGCATATAGATATGCAGGAGGAGCATTAGGGATAGTATACCCATTTTTCATAGACATCCAAACATCAAAACCTAGGGAGGATAGATAGGTTTCCATTCTTCTGCTCCAGAATCCATAGTGTTAGGTCCCAGAGACAACTGAGAGGGGGGGGGGGGGTGAATCAGTTGTCAAATAAATTTAAACCAAAACAACTTAACCAACTTAATGCTTAATACTGGTAAACTAGTTCAATATGCCGGTAGACAGTTAATTTCTATATCGGTAAGGATTAGTGCATGAAACATAAAGACAAAGTCATCCACAACACATAACACCAATATTTGTACGTGGAAACCCTGTAAGGGGAAAAACCACGGTGGGAAACTGTGAGGCCCTACCCCAACTCGTCCTAGCATTTCAGTGATTTTCATGTTGAGACTATTATGGATGCTTTATTTTTATGCATTATGGATTTAGACCTTATATGATTCCATGATTTGGATAACATTGATATATATTGATGCTTCATTTCTATGCATTATAGATATAGAACTCTATATGATTCTAGAATAGGATAACTTTGTGAGGATGTATGTCATTATTGGAATTGCAGGACTTTACTATGATGATAGAAATAGGGTGCATGTCCTATGTATGGAACAAAATTATGAGGATTATGATAATTACTTATGTGGATTTATTTTGATACAAGATATATTGATTTTGTTTAATGTCAATTGTATGCAGAGTGTTTGGCATGTATTCTTATTCATGTGTTTAAATATTATATGAGGTTATTTGGAAGTACTAATGTGTAATTGAGATGCACAGGAAAAAATTATCCATGTGACCATGGAAACATTATGGAGAACCAAACCTAGACCTATGTATGTTTGTAAAGCCAGGGGTTGTCTATTTGGAGAGACAACACCCTGTCTGTATCGTATTTTATTTGTGATAGTAAATGATGCATGTGTGTTAAATTTTATTTATTGATTTATTTAAATCCAACATGACACAATTTCCACCTGTAATTTTGTAATGTATTTTATTGTGTCACTTGACACGTGTTGATTTATGTCTTGAATTTTGACTTGTCTCTTGAAGGGAGTTGTTCAACTATAGCTTTTTCAAACATTTGAATGTGGTTCTAAAATTTCCTTGGGTAGAGAGTCTTTGGAGTGGTCAACTCAGGTTTGACCTGAAAGTTAACTTCAGATGAGTTTATAAGGGGTCAAATGGACTCCTAAGGGTAGTTTAAAGGTGTTTCCTCAAGCCCATAAGTTATATCTATGGGTTAGGAGAATTTTTAGTAATGTGTCTACTCCCATGTGACCGTTTAGTCACCTCAAAAAGTGGGTTTCCTAAGGTGAGCGAAAATTGAATTTAGAAGGTGCCATCTAGGTTAGATAACCTTCCTTTTTGATGGGAGATCCTTTTTCCACTTTTTCTTACTTTTTCCTTTTTCAGTTTTAGAAACCTATGAGAACTCTCACTCAGGTCTTCTTAGGAAAGAATGAGAGATTTTGTGGGTAATCACCCACTCTCCATTTTTGGAGACTATGCATTTTGAAAAGTTAGTTTTTGGGTTCGAAATTTGGCTAAGTGTAGAAGGGAGGATTGTGGATTTGGGCTGCTCATCCTCAAACTAGTTCTAGCATACCTTTGGGCAGATTGAAGGTTGGTTCATCTCATTGCTTTTTATGTTGCATGCCTATGTGGGAAAGTTTGGTTGTATGTGAAAGTGATTCTCTTGTATTTTCTTTTGTGAAAATTATTATTATGCGATCTGTCTTTTATTTTCTTGTATGCATTTTCTATGTTTTTGGAGCAACAAAGGCCTTCTACTCTTGGGAGAGTAGGATGGTCTTGCGAGTGGTAGAAGTTTGACAACCCTCGAGTGAGAGGCTCTCATTACAAGAATGATCTCAAGGGGTGTATATGTGACCCTTGCTGCATGGCCTGGTTTGTGCATTTGGGGGTCATAAGGGGAGAAAATATGGCATGAATGCCTTGGGGGGCATAAGGAATGTGGGGTTAATGAACTTATGATATATCTTTGTTTGCCATGAGGTGGCTTTGTGAACTACCATTCTTGCAGTCTCCTCAGGGTATTTGGTCCACTACCACCCATGTAAAATCATCACATTTTGTGATGGAGTGTAGCCTTGGTTGGGAAAGTGTTTGCTATATGTTTTTCCCTTGCTTGTTGTGTTGCGTGTCTGTAACCTATCTAGGGCTTGGTTCTCCAAGCTCGGGGGTGGCTTCTAGTAAGCCTAGGCTGGGAGGTGAGCACTCCATGGTTAAGCCTTATGATTTAATTGCAGGTTGCTTGGAATGGAAGAAAAAAGTCAAGCTAGGAGTTGCTATTTTTATTTGGGTTGCAAAAAAGGAATAAGAAAAGGGATGCTATATTTTCAGTTGCAGGAATGTAAATAAAACGTTGCATGTTGTATTTACCTTAAAAAGAAAATGTGTCTATTTTATTCAAAGTCCTCATTTAATAGAACAGATTGACTAGTTGGGTATATCACCCATTTGTATTGTTGGCTATATTGTATTTTAAACACACTTTAAAGAAATGCATTAATTTTATTAAGTATTATTTTGTTAAAAAAAAAATGAAATGTTTATCTTGGATTAAGTTCCCTATAGTTACTGATATAATTTTTGTAGTATGCATGTTAGTTTTGAAAATAAAGGTTCATTTTATCTCCTTATGCACATTGGAAAAATGGGAAATGAGTAAAGTAGAAAGCATGTATATTTTTTATTAAGTAAAAACAGGTTTTAAGGGACCCGAAACCTGATTACATTCAAAAGATATTCAAGAAGGAAACAAAACAAGACAGCTGCAAAAGACCAGCAGCATAGAAAAGGACAAGAAGAGGCTAGCAAGAAATTGACCCCAAACCCAACATTACAAGATAATTAAAAACTCTTCATAGTTTCCTCAGCATTCTATACCAAGAGCATCATCGCCTTGACCGCTTCCCTCAGGTTGTTGTTTTCCTGTCCAATCTAACTCTCTTTCATTTTGGTGTCCTTTTCAATAGTGGTCTACCTAGTTTTGCGCCTAGCATTCTGGCGGGTAGGGCTGGAGGTTGGAGCATCTTCTATAATTACCAAGTTCTTATCCTGATTTTTCTTTTCCAAAGAAACTTTAAGGACTTGGAGGCTGTGGTTCATAAGGCTTTTCAAAGCCTTCTCATTACGGGAAATCCAGATGTTGAAGTTGTCTTTGTCCTCCTCCACCTACTCTTTCTCCAACTAGTCCTCCATCTTCATTTCCTCCTTTGCTTCACTGTTTTCTGTATCCTCATTCTGTTTCCCAGAATTAGACCTCTTAATTAGCTTATTAATCTTATCTTCCAGCTCCCTTTTCTTACCCTGCATACTGGTGATGTTTTCAAAAACCCATTTTTGGAAATTGAAGAATTCAAGAGTGCAGTTGCGGGCAGTGTCCAAGATGGTGTCGGCTAAGTCCTTGCTCTATTCGGTCTCCTCAGCGTTAGGGTTGTCATACTTCTTAGGATTCAGAGCCTCATTCTCGCTTTCCGAACCCTTAGGGTTAGAGTGAGGGTTTTCAGAATTACCCCCTTCTTCCCCTTCACCATAGTTCTTGTCCTTATTTAGCTCCATTTTAGTATCAATGTCCTTATCCTTTTCCTCTTCTTCATCACAATGCACCTCCTTTTCTTCATGCTTTGTTATAACTTTCCTTTTTTTATGGGTAGGGGTGCTGGACTGATCCCCATTCGAGTCTTAGTCTTTGCAACTCTCAGATATATGAGCATTAATGATCAAAGGATCATCCTTGGTTGCCCTAGCCTTATCCTTAATATGTTCATATATTAGCAAAAAGAGCCCCTGGTGGGCTAAAGGGTAAGAATTAGGCTTTTTAGCATGGTCTGCAAGGCTCTCGTTTAAAGAGGAGGCTAAATAGAAAGGTAGGGATATTTTAACCCCATGACGAAAATGGTTCAGGATAGCAAAATGATAGTTATAAATTTTTGTAAATCTGCCATCCACAGTTAAATATTCCATTAAAGCCCTAAGAACTTTTTGCCAGAAAGGCTTTACTTGCTGGGGAGTGTAGTAGGAGATGTTGTCCTTCTTTGCAAGCTTGCCCTTCTCATCCTCTGACTTCGAGAAATTTTTGAAAGCTTCAGCTGCATACTTTCGATCCCTATAGAATTTAGTCCCCTCTGTCTTGAGCCCCATGACCTCTGCAATCAAGTTTTCATTGATTTGCCAAATCTCCCCAAATGGGGTGGCTCTGTTGTTACTCTAGCTCTTAGCAAAACCATAAGACACAGAATTTCTGCTTTCGTGAAGCTTTTCCATATAGTCAGTGAAGCCGTGTCTATGGAGCCTTCTCCAAACCTTTCTTTGACTCTTCCAATTCTCGCATCTTGGAGGCTCGTTCCTATTTAGGTTACCGCCCATTCTGAGCTCCAAGTAAAGATACCCACTACTGCAGTTCTCAATCCACAGATAAAACTCTGAAAAACTTATTATTTTTTGACTTCTCATGTAGAGACTCTTTCATAGTTTTGAAATTGCTGCTTATGGCCACACAAACCCAGCTATTATTACTATAATCTTTCGCACACATATGATCTTGGATATGATGCCGAAAAACACTCATAATCTGACAGTTAATCCGCCCCCAAAATCTATCTTTGGAACTCGTTCCCCAGGAATTAATCATGAGATTAACTTGACCCATTGATGTGGTCAAAGTATAATTGCTCTTTAACCTCCCATTTGATGTGAGTTTCTCCAATGTATTTGACATCCTTCTCCAAATTGACCCCTTCATTGGCTAGGATATCCGCAACTTTATTCCCCTCTCTAAAGGTATGAGTTATACTAATGCTAACATAGTTATTTAGAATATCATTAGCATTTTTAATTAAATTAATAATATTCTAGGAAATAGAACTTGAGGGCTTGTATGATGTTTGAAGAGTCCCCTTCGAGCCAAATTTTTTTGAATTTGAATTCCTGAGCTAGCTGGAGGGTCTTTAGCATTGCCAGAGCTTCAACCACATGGTTATTTTGGACCCCAAAAGGAGAAGCAAAAGCAACAATGCAAATTCCTTGAGCATTTTTGATAACTCCTCCTCCACCAGCCTTTCCAGGGTCCCCTTTAGCAGCCCCATCAAAATTAACCTTTATCCAATCATATTCAAGAAACTGCCATAAAATGTTATCTCTCTTATTCTTATTTTCCGATCTATAGACCTTATGCATTAGGTTCCATTCAGTGAGGATTTCTCTTTCCATATCATTCATATCAGTAATAGACCATTGCTGATTATTCTTGTGAGGAATGTTGATGTTCTCCTTTATAGCCCTGCATATTTTTTCAAAGACCACCTGAGTATTACACTTAGCTTCCCTAAATATCCTATTATTTCTTTCTTTCCAAATGCCACAGCAGATCATGGGGAGGGTCAAAGACCAAAGGTTCTTGATAATTTGGCATTTGGTTGGAAAATTCCACTGCCAGATAATATCCTTGATGCTCTTGTTCATGACCCAATTAACTTTCCATTTTTCCCACATTTTGCACCAAATATCCCAGGTAAAGGAGCAGTGAAAAAAGAGATGATCAACTGACTCCCCCGCCTTCTGGCATAACTCACATCTATTAGGGAATTTGAAGCCTCTTTAGATTAAATTGTCAAGAGTAAGGGTGCTATTACGAGAAGCAATCCAAAAGAAAATGTTGACTTTAGGGATCAGAATGTTGTTCCAGACTTTACTCCAAATGGGATTGCTGGTTTGAGAAAAAGTGTTTTTATAGGCAGAGGCAACCGTAAATTCACCTTTAGGATCACTTTTCCAGAGGAAAACATCATCATAGCCTTTGTTAGGGGAAAAGGACAACAACTCCTTCTGGAGCGAGGAAAATCCAGAATGGATGTCATCAAGCCTAACCCACTTGTCCTCCTTCCAGTAGTCACATACCATAAGCCCAAACCTGCTTTTACACTCCTCAATGATTTGACTATTGTTTTGGTCATAAAGGGTTTCATTATTCATCCAGGGGTCTTCCCAAAACCTTATTTTGTCACCTTTTCCAAGGACCTATCCAGCCCCAGCTTTTGCCACTTTTATGGATTTGGTAATGCTATTCCAGATGAAGGATCCAGTAGGGATATCTTCAGAGTTAAGGATCCATTGGATGGTCTGATTCTGAATGTATTTATCAAACCAAATTTGATTCCAATCTTTCTTAGTATCACAGGCTCTCCATAATTGTTTAGCAAGAAGAGCTTTGTTAAAGGTTTTTAGAGCTTTAATCCCCAACCCTCCTTTGTTCTTTGGTCTACACACTTTGTCCTAGGCAACCAAGGGTATTCTCTTTTTTTCTTCCACTCCTGACCATAAAAATCTCTTCTAAATTCTTTCCATAGCTTCAACAAATTTAACCGGGATACCAAACAGGCTGAGTGCATAAACAAGGAGATTTTGAAGAGTAGCTTAAAGGAGCTGCAGTTTCCTAGCCTGAGATAACATTGAGCTTTTCCATCCAGCAAGTCTTTTATTAATTTTATCAATAAGCATATTCCAGAAGGAATTTGGGGGAGCTAACCCCAAGGGAAGGCCTAGATAGGTGGAAGGGAGAATTTCCACTTTGCACCCAATAATTTTAGCAATTTTCTGTTGTCTTATGACCAGAGTATTGAGGAAGTACATAGCCAATTTGTCCCAATTGACTTGCTGACTAGTAGCCAAAGCATAGGAGTTAAGAGTTGTTTTGAAGGCATCAACCTCCTTGACCGAAGATTATCCCATGAGGATACTGTCATCAACAAACTATTGATGAGTGCAAAAAATATTAGCGGAGGAAGGTTGAAGACCTTTGATAGTTTTGCTTTGTTTCAACTTATGAATCAATCTACTCATACTTTCAACCAGAATGGTAAAAAGGATAGGAGATATGGGATCTCCTTGTTTGATCCCTCTTGAAGTTTTGTAGGAGATCCATTAATTAGTATAGAGAACATAGGAGTAGTGATCAATTCTCTGATTATTTTGATTACCTTATCATCAAAACCAAAAGCTAGAAAGCATGTATGTTAGTAAGCTGGAAATAAAACATTTAGTCCTATTTATGGAAATGCAAATATCGTTAATTTAATTCTGTCATTTTCCCTTTTATTTATTCGTAGAAAATAAATCTAAAAATTAACATGTCTATTTCTAAGATTTATTTCAATGATGTCTAGTCTAAATATAGTTGTTGTTTAAATTTATTTAATTCTGTCATTTACTAATATGTAGAAAATAAATCTAAAGTTAAATAGTCTATCTCTGATTATAGCAATAAGGTATTTAAAATTAAAAAAAAATACATTGATTTAAATCTGAATATTTTAATCAATCTGTTAAAAAGTTCAAACAAAAATGATATATAATGCATAGTAGAGTTAGCCCTAAATTTAATATGCATCCTATATATATATATATATATATATATATATATATATATATATATATATATATTTAAAATATATTTATATCTATATTTAAATAAATGTATTTTTACATTTTATAACCAAATAACCAAACGGAGGAAAAGAATCTTTAAATTTTTAAATTTTTATAAAAAAAAAAAACTATTTGGGGGGGGAGCCGAAGGGCCAAACCACTGTGTGGACACACAATGGACGACCCGCGGCCTCCACTATGTGGACACATAGTGGTCGGCCCGCGGCCGCCACTATGTGGACACATAGTGGGAGGCACCCGACATCGCCGTTGTTCCCTCCCCTTCTTCGAGCGCTCCATGGCCACTGCCTCTCGTGACCTGCACAAAAAGAAAAAGATAAAACCCTAACCCGGTTAGGGTTAGGGTAGCATGAAAGAAATAAGAAAAGATTATAAAATGTAAGGGGCATTTTATAATATATTTTGGCTAGGGTTTCATGGGTATTTTTATAATAATGTGAAAATATATATATTTATATATATACATAGAGTTAAAAATATAAATGTATAGGCCAAATTGTAGATTAATTATTTTATTAGGTGTTTATATTATATATATGTTTTTAATAAACATATGGGTATATTTAAAAAAATGATGTTTTAAATTCTAATTATTTTGGAGTTTAATCTTTTAGGGAATTTTAATGGCTCTGTAAGTTATTTGGCCATAGGAGATTATTATTTTGGTTCACCTAAATTTAGGCTATTCGAGACTAAATTTTATAGGACAATTTACATTATGGATTTAATTGACCCTTTAGTCAAATTAGATTAATCACATTTTAATTATTGTTAAAATAAAATATAGGCGTTAATAATCTAAGTGCTAGGACCAATTTATTTAGTTCCTAAAAGCAATTAATGGATATTGGAGATTAATACTACCTTTGTCAATTAATTTAGACATTTTTGGCTAAATTAATTTATTGATTAAAATTGATGAGATAATAACTAACTCTTTTAGTATTCCACATTTAATTTAAATTATTTTCGCTTACTTGAGTTAGAGGTTAGAGTTAACTCAAAACATAGTTAAGACAAAACTTGTTAGTGTGTTTCGTATTTGCAAATTTAATATTATTAGGTTGTTATTTAAAAAAAAAAATTATCCCGTTCATGCCCAAAAGTTTGGGCATGACATTTTGGTATTAGAGCAAGGTTTCCAACACTAGGAACCTTTCTCCATTACGTTTCCCTTTAATTAGTTAATTAATTAATTTTATCTTATTATATTTATTTTTAATTAATTAAATTTTTTCTCAAAAAAATAAAAATAATATTTATTTATTTTATTTTATTTTTATTTTCTCATAAGGATGCCTCCGACTACGCGACAAGCTCACAGACGTGGTAGAGGTCCTAGGTGTGAAAGCATGGCACACGAAGAGGTCGATAGGGAGGAATCGATTCTGGAAAGGAACCCAGAGGCCCCTCCCAAATGATGAGTTGACCCAAACCAAGACATCTTAGAATTACTCCAGAACCTGATAGGGATAGTCCAAGAAAGGCTTCCAACAGAGGATCATCATGTTGAAAATCAGAACTCAAGGAGCCATAGATCGACAGATAGGGAACAGAGTAGGAGTCCACGTCCTAATCCCATAGAGAGTTAGGCTGGGCATGAGCCCGATTCCGTTCACCTACCAAGACCACCTCCAGTGGCGGAGCCAGTGTATTATGAGAGAGCATGTCGAGATCCAGGGGATCTAATTAGAGAGGTTATGCACCTCTAGCCACCATCTTTTGGGGGATCTACCGATGAGATAGAAGCTGAGGCTTGGCCTTTGAGCCTAGATAGGTGCTTTGCATTGCACTCTTACGAGAGCAATCTAAAGGCATGCATAGCAGTCCACCTATTGAGAGGAATGGCCTCCACATGGTGGAGATGGGAGGAATACAAGTGTGGTTTAGTTGCTGATACCCTCACATGGGAGATTTTTATAAAGATGTTCAAGGAGAGGTACTTGTCAGAGCATTACAGATAGCGTAGGATAGATGACTTCCATGACCTCCAGCAGAAGGGTCTCTCAATGACCTGAAAGACAAGGAGCTTCTCGTCAATCATTTTATCAGAGGGTTGAATGTCAACATAGAAGAACCAGTGAGGATGTCCGCTCCAAGGAGCCTTCGGGTTGTCGTGGAGAAGGCTTTGATAGCATAGGAGATTCAAGTTAGGCCGCAGGATACAAGGGATCAGTTCCAGAACTGAAACCCTATACCCCAGACATACGGGTTTCAGAAACCCCATTGGAAAGGTAATAATAGACACACATAGGGGTTCTCCAAACCCCCTCCTCCACAATAGTCATAGCAGAACCAGAGGCAAAGGCCTCCATAGAGTCAGCAGGGTGCAAAGCCCAAGCAGTGGCAGTCTCAGGGTAAGAGGCAAGATCAGCGATCTCAGGTTCCTTACACACCTCCAGCAAGGACTCAACAGTCCTCTAGGGGTGGGTACAGTGGTTCTAGTAGAATAGAGGTATAGTCTTTTTCTAGGCCTCAGGGCGTCTAGTTTTAGGCATGCAGTGCTTGCTTCACATGTGGAGTCATGGGACACATGGAGAGAGAGTGTCCTCAGAGTCAGATGGCAGGAAATCAGAGGATGGTAGCATCAGAGCCTACAGTTAGAGATATGGGCAAGTCCCATAGAGTCTTCACAGCGGTTGACAACCACTAGGCAGAGGACTAGGCCACAGTCATTAAGGCTACAGGTATGATCAAAGGTAGCGGTGTATCTTATATTATTTGATTCAGGAGCTACTGACTCCCTTATATCTCCATTGGTTGTGGAGCGTTGCAGGCTAGTGGCAACTAGACAAGGTGTTAGTTGGGAAGTGGAGTTAGCTTCAAGGGTTAGAGTGTCAGTGGAATCAGAGGTTAGGGCATGTCAGCTTCAGATTGGCAATACCACCACCTTAGTAGACCTTAGAGTTACACCACTTGGATCTTATGGTATCATACTTGGCATGGATTGGCTTTGTGCCCATAGAGCCAAGATGGATTTCCACTTGAAAGAAATCGAGTGCGAGGATGATCATGGTTCGCCCATAGTAATCACTAGGATTCAGAGACCCATGTCTCTTTGTATGATTTCCGCAATGCAGCTTAAGCAGAACATGCGAAAGGGATGTCAGTTATTTGCCATCACCATCAGTGATAGAGGGGAAGAGGACAAAAAGGAAACATCGATTGATGATCATCCTATCCTTAAGGGATATTCAAGTGTGTTTCCTTCAGACCTACCAGGAATGCCATCCCATAGAGAGATTGACTTCCATATAGATCTTGTACCAGGAGCTGAGCCAGTTTCAAGAGCACCTTATAGGATGACCACAAATGAGCTTAATAAGCTCAAGATGTAGCTTGAGGAATTCCTAGAGAAGGGTCACATACATCCTAGCGTATCCCCATGGGGTGCACTAGTCATCTTCGTGAAGAAGAAGGACAGATCTCTTCAGTTATGCATGGATTATCATCAGTTGAACAAAGTAACCATCAAGAATCGATAACCCTTACCCAGGATCGATGATTTATTCGACCAACTTTAGGGTGCCAAATTATTTTCCTAAATTGATCTGAAGTCAGGATACCATCAGTTGAGAATAGTGGAAAGTGATATCCACAAGACCGCATTTCGCACTAGATATGGCCACTATGAATTCACCGTGGTTCCATTCGGTCTTACAAATGCTCCAGCTATTTTCATGAGCCTCATGAATGGGGTATTCCACACATTTCTTGATCATTTTGTGATTGTGTTCCTTGATGACATATTGATATATTCTCAAAATGAGAAGGAGCATGAGGAGCACCTGAGACGGGTTTTGCAATGTTTGAGGGATAATCAGTTGTATGGAAGTTTGTCAAAGTGTGCTTTCTTTCATTTAGAGGTCAAGTACCTTGGGCACATTATTTCCAGTGATGGGATCTCAGCTGACCCATCAAAGATTAGAGCTATTATGGATTGGCCAGTGCCAACCAGTGTGACAGAGGTCAGGAGCTTCATGGGCTTAGCAGGTTATTACCGATGCTTTGTTGAAGGATTCTCTAGAGTCGCACATCCTATTACTTCTCTTCAGCATAAAGGGAAGAAATTTGAGTGGATGGAGAAGTGCGAGAGGGCCTTTCAGGAACTCAAAAAGGCACTTACTAGCACACCTATCCTTGTAGTACCAGATCTCTCAGCTGACTTCATGGTTTGCACAGATGCTTTCGTAGAGGGTTTAGGAGCAGTCCTTATGCAGGATGGTAGGGCTATAGCTTTTGAGTCTAGGATGCTTAAGACTCATGAGCTTAACTACCCTACTCATGGCCTTGAGCTTGTAGCAGTAGTGCATGCACTTGTGAGGTGGAGACACTTCCTTTTGGGTCATCGTTTTGAGCTTCATTCAGACCATTAGAGCCTTCAGTACATATTCACTCAGCCGAACCTTAATGCACGTCAGAGGAGATGGATGGAGTTCTTGTGCGAATATGATTTTGATGTTCACTACATCAAAGGGAAAGAAAATGTAGATGCAAATGCCTTGAGTAGGATACATCATGAGGTATACACCATATCTATGGGCATGGATTTGAGAGATCGCATATTGCAATAGTTGCTAGAGGATGGATGGTATCTAGAGGTTTGTCAGGTAATACAATCTCAGGAGACTCTAGAAGGGAAATATGTGGATTATTCCTTAGAGTCTGATGGACTATTATGTCATAGAGGGCGCATCTATGTACCTTCTTCCAGGGAATTGTGAGAGTTCATTGTCACGGAGGCTCATAGAGCTCCTTATGCAACACATCCCAGAGTTAACAAGATGCATGCTGACTTGAGAGTTATATAATTGGCCAGGAATGCAGCAGCTCATTACTGAGTTAGTAGCCCGATGCCTTGAGTGTCAGAAAGTCAAGGCAGAGCACCACCATCTAGGTGGGTTGCTCCAATCTCATGCTATACCAGAGTGGAAGTGGGATACTATATCCATGGATTTCATCATTGGTCTCCCTATGTCATCTCTTCGCCATGATGCCATCTTGGTGACAGTTGACAAGTTGACCAAAGTGGCCCAATTCTCACTAGTTTGGACTACCTTCACAGCACCAGCAGTAGCACAGGTGTTCTTGTGAGACATTGTCAGACTTCATGGTGTTCCATGCAAGATTATTTTTGATAGGGATTCCCTCTTCACTTCTTCCTTTTGGAAGGCATTACAGGTAGCTATGGGTACCAAGCTCAATTTTAGTATAGCCTATCATTCGGAAACAGATGGTCAGACAAAGAGGGTTAACTAGGTGTTAGAGGATATGCTTTGCATGTACATCATGGATCATTAGACCAGATGGGAAGAGTACCTTCCCTTAGTGGAGGTTGCCTATAACAATGGGCATCACACTTCATTGGGAATGCCACCCTATCAGGCATTATAGGATAGGCCTTGTAGGACACCGTTGAGTTGGGACTGCATAGAGGATAGAGTTGCTATTGGTCTTGAGATAGTTCAGGATATGGAGCAGTAGGTGGATTTGATTAGGTAGCGTCTTAGAGAGACACAAGATAGACAGAAGAAATATGCAGATGCGAAGAGGATAGATCGTAGCTACTTGGTTGGAGACAGAGTATTTTTGAGAGTGCGACCGCAGAAGAGTCCAATCCGTTACGGAAAGGGTTCTAAGCTCGCACCTCGCTTTGTAGGGCCATTTGAGATCCTTGAAAGGATAGGACCAGTTGCCTATCATTTAGCATTGCCACCTAGCCTGTCACACATCCACGATGTGTTTCATGTATCATTTTTGAGAAAGTATATCTATGATGAGTCTCATATTTTAGATTGGGATGCCTTGCAGGTGGAGTCAGACGGACAACTAGCTTTGGAGCCCATTCGCATTTTGGCACGTTGGATGCTGGCCCTTCAAGGTCGAGAGCTAGACCAGGTTAGGGTCTAGTGGGATTGCTATGATGAGGTTACGGTTTCATGGGAGGATGAAACACGTATGAGATCACAATACCCCCATCTTTTTGATGAACTCCAGGAGGAAGTTCATGCCTAGAGGGGGAGGGTGTGAGGCCCTACCCTGACTCGTCCTAGCATTTCAATGATTTTAATGTTGAGACTATTATGGATGCTTTATTTTTATGCATTATGGATTTAGAACTTATATGATTCCATGATTTGGATAACATTGAGATATATTGATGCTTCATTTCTATGCATTATAGATATAGAACTCTATATAATTCTAGAATAGGATAACTTTGTGAGGATGTATGTCATTATTGGAATTGCAGGACTTTACTATGATGATAGAAAGAGGGTGCATGTCATATGTATGGATCAAAATTATGAGGATTATGGTAATTACTTATGTGGATTTATTTTGATACAAGATATATTGATTTTGTTTAATGTCAATTGTATGCAGAGTGTTTGGTGTGTATTCTTATTCATGTGTTTAAATATTATATGAGGTTATTTGGAAATACTAAAGTGTAATTGAAATCCATAGGAAAATTATCCATGTGACCATGGAAACATTATGGAGAACCAAACCTAGACCTATGTACGTTCGTAAAGCCAAGGGGTTGTCTATTTGGAGAGACAACACCCCATATGTATCGTATTTTATTTGTAATAGTAAATGATGCATGTGTGTTAAATTTTATTTATTGATTTATTTAAATACAACAAGACAATTTCCACCTGTAATTTTGTAATGTATTTTATTGTGTCACTTGACACGTGTTGATTTATGTCTTGAATTTTGACTTGTCTCTTGAAGGGAGTTGTTCAACTATAGCTTTTTCAAACATTTGAATGTGGTTCTAAAATTTCCCTGGGTAGAGAGTCTTTGGAGTGGTCAACTCAAGTTTGACCTAAAAGTTAACTTTAGATGAGTTTATAAGGGGTCAAATGGACTCCTAGGGGTAGTTTAAAGGTGTTTCCTAAAGCCCATAAGGTATACCTATGGGTGAGGAGTATTTTTAGGCATGTGTCTACTCCCATGTGACTGTTTAGTCACCTCAAAAAGTGGGTTTCCTAAGGTGAGCGAAAATTGAATTTAGAAGGTGCCATCTAGGTTAGATAACCTTCCTTTTTGATGAGAGATCCTTTTTTCACTTTTTCTTACTTTTTCATTTTTCAGTTTTAGAAACCTGTGAGAACTCTAACTGAGGTCTTCTTAGGCAAGAATGAGAGATTTTGTGGGTAATCACCCACTCTCCATTTTTGGAGACTATGCATTTGAAAAGTTAGTTTTTGGGTTCAAAATTTGGCTAAGTGTAGAAGGGAGGATTGTGGATTTGGGCTGCTCATCCTCAAACTAGTTCTAGCATACCTTTGGGTAGATTGAAGGTTGGTTCATGTCTTTGCTTTTTATGTTGCATGTCTATGTTGGAAAGTTTGGTTGTATGTGAAAGTGATTCTCTTGTATTTTCTTTTATGAAAATTATTATTATGTGATCTATCTTTTATTTTCTTGTATGCATTTTCTGTGTTTTGGGAGTGACCAAGGCCTTCTACTCTTGGGAGAGTAGGATGGTCTTGTGAGTGGTAGAAGTTTGACAGCCCTCAAGTGAGAGGCTCTCATTACAAGAGTGATCTCAAGGGGTGTATATGTGACCCTTGCTGCATGGCCTGGTTTGTGCATTTGGGGGTCATAAGAGGAGAAAATATGGCATGAATGCCTTGGGGGCATAAGGAATGTGGGGTTAATGAAATTATGATATATCTTTGTTTGCCATGAGGTGGCTTTGTGAACTACCATTCTTGCAGTCTCCTCAGGGTATTTGGTCCACTACCACCCATGTAAAATAGAAAAGAGAGACTAGTTGGGTATATCACCCATTTGTATTGTTGGCTATATTGTATTTTAAACACACTTTAAAGAAATGCATTAATTTTATTAAGTATTATTTTGTTAAAAAAAAAAAAATGAAATGTTTATCTTGGATGAAGTTCCCTATAGTTACTGAAATAATATTTGTAGTATGCATGTTAGTTTTGAAAATAAAGGTTCATTTTGTCTCCTTATGCATATTGGAAAAATGGAAAATGAGTAAAGTAGAAAGCATGTATGTTAGTAAGCTGGAAATAAAACATTTAGTCCTATTTATAATATATTTTAGCTAGTTTTTCATGGGTATTTTTATAATAATGTGAATATATATATATATATATATAGAGAGAGAGAGAGAGAGAGAGAGAGAGAGAGAGATAAAAATATAAATGTATAGGTCAAATTGTAGATTAATTATTTTATTAGGTGTTTATATTATATATATGTTTTTAATAAACATATGGGTATATTTAAAAAAATGATGTTTTAAATTCTAATTATTCTGGAGTTTAATCTTTTAGGGAATTTCAATGGCTCTGTAATATATTTGGCCATAGGATATTATTATTTTGGTTCACCTAAATTTAGGCTATTCCAGACTAAATTTTATAGGGCAATTTACATTATGGATTTAATTGACCCTTTAGTCGAATTAGATTAATCACATTTTAATTATTGGTAAAATAAAATATAGGCGTTAATAATCTAAGTGCTAGGACCAATTTATTTAGTTCCTAAAAGAAATTAATGGATATTGGAGATTAATACTACCTTTGTCAATTAATTTAGGGTTTTTTGGTTAAATTAATTTATTTATTAAAATTGATGAGATAATAACTAACTCTTTTAGTATTCTGCATTTAATTTAAATTATTTTTGCTTACTTGAGCTAGAGGTTAGAGTTAACTCAAAACATAGTTAAGACAAAACTTGTTAGTGTGTTTCGTATTTGCAAATTTAATATTATTAGGTTGTTATTTAAAAAAAGTAAATTATCCCATTCGTGCCCAAAAGTTTGGGCATGACAGAAACCTTACCCACAATCAAATGATACTACTGCAGATAGTAAGTGTACATAAATGGGGTCTGCACATGCCAAAAGGCCAAGCGCCTAGAGCTCACTGCTCAATCACAAAATGGGAGTCACACTGACTACAGTTGGATGGTTAAATCCAATAAGAATGTACTGCACAAAATAACATCTTCATATGCTAGATTCAGTATTGGTGCAGTTCTGATTGTCTTCACAAAAACCCTCCTTCAATCTTCAAATGATGTCTGCATGTATAGCTCTGCTTATTCTCGCATATACCTTCACATAATCCTTTTTCGCATTCCACACTTGATCTTACAAATAAGATCTTACATTTATACCATAACCTAAGACCAATTTTAGTAGGTCGGCTCTACAAGATATTTACAATAAAAGCATTTTACAAACAAAACAATATCCGATGCAATAACCGATTGAACATGTCAGCTTAATGCATTTACAACAATAATTAATCATCTCCAAAGTGTACCATACTGATCTAGAAAAGATAAACCTGCTGGTGTATACCCTAGACTTATTTGTCAGTAATAGCAAATATGCAAATGTGAATATACCAATAACCAATTCTCCAAAACAAGATGTCAAAATGATGTTTTTGACATTACCAAGTGTTTTCCATGCCATTCCAAGTGTCGGTGATTATTATATCCTATCGGTGTACCATATACCAGTGACTGTGAAAAAGTTACTTGCTTGTCGGTGAATGTTGCTGGATTTCCAAAGTGCTAGAGTTTTAGAGGTGTTGACATCAATGACAAAACCATACCAAAATACCAACAATATCCCCCTTTGTCATTGATGGCAATAGAAGATGGAAAAACCATCAAAGTGCCAAAAACCGAAATGCCAAATACCAAAAACTAACAATCTCCAAAATAATTTTCCCAAACAACAATCTCTCCCCTTGGGAGCAACATGTGTTTTCCTTTTGTTTTTCTGTACTAATCTCTCCCCCTTTGACATCAAATGCCAAATTCTTTACCAGGCCAAGTTCATATACAAAATACCAATCAATTTAGTATACCAACTACTCCCCCTAAGAAGTAGCTTCCCATCAAAGTTGAAATAAAAATTTCTCTATTAATTCTGTCAGTTGATGATAATCATCAACTTCCTAAGTCTCTACCGGCGGGGGTATGACCCCAAGCTGGTCTATGAGATATTCAAAAGTCTCCTTAGGTAGAGGTTTAGTAAAGATATCTGCAATATGCTCTTTAGTATTCACATAACCCAGTTTTATTTCCTTTGCTTCAACATTTTCCCTTAGAAAATTCAGTTTGATAGAAACATGTTTGGTTTTAGAATGTAATACAGGATTCTTAGATATATCAATTGTTGTAGTGTTATCACAATAGATAGTAATAGGTTCCTTGCATTTTACCTTTATGTCTTTTAACATTTGCTTAAGCCATAGTACCTATGTACAGTTAGTTGCTGCTGCAACATATTCTAATTTTGCTGTTGATAAAGATGTACAACTTTGTTTCTTACTTCACCAAGAAACTAGTCTGTTTCCAAGAAAGAATGCTCCGCCGATGGTGCTCTTTCTATCATCCACATTGTTAGGAATCCCACAGATACTGAGAGGGGGTGAATCAGTATCTAACCAGTTATTAGAATTTCTCAACTTAAAACATGCTAAACATATTATAACAGTGTACCGATATGCAAGAAATAATGTAATAAACATAATTAAAAACATCCACATGAAAAGCACACCATGACACAAGGATTTAATGAGGAAACCCGGTGTGGGAAAAACCTTGGTGGGATTTGTGACCCACAATATCCACTTACTACTCACTGCTCAATGGGAAGTCTCGCTATCTTACAATGTGGATTATACAAATCCAATATCTTGTACTGCTTTACAATAGCATCTATAATGCCTGATCCAGTACCGGTTTCTGCTCTATTATTTACATAAAACCTTTAACCTATTTTTCGCATAATAGGTATGCCTAATATCTTCTTTTTCTTTGCTTCCCTTACTTACAAAATGTCTACAATGATCTCTCTTATATATAAGAGTCATCTTACAACTTGCCAAGTCGGCTTACAAAGTTCTTACAATAATAAACAAAATATAATATAACAAAAATCTTGTCGGCCTCTATGCTGGTATGCTTCCTTTCTCTATGCCGGTGCCAGTGGCCTAAGTGTCGATGATCTGTTGATGTCGGTGAACTATCTTGTCATTGTAATGCCTTGCTGGTGTAATGCCTTGCCGATGCCATAGGATTGTAAGGTTGCCATCAATGACAAAACCTTCAATCACATACAATGTCTCATTGGAGTGTGCATATGCCAACAATCTCTCCCTTTGGCATTGATGGCAACACTCATGAGAAATTTCAAAAGTGTATCCAAAAATGTGAAGTCAAAAAAATGTTACCAAAAATGTGTGCTCCCCCTGAGCATATGATTCCTATGATATTGAATTTTCTCATACCACTACTCCCCCTTTGGCATCAATGACAAAGGTTGTCAAGATGTCATTAGAGTTTGTAGTTTCAACCTTGTAACCAGGTAGTTACAATTTGAAATAGATCTGCCAAAATCAAGTTTATACTCTCCATAAACTTTTTACTCTCTCTTATTGTTGTCTCTGTTCTTTTAACTGTACTAGTGAGGTGCTGCATATGCTCTGCCGGTGTTTTCTATCCCTGTATCAGTGCCTCAGATATATCCTTCTGCAATGATGCTAGATAGTCCAATCTTGGACTTAGTTTTAATCTCAAATGCTTTGCCTTATTCACTATTCTCTCCTTTTCTCTTTCTAATTTAAGTAACTCTTCCTCAAAATTTGTTATCCTTTGCTCAAAAACTGATAATCTATCAGGTGAGTTAACAAAATTATCAGCAAGTTTATTGATTTCATCCTGTACCTTGCTTATTTTCTTATCTATGTCTACTATCAAAAAGTTTGTCTTGTAGGTGTCTTTGTACAGAGTTTTGTATTCCTTTAATAAGTTGCACAATTTCGGTGGAAGTGTGTCAAATTTCTAGTACACTTCTTTATTTGATCTTCAAATAATTTTTTCTTTTCAATTTCTACCTTGTCCTTCAATGTCTCTTCCTTTATTTTCTCAATATTCTCAATGATGTATTTACATAAAGTATTAAGTTGTCCTAAAGAATCTTTATTGTATATATTACAGTTAGGAGCAATTACCTTCAAAATTGGGAATGTGTCATCTATAGCTTTATAAGCCTATGAACTACAATCTGTTATCCTTTTGATTGAATCCAAAAGTACTTCAGTTACATTTGTTGATTTGTGGCCTACTAAGGAGGAACCAACATTCTGAATTCCACGGGTGGAGGAAGTAACCAAGCTTGTTGTGACCTCTGGTAGGTCTGTTTGTGTTTGCATTTCTTTAAGCAATGGTTTGTGTACTTCTCCAGTTGTCGGTTGCACAGTTTCCTCATGAACCTGTTCCTGTACCTGTTCCAGAGTTTGTTCCTATTATTGTTGCTCTTCTTGTTGCACTGTCTCAGTCTATTGTTCTTTGTCATCTACCGGTTTCTCTTGTGTTTTATCAGTTTGTTCAACTACCAGTGGCTCACTAGCCATTTCAGTCTTATCAGTTGTATCTTTGTCTACCACAATGTTGATCTTTTGTGTATCAACATCTACTATGTATAAGACTTCAGGATTAGGCTTGACATCCTCTACATCCATACCTTCAATTGTCAGTTGATCTTCTATAGTTGTTGTTACTGGTGATGTAAAAGGAGGTGGGAGTAAGTTGTCTTTTACTTTGATACTCAGAGGTCCACCAACCTTTCATTTTCCTTTGTCTCTTTCTTTCTGGTATACCTTTATTGGTTTGGGGTTCTTGTATTCTTCCTATTTTTCTTTTTCAACTAGGAATATATCCCATCCATTTTCTATTTCTTCACTCACCTCATTGACTCTTCCAACCATTAATGCAATGTGCCGGTGTGCAGTAGAGAATACTGACCGGTTGGCTTCAACAATTAAATCATCAATTTCTTTAGGCGAGTTCACTGGGTACATAGCAAGTAGCTTTTCTATCTTGATTTTCTTGTCAAGTTCTATTACTGCTTGTCTCCTTACTTCCAGTCTTTTGAATAGTTCATCTGGTACTTCATCTACAACTTCCATAAAAAAATTCTTATACATATCCATATGCAGTATAACACTGTTTTCTACTTGTTCTTTTTCATTTGCAGTCAAAGTGTCATACAATTTCTCTATATTCTTTAGTTTCCCTACCTCTGTAATTTCATTCAATAGTATGTCAAGAGGAGCCAGGTTTTGTTTTGTTCTCTTCTTCTTCTTGGGTGTCAATTTCTTCTTTGGTGTAGTCTTCTTAACTAGAGATCTCACTGCTTGTTGTTTCTATCTTGTCCTCCTAGGTGAGGGTGTGGTTGTCGGTGAGGGATCTCTTTTCCTTACAACTCTTTTGAAAGTTGCAGGCATGTCACTCTCTGAAGAAGTGCCTACCGGTGATAGATGAGTCTCAGGATGTAGAGTTCCTAGCTCATCCTCAGTGATACCGGTTTTCTTTAACACATCTTCTTTAATAGCCTTTGCCTATCTAGAGCCACTTCTCATAGTTGTCTCAACCTTTTTCACTCTCTTCTTAGATTATATTTGTTTTTCTATAGTCTCAGTGCTACCAAATACTTCTTCCTTTGGTTTGTTTGGTGCTTTCAGAAGTGCTTTAGCATAAGTCTCAATTATATGATCATTTGTCTCATAGCCCATCTCTTTTACCCAGATTGTTCTCATTTGCTGCATGTCTCCTTAGGCAGAGGTTTAGTAAAGATATCTGCAATCTGCTCTTTAGTATTCACATAACCCAGTTTTATTTCCTTTGCTTCAACATTTTCCCTTAGAAAATTCAGTTTGATAGAAACATATTTGGTTTTAGAATGTAATACTAGATTCTTAGATATATCAATTGTTGCAGTGTTATCACAATAAATAGTAATAGGTTCCTTGCATTTTACCTTTATTTATATTAATATTTGCTTAAGCCATGGTACCTGTGTACAGTTAGTTGCTGCTGCAACATATTCTGATTTTGCTATTGATAAAGATGTACAACTTTGTTTCTTACTTCACCAAGAAACTAGTATGTTTCCAAGAAAGAATGCTCTGTCGGTGATTCTCTTTCTATCATCCACATCTCCTACCCAATTTGCATCTGTGTATGCACATAATTCAAAGTTTTCATCTCTAGAATACCATAATCTAAGATTTATAGTGCCTTGTAAGTATCAGAAAATCCTTTTTACTGCTGATTCATGATTTTCTCTAGGATTACTTTGAAATCTTGAAACAATACATATTGCATTCATAATATTAGGTCTAGTTTGTGTTAAATACAGTGAACCTCCTATCATAGATTTGTATCTAGTTGGATTAACAAGTGTAGATTCATCCCTTAGTGATAGTTTGTCATTTGTAGTCATAGGTGTGCTTACTGGTTTAGAGTTCTCCATCCCAAATTTCTTTAGTAACTCTTTTAAGTTTGGATTGACTCAAGAATATACCTTTATCAGTCTGTGAAATCTGCAATCCTAAAAAGAATTTTATTTCTCCAATCATAAACATTTCAAATTCTTGCTGCATTTTAATAGAAAATTCTTTACATAATCCATCATCTGCTCCATCATTTGACAAATCTGATTGGAAAGACTTTTATGCAAGAGAACTTGAAGAAAGCAGGAAAGAGAATGAAGAACTTGAAGAACTTGAAGCACTATTTGCAAGGAAAATGCCTAAAGGTCCAGTTGGAAGTAAGTATGAAGGTAAAGAACCCTTTAGATGTTTTAACTACAATAAGATTGGTCATATGGCTTCAAGATGCCCTGATAGACATGCTAGACTAAGAGAAGAAGCTAGAAGAACATACAAGCCTAACCCTGAGTATCAAAGATACAAATTTAAGAAGAATAATGACAAATCTTGTTACATTGATGATGAAGATGTGATTGATGATTCCGATGAGGATCTGACAGACAATGGATGGGTTTTTATTGCTATAGAAGAAGATCAACCGGCACCTACTACTCAACCGGTAGAACAGGCCTTGGCAGCTAAAGTTGAAGTAAAAGATGAATGGATCATTGATTCAGGATTCTCACATCATATGATAGGAGATAAAGGAAATTTCTTGAAATTTCAAGAATACAATGGAGGATTAGTGAGATTTGGAGATGACAAAGCTTGTTTGATCAAAGGTAAGGGTACAATATCTCTTGATGGTAAGCATAACATTGACAATGTCTACTATGTTGAAGGATTAAAGCATAATCTTTTGAGTGTTGGTCAATTAGTTGAGAAAGGATTTTAGTTACAATTTAAAAATGAAATATGCAAAATCATGAATAGAACTGGTTTAGAAATTGCAACCGGTAATCAAACTAGAGGTAACATCTTTCATCTGAATAACAATGAAAAGACATGCTTGGTAACATTATGATAGACAAGGACACAACCGGTAAGATAGATATGGCTAGTGAGCCACCGGTAACTAATGAAACATATAACACACAAGGAAAACTGATAGATGGTAACATAGAGAAACAAGCTCCCTTTCAGCAACAAGATCATGTGGAAACAGTGCCACCGACAACAGGAGAACAACAAAAACCTTTGCTTAAGGAAATGGAAACACAGACTAACCTACCAGAGGTCACTATAAGAAAGGATATTACTCCCACCGATGGAATTCAGAAGGTTGACCCTTCAACTACAGGATTTAAATCAACAAATGCAACTGAAGTTCTTTTAGATTCTATAAAGAAAATAACATATTGTAGTTCACAGGCATATAAAGCTATAGATGACACAATTCCAATTTTGAAGATGATAGCTCCAAAATGCAATGCAGATAATAAGGATTCTTTGAGTCAACTCGACACTTTGTCTAAGTATATTACTGACAACATACTGACAATTGAGCAAATAAAGGAAGAAACATTCAAAGAGAGGTTAGAAAAGGAAAAACAAAAATTATTTGAGGAACAAATAAAGAAGTGTACAAGGTAGTTTGACACACTTCTACCAGAACTATGCAGCACACTTAAGGAGTTCAAAACTTTGTACAAAGACACTTGTAAGACAAACTTTTTGACAGTTGACATAGACAAGAAAATGAGCAAGATACAGGAGGAAATTAATAAGCTAGCTAACAATCTTATTAATTCATCTGATTCATTATCAATTTTTGAGAAAAATATAACAAGTCTTGAGGAAGAGTTGCTAAAGCTAGAAAGAGAAAAGGAGAAAATAAAAAGTAAGGCTAAGGATCTGAAATGGAGATTAAGTCCAAAGTTGGACTAACTCGCATGCTTAAGGAAAGAAATATCTGATGCATTAGTTCAAGGATAGAAAACACCGACAGAGCAAATGTAACACCTCACTGGTACAGTTCAAAGAATAGAAGCAGCAATAAAAGACAATAAAAAGTTTCTTGAAAGCCTAAATTTGGTTTTGGCAGATCTTTTTGAAATTGTAACCACCCAGTTACAAGGTTGAGACAGGAAACCATACTCTATTGACACTTTGACAACCTTTGTCATTGATTCCAAAGGGGGAGTAGTGGTATGAAAAAATAATTAGCTAAAGACTCATCTGCTCATATTTTTGGATTAGTAGTAACATATTTTTGGACTACACTTTTTGAATTTTCTCATGAGTGTTGCCATCAATGCCAAATGGGGGAGATTGTTGGCAAATTCACACTCCAATGAGACATTTTAGATGATTGAAGGTTTTGTCATTGATGGCAACCTTACAATCCCATGACACTGGAAAGGCATTCCACCGACACTAGCAAGATCAGACTCTATACCAGCACTCAAACCACCGACACCGGCAGTGAAAGGAAGCATACAGGCACAAAGGCCGACAAGATTTTTGTTGTAATATATTTTGTTTATTATTGTAAAATCATTGTAAGCCGACTTGGCAAGTTGTAAAATGACTCTTATATAAGAGAGATCATTTTAGAACATTTAGTGACATATAAAAAAGAAAATATATAGGTGAAATAAGGCAGACCTATTATGTGAATTATAGGTTAAGGGTTTATGTAAGAAGCAGAGTAGAAACTGGTACTGGATCTGGCATTATAGATGCTATTTTGAAGCAGTACAAGACACTGGATTTATACAATCCATTTTGTAAGTCAGTGAGACTTCCTATTTTGTATTTGAGCATTGAGCTCTAGGCACTTGGCCTTCCTACATGTGTAGGCCCCTATTGTAGCAGTAATATTCTCTTATTGACCAATAAGTGAATATTGTGGGTCACAAATCCCACCGAGGTTTTTCCCACACTGGGTTTCCTCGTTAAAACATTATGTTATGGTATGCTTTTCATGTGGTTGTTGTTATCTTTGTTTATTGCATTACTTTCTGTTTACCGGTATACTGTATTAATATGTTCTGCATGTTTTAAGTTAAGAAATTGCTCTAACCGGTCAGATACTGATTCACCCCCCCTCTCAATATCTGTGGGAATCCTAACACATAGTTGGTACCATCAAACATGGGAGCTTTGGAGGAGGAGGATTCATTCCTTTCCATTGTGTTCTTAAACCATAATCTACCCAAGATAGAGAAAGCTTTGACCAATAGGGAACCTAAGGCTCTGATACCAATTGTAGAACACAAGATATCACTAAGAGGGGTTTGGTGAATCAGTGATTATAAATAATTTCAAATAATGTGTGCAACCAGTAGGATAATGAAAGAACTAACAAGCAACCACACACAAGAGAACATCACATAACACCAACTATATGAGGAAAACCCAACATGGAAAAAACCTCGGTGAGAAATGTTTTTGGAGATCTACTGCTCCAATCTAGCCTCACAATGAAATAGTAGTTTTACAATGTTTAGGGCACCAACCCAAGGAGCACCAATCCCGAGCAATATATGGGCACCTACTGAAAGGATCACCAACCCCTATTCTATTGTGAGCACCAACTCAAGGAGCACCAACCCCTGCATCGAGCACCCACTCAGTGAAATATAATGAGATATTAAATCAATAGAATGATAAACACCTAGTTACAAATGAGTTTTGTAACACCTACAAACAATTCTCTTTGCCAATTAAACTCTTTTCTATCACACTTCTTCTCTTCTACTAGTCCTCTGTTATTTCTATCTGAATCCTCTACAACTCAGTTTCTACCTTTTTTGGATCTTCTCTGAAACTAACTCTGCTCTCTTTCACTCTCTGATGATATCTTACCTGTTCAAACACTATCGGTTTAATAGATTGTTATACTCTGTAACAGTTTACTGATTACCTTAAACCTTGTCAGATAAACCTTCTTTACTGGTTCATCAACAAACACTCAGTCACTTCAAGATTTTTCTATCAAAACTCAGACTGATCAACCTAGCAGAATCACACTTTCTCATCACTTATCCAAAATACTCTTTCTTTTTTCTACACAAAACTTAAGTGTTTGATCTGCATATTTATATACATGATTTCTCACCAAAACAAAACTCAAACTTCACGTGCATAGGATTTTCTTCACTGAACACAATCCATATCAAATTAGATCTCATCTTCTTTAATCAACAACCTACAACAGTTCAACAAAAAGATCTGTCCTCTTTTTATTTTTCCTATAAACATTTTCTATATTTAGCAAACTGGACTCAATTCATCGATCTTGATTTTGTCAATCACAATAAATGGTCTAGCAGTTTCCTTCTCTAGAGAAGCAAGAAGATCAGATGTCCTACTTCAATCATAATGTCAAAGAATAAAATCTCTTCCCTTTGATCTGCTTTGAGCCACAATCCTCTACAACTGATCCGTGTTTTTCCCAGTCAACATTTAATACTGACCTAATCGGAAAGTACCTCATCAACACACTATTCACCTACCACTGCATGTTTGCCACCTAGAGTCCACATGACATCTCTCTCAGCATCTATCTTACTTGATTGTGTCAGTTCAAACTCAGTCACCGACCGAACATGCTACCGTTATACACTAACCGGTTAACCTTCATATCGTGCACTTCTATGTTCTTTCGATTAGGTCATTTTATATCAAACCACACTTACTTACCGGGTTTTCTTTCTTACCGGTTGATAGACTTACTAGTTAACATCGCATACTGGTTAACATCAACATGCCAATAATCTCCAATGTTGGTAACAACATCTTGCATATTGGTTGATATACTTACCGGTTGACATCAATGACAATAATGCCAACACATGTTCTATATTGAATGCATCAAATCTTTCTATTAAATCCCTCACTCAATGTCTATAACTAGCCAAAATTTTGTATCTGCATACGTATTGCATTGATACCTGCTTGACCACTAACTCTGAGTCTCCCATTACCCTTAGTATTCAAACTCCTTTTCTCAATGATAATGAGAGATCATGTATCAAAGCCTCATACTTAGTAACATTATCAGTGCATTGGAATTGTAGTTTGTATGCCACTAAATATGACTTCCCTTTTGGATTGATCAATTCCACTTCAATCTTGATGCCTTGCTTGGACTTTGACCCTTCAAACTTCAACATCAAAACATTATCTTCATCTTTTGCACGTAATTTATCAATTCGGTTATTAACTCCACCTTTCTCTAATTCAACAATCTCACTTCAACTTTCATGTATCCCTTCCTTATCCTTCATAGCATTACCTTTGATCTTAGCAGCTTTAGTTTCAGAAGGGTCTATTTCTTTGGATGTCCAGTATTATCCACTCTGCACTAGTTAGGTAACAACACAATTCTAGTAATCTCCCTTGCCTTATACATTCGGCTACCTTCTATGCTATTAACTTGGTGAAAATATTTAGTATGTCCTTCTCTTCATCAGAGGACCCTTTATCAGATTCAATCAATACATCAATGTAAGGCAAATCTTAAATCACAAGTACATATCTCATCAATTTGAACTGATGCTTGTTTTATACTGTAAACCCAAGTTCAACCTCAAGGTGTAATACTTCTTTTTCTTGATTATAATATGTAACAATTAAATTTATCCTTGGCTCAAATTCTATTCTTATTTGCCTGGGTACCCCATTCCATGATAACCACATGTGAGAAAAAATTGTATGTATATATTCATTCAATATCCTTAACCAAACTCTTCTTAATGATAAACCATATTGGTTTGGTATATCCACCACCTGAATATCCATAAAGCCATGTACTCTTGGATCTAAAGATAACTGCATAGGTATATTTGTTAATTCACCAATAACATTTACTTCAGTACGATCCAATTGAGTTACTTTATGGTTTGACCTTGCTGGTATCAATCCTAATTCTTGGTAGACAACTAAAGGCATGACATTTGTGGATGCTCCCAAATAATTTAATCAATTACACAAATTCTTTCCAAATAATTTGAGTCTTAGCAAAAAGGGTAAGACCTCCATCTTTCCTTTGTATATAGTCATATGTGCTTATGCTGCAGGCATAATTTCTTTCTCTTTTTCTTTGTGAACCTTACCCTTATACACCACCATTTCCTTTTCTATTTTCTCTTCCAACCCTTTAAGAAAGGAATTCTTAATAATAAGTCTTCAACAACCCTATTAGTGACATACTCACCTTTACTTTCTTAATTTCCTTTGCAAGGTAACTTATTAACTATTTTGCACCAGTGTCACTAACTTTAACCTCTACCCTGATATTCTTAGACACTACAGGGGTCTTGTAAGATTTGTTATCTTTAGGGGGCTCTAGTAGATTGCTAGCCTATGGATTAGGAGGTGTTTGATAAATATTCAAGGGCACTATAGTAGTCACTGGTTCTTTGGGCTTGTTATACAACATACTTTGTAGACTATAAGTATTTCCTTTTCTATATTTCTGAGTAGTGTACACTTCTTTGGTTTCAGATTCAAAAAGAATCTTCTCACTGGAAGGGAAACACATGACTCTACCACCAATGCAAAACATTCTTTACTATCCTTCACACCTCTAGATGTTGCAATTATAGGTCTTAATGCTTCTCCAAGTTTCACAAAACTTGCTAAGAATAAAGTAGTGTCATAATTAGTAGGAACAATCTCTCTATAGGAATTTTCTCATTATATTCTTCGACATGTGATAAGGCCATTACTTTGGACTGAAATATATCTGTTATAATTTTAAACCGTAGACAATATTTTTCTATGTGACTACTAGTAATGTGGATCCTACACCAGTTACTCAATGCACACTCAACTAAGGTAATCCTTTTGGGTTGGTTGTTCTCTCTAGGTGGGGAATTATCTAAGGGTGAAACAAGTCCTCCATTATTTGGTTTAGTTTTCCATAGTCTTGGAGGCCTATTCAAATTAAACCTCTATTGTGAGTTAAAATTTCCTTGTTTATTATTTCTATTACTATAACTTTGACTTCTCAAGTATGACACTTTTGTGATCAGTTTCCTTAACATCTTTGTGATCTCTTTTATTTCCTCTTTGGTTATTTTACTCTCTTTGTCACCATTTTTAGGGATCAGAGAGAAAAATAATCCTCCATTCATTGGAAATTTGGTTATAGCAGGTCCAAGATGTAGAACTATATCTTTTCTACTATCTGAAATTGTTTGACTCAAAAAGGTATTATGAGGAATTCCTATGGATGGTGAGATGGGATGTCTTATAGGTTGTTTAATTTGATTATTAGATCCAGTAGCTGGACCATATCCAATCTGCCCCATTTCTTTATTTACACTTATTGCTTTAGCATAAGCTTCAGAAATATTTTTTATGTTAGATTCAATGATAGTCCCAAAGACATTGAGAGGGGGGGTGAATTAGTGTCTAATCGGTTTGTTAAATCTTTAAACTTAATTATATCTTTGCAACCCAAAACAATGTACCAGTAAACAAGAAACAGTGCAGTAAAGAGAAATAATAGAGACAACATAAATGCACACCATAACACAAGATATTTTAACGAGGAAACCCAGTGTGGGAAAAACCTCGGTGGGATTTGTGACCCATAATATTTACTTACTAGCCAATATGAATAAATACTACTTACAATAGGGGCATGCACATGCAAGAAGGCCAACTGCTTGGAGCACACTACTCAAAAGAGTCTCACTGACTACAAAATGGATAATTAAATCCAATACAATGTACTGCTCAAAATAGCATCTCAAATTCCTGGTTCAGTACTGGTTTAAGATTAGTCAGATACCTTAACCAAAACCTTTCGTTGTCTTTACATATACCAATAATAATCACCTATCCATTACCATACAAAAATGATCTATAAGATCTCATACATATATGAGTATTTTACAATACACTAAGTCGGCTTATAAATAATTAATTATATTTATAATATAATTCATATAAGAAATTTTTTATCCCATGTCGGCCTGAGTGTCGGTCTACTTCATTTTCGATGTAATCTGAATACCCGTGAAAGTGTCTGTCAAGGCCGGTGCCTGCCAGTGTATGATGTCTTGAGATGCCGATGCATGTGTAGAAACTTGTTTCTGGTTGGTTACCATCAATGACAACATCAACTATTCTTATTAGAGTGTAGAATGCCAACAATCTCCCCCTTTGGCATTGATGGCAATACTCATGAGAAAAATCCAAAACTGCTATCCAAAAAAATGTGTGCTCCCCCTGAGCAAGTGATCTCCTCTGTGCATTTATTTTCTCCATACTACTCCTTATTTTTCTCCATACTACTACTCCCCCTTTGACATCAATGGAAAAGGATGTCAAAAAGAATCAAAGAATACAAAATGCTACCTCATCGCCTGTAATCGGTTGGTTACAATTTGAAAAATGTTCGCCAAAATTAGATTTAGGCTCTCCATGAATTTATTGTTTTCAGAGAGAATGGTCTCAGTCTGCTTGATCATGCCGATTAGATAGTGCATTTGTTGCTCTGGTGACCGTTCTCCTTGAACCGTTGCCTTTGATAGCTCAACCCACTGAGTAATGAGACTGTCCAATTTGGACCAAGTTTACTTTTGAGTTCCTGGGCTTTTAACCTTAATCTTGTTTTCTCTTTCTCAAGTTTCTCTAACCTCTCCTCAAAAACTGTCATTTCCTGCTAAAAAACCGAGATATAGCCTGAGCATCCTATCAAATTATCTACAATATCATTAATTTCTTTTTGTGTCTTCTTGATTTCCTCATCTATATCCTCAGTCAAATGGTGAGGCTTGCAAGCTTCTCTATACAGCTCCTTATATTTCAAAATTGTTTTCTCAAATTCTCCATCTCTACCAATTGTTAGATTCAATGTGTTGGTATTTTGGTATGGTTTTGTCATTAATGTCAACACCTGCTAAATACACCTACTTTGGAGATCCAGCAACATTCACCAGCAAACAGTAAATTGTGCAAACAGTTATCGGTATATGATTAACTGGTAGGATATAATGTTCACCGGTACCTGCATTGACATGGAAGACACTTGGTAATGTCGAAGAAATCATGTGGACACTTTATTTTGAAGTAATAATCATTGGCATATTCTTATTTGCATATTTTCTTTTACCGACAAATAGGTCCAGGTTATCTAGGGTTACACCGGCAGGTTTATCTTTTCCAGATCAGCATGGCACGCTATGGAGATTAATTATTATTGTTGTAAATGCATTAAGCCGACATGTTCAATCGGTTATTGCATCGGATATTGTATTGTTTGTAAAATCTTTTTATTGTAATATCTTGTAGAGTCGACCTACTAAAATTGGTCTTAGGGTATGATATAAATGGAAGATTTTATTTGTAAGATCAAGTGTGGAATGCGAAAAAGATTTAAGGAAGGGTATATGTGAGATCAAGAAGGGATATACACGAAGACATCATTTGAAGGTGAAGTTAGGTTTTTGTAGAAGCATATCAACACTACACTGGTATTGAATCCAGCATATGAAGATGCTATTTTGTGTAGTACATTCTTATTGGATTTAACCATCCAACTGTAGTCAGTGTGACTCCCATTTGTGATTGAGCAGTGAGCTCTAGGCTGTTGGCCTTTTTGCATGTGCAGACCCCTCTTTGTACACTTACTATCTGTAGTAGTATTATCTGATTGTGGGTAAGGTTTCCCACCATGGTTTTTTCCCTTACAGGGTTTCCACGTACAAATATTGATGTCATGTGTTGTGGATGACTTTGTGCTTATGTTTCATGCATTAATTCTTACCGATACAACAATTTTCTGTTAACATTGTCTATCGGCATACTTAACTGATTTACCAGTATTAAGCATTAAGTTGGTTAATAAGTTTTTCGTTTGAATTTATTTGACAACTGATTCACCCCCCCCCTCTCAGTTGTCTCCGAGACCTACACAATGACAATCCCAAAGACACTGAGAGGCGAGGATGAATTAGTGTCTAACCAATTTGTTAAATCTTTAAACTTATTTATATCTTTGCAACCCAAAACAATGTACCGGTAAACAAGAAATAGTGCAGTAAAGAGAAATAATAGAGACAACATAAATACACACCATTACACAATATATTTTAATGAGGAAACCCGGTGTGGGAAAAACCTCAATGGGATTTGTGACCCATAATATTTACTCACTGGTCAATATGAATAAATACTACTTACAATAGGGGCCTAGACATACAGGAAGGCCAACTACCTAGAGCGCACTACTCAAAAGAGTTTCATTGACTACAAAATGGATAATTAAATCCAATCCAATGTACTGCTCAAAATAGAATCTCAAATGCTTGGTTTAGTACTGGTTTAAGCTCAGTCAGAGACCTTAACCAAAACATTTTGATGTCTTTACATATACCAATAATAATCACCTATCCATTACCATACAAAAATGATCTATAAGATCTCATACATATATGAGTCTTTTACAATACACTAAGTCGGCTTATAAATAATTAATTATATTTACAATATAATTCATATAAGAAAAAATTTATCCCATGTCAGTCTGAGTGCCGATCTACTTCATTTTCAGTGTAATCTGAATGCCAATGAAAGTGTTTGTTGGGGCCGGTGCCTGTTGGTGTATGATGTCTTGAGATGTCAGGGCATGTGTAGAAACCTGTTGCCGGTTGGTTGCCAGTTGGTTTCCATCAATGACAACATCAACTATTCCCATTAGAGTGTAGAATGCCAACATTCTATAGGGGAAACTTTCCTTTTCACAAACATTGAGGTCAAAGGATCTAAAGCCGCATAATATATAGACAATGCAACTAGTTCCACTAAAGTGTAAAGAGCCTCTAGCTTGGAGTAAGCTCTATGAAACCGACCATTGAAACAACTAATAAGCTCACTTTGCTCTCTGCAAATTAATGCAAATTGATGATATAATGTTGCAGGCTCTATAGGAGCCTTGAATCTCAAGAGAAAACCACTCTCTAGTAGATCCCAAGAGGCTATAGATCTCGTAGGTAGGTTGATATACCATACATAGGCTTCATCACTCAAGGTGTAGGGGAACAAACTATAAACTACATCTTCATGCTAAATTTGAGCCCTCTCACACATATCTTTAAAGATCCTAAGGTGCTCCTCAACATCATTATAAATCTAAAATTTAGGACACAATTTATCGGAACGTTTTAGGTAAATCATGATAATTGGTGAATCTAATAGGTGAGTTAGCACTGAAGAAATTTATTGGTGGAGGTGGAAGGGGTAACTGAACTTGATTTACAAGACTATTATGATTCTAAGGTATAACTCTACTACTAGACACAACAAATGGACCTAAAGAAATAGCTTTCGACCTCCCGTAACTCCTTCTATCAGGTAACTCTACAAACTGAAAAACCTGGATCGTAAGACCTAGACGTCGTTACTCTTCTATACTCCAACTCAAATTGACTAAACTATCTAGAGACACTAAATTTCAGCCCTCCTCATGACAAAATCTATTCATGGGAGTTTTGAATTCACCTAACACTTATAAACTTCCACCTGCAAGTGGAGTTTATTTACTTGAAAGATAGAGAAAATCTCAATCCCAAGGCTCGGAACATCTTTTTATGATATTGTGGTTTTTACTTAGTAAGCACACATCAACTATTTTAGGATGGGATTCCAAATTATCCCTCTAGAATAAACAAATCTTTCACACTATGGACTAGTTATTTCAACTTATTTCTTCTTAAATAGTCAAAATAAAAGAAAAAACAAACCTAAAATGAAATAAATATTTATCTACGAGTAGCATCATAGTTTGGTGTCTTTCTGAAGCTATTTGAAATAATGAAGAACACATTTCATGAATAATCAAAAAAAATTCTCAATCACTCATAAAATTGTACAATCTTTTAAAGAATTTTATAATTGGTAGAGAAAGGAATATGACACACCAGAAAGAGCTGCGCAGAGTCATATATTTCTTCATCAACAAAAATGATTTATAGTCTGATTTGCATTATCAATTGACCTTCAAACTTCATTATAATAATCACTTGCAAAGAAAGAACACTACTATGACAACTATATTTATAAGAGAACCAAGAAATGAACTCTCTAGAACAACAAATCTCGTTGAAGTCTACAATTCTCAAACTTATGAAAATGAGGAGCACTTTTTTCTTTTATAGCAGTATTACAAGGAAAAAACAAAATTTTCTAGCTCGGCTTCAACTCTATCCTTGGTCAACATTAGTCCTTTCAACCTTAGATCTTTGAACACCCTGTTTTGTATTAAGTAATCTCAAATTTTATTAATTCTTGAGTTGCTCCTTTGCTTGCTGACTCTTCCACTGCGAACAAATTATGTTCTTGCACATGACACATAATCTACAAAGGCTTTGCATTTTATTCTTATGGAGTGTCTTTATCATCATATTATTTTACTAAATTTTGAACATGTCCTATTTTTCTTAGGATTTGCGGACTATCATACTTATTAGGATTCGGCAATCTTTGGTCTCATATATCTTCAAACTTCAAAATTAATCTTTCTTCACCCAAAATAACCACATCCTCAATTAATCTCTCCATCAGTATCTGTATAAGTGTTGTATTTTGACCTTGAATGTCTGCTTCTTCATTTCTTAGTTTATGTAATTTATCTATACATTCCCATTATCTATCCAATTGCCATGTATTGATTGCAATCCACATTCTTATTTTGGGTAATTGCTTCATGGTCATTATTCCCCACTCCACAACTTCATCCGCGGTCATATCCCCTATTGTTTTTAATTTAATCTCTTCCATTTCCATCCACTCCAATAGCTCTTCATGTTTACTTTGAGCTGGAGTCATTCTCTTAATCAACTTGGTCCATGTAAGATACTTAGTCATAGCCACTTCCAACGAGGCTTTGGCATGAGACAATACTTCCCTAATCCATTCATCCACCATTTATGCTTTGTGTTTTAAATTATTTATAGCTTTTTCTTCTTCTTGTGACATCATTACTAGATATGTTGGAATCTTTTGTGGAGTATCTCCCTTCTGAGTAATTCCTTTTATGAATTGTACCAATTATTTTATTTGTGCCTTTTTCTCTTTCAACTTCTTTTGGTCTCTCAACAATCTATCTTTAGTGATTGCTATGCCTTCCTACGTAATCCTTGAGCCTTCAAATCTTTAGGGTTTACCCAATTGCATTGTTATTATTTGATAATCATGCATCGTCAATTCTTCTTCATCTTTATCTTGTATGGGCTCAACAATGTGTAATTCTTGTTCCCCTTTCACGTTCAAGTGGATAGAGTACCTTACCTTAGTTGTCTTCAGTTTCTTTATGCTAGGCGCTTCAATTAATAAACTATTAAAATCTAAAGGAACCACTTCTATTTTATCTCTAGGCACATTTTGTTGTTTTAGCCAATCGAGAATGTTCCCACTTTCTATGCTTGCCATAAATTTTGATTTATGCAGAGTTTCACTTCTTCATTCATCTCCCCGCAAATTTCCTTCAGGTTTTCCTTGGGTTGTGTTTTCTTCTTTATTAACTTCGAGGTTTTCCATCAGATTATTTTGAGATGGCTCTACCTTGAACTTCCCTTTGCCCACTTCCTGATTTGATTTGCCGCCCACTACACGGTGTATTTTCCAATATTACCATATCATCCTTGTTGTCTTTCCTTGTTTGGAAATTTTGTGGCAATTCCTATATTTGTTGCTATGACATTTGTATCACTTAATTTTATTTTCTTTTCACTTTCTTTTTACTTTCAATTTGCTTTCCTTTTTCCTCTGAGACTCATCTTTCTTTTTTTTCTTCTACTTGTTCACCTTGGTTGTTTTGATTCAGTGTTAAGTTCTCACTCATCTCCTCTTTTTCCTTGAGGGTGGGTCTTTATTTAGAGGCGGTGTATTTTATTCCTCAGTTTTTTCACCTCTTGACTTAGTAGACTCCTCATCCAAGTCCACCAGATTTTCTACCATAGTTTGGCTTGTGGTTACATTCATCCCAATGGGTATTTTAGATGTTACCTTTTGTGAAACATTTCATTGATCCCACTTCTTCCATAATTCCTCTAGGTTACCTTTGTGGTGCTTTTCAAGAGCTTGATTTAAGTCAATGTAAAATATTGGATCATCTTCTTCTCCAACTGCATTAATCATTCCTACTAAAGTACCCAGGGTATTATTCACAGATGAAGGGGAATCAAATAATTGGGCAAGGGATTGAGAGACATTTATGAGAATGGCCCATCATATTTATTCCTAAAGTGCCTTTCTGTATATCTCTCTAGCTTCTTCAGATGTTGATGCATGTACATTTTGACTACTCTAATCCTGTGATTCTACCATTTTACTTCTTTCTACCTAATTCAAATATGCATCAGTGGTGACCACTTCAACCCCATCTTGGTTTATATCCTCCTCCATCAGAGTTTTGGGTTCTATTATTTTGGTCATGTCTACGCTAATTTTGTGTACTAAGAAGTTAGCATTTTCTTCTTATAGTGATCTTATGCCCCTACTTGATCATATCTACCTTATACCCTTCTAACCACTTCTTGGTTGCTTCCAAAATTGGTTGGTTAACCTTCTCTAGTAACACAATCTTGGGTTCGTTAGGCATGGGCTCAAGCATAGGCCTTTCTACTACCTTATCGGATATATAATATGGCCTCAAAATCTCCTCCTCATAATTAACTATCTCAGAAGGTGCCTCTATCCTTATTTTAACTATCCCCAGTTTCATCAACTAACTCAATGTTAACCTTTGGTAATATTTTCTCTTCCTTACCTCTTTGTCATCTTTATATTCAATCCAGTAATCTTCCATATCAAGGATATGCTTTACCTTCTTGGCAATATAAGTTCCTATTTTACCTAGGGGATCATAATATTTCCTTTTATGTTGAAAATACTACAAGTGTCTGGCTAATAAGTCCTCCTCTTTCTTCTTAGCATTATGTAACAACCCACATATAAAGTCTGCCATCTTCATAGGAAATTTAAATCCTAATTTCCAGTGAGAATTTAGATAATTATCATGAAATTGCACCATTTGTCTACAAAAATCTATTAGCCATGCCTAGGTGAAGGGATGTCTTGGGAATTTAATAGTCTCCCCCAAAAAATCTTGTGTCCTCAAGTAGGACACTGTGGGAAATTGAATATACCAGCCCCAAAAATATTTAATCTCATTTTGTACTTCATCTAGTATTTATTCTCCAACTCTTCCTTCCAATTCTCGAGCAATCTTCATTATAAAGTAATCATTAACATCCTTGTAATGTAGCATGGCTTCATCCCTTTCAAGTTGGGGATAGTAAATATATACCAAACTCATACCCACCACTATACCAAAGATACCTACTATTTAAGCGTTGGATACTTTCCTTAACAACTCATGCATATATTATATAGGAAGATATTTAAAAATTTCCCTAATTCTCCTCTATACAATGATTTATAGAATCACTAACAAAGTGAGCCCAATCAAAGGTCCCCAAATTCTTCATAAGAATCTGTATATATGTAAACGTCTAATTATGAAATTGACCACTGATTTCTAGGCTCTCCATTCTACTCATGAACGTGATTCTAGCATATACTTTTGGATGCATTTTTTTTCTCAGTACTAGGGTAGTTAATTTAGACAATATTCTCCCCTGCCTTTTGATGTACCATTTTTCTCTTATTGTTCTTTCATAGGATGGCCTAGACTCATTGAATTACCTCTCAGTCTGTGCTTTGGTCCTATTGATCAAGGTTGTGGGTCTGGGAATCCCTAACAAGTATTTGAACCCTCCATGTGTCAAATCTACATATACTCTATTATTATAAACTGCCTCCCTCTGACTAGCATCATAATGTTGGATGCACTGCTTTACCAAGTCACGACCAATTCATGAGCATCAGTAGCAACTGGAAATCCAATGGCCAACATTAACCCACTCTTCTCCAGGTTTTTCATCTCTTATGTTGTGATCGGCTCCCTCATTTTGTCAATAATGTCTCTAAGATTACAAGTGCCCAAATGCCTGTCCAAGTAGAATCTCACATTGGATACCACTTACATAAATTTCCATTCAAACTCTTTCCTTAAACTCTGTTGCATATTGGCTGATATGTTGTCATTGATGTCAACATATGTGGAGATTGTTGGAAAGTTTTTTCCGTGTATTCTAGTGTTGTAGTTTGATTGGATGCATTGGTTTAGCCCATGTATTGTGAATGAGCTGATGCGGTTTAAAGGGTTTCTATTATGTTGTTTGTAGATGGTTCATTCCCTTTTTCAAATGTTTGCATGATGATTTGACCAAGTTATGAGATCCAGTATTAAGGATGTTATGTAGTTGTTCGTGTTATATGGTATTCTGGTTTGTGCTTTGTATTTCTCTAGAATTGCTATATCTTTGGTTGTGGATGTGTGTGTTGTGTTTTGGACATTAATTTGTTTCCTCAATTTGAGTGGTTCATGATTTGGAGGTCCACAAGCAAATATTTTAGTTTGACAGTTAGTTATGCTAATGTTCTTGTCCTCCTAAAGAGAGATGATGATGATTCTGGTAATCCAAGTTGTTGTGGCTGTTGTGATGCAATTCACGTTTCTTGTGAATGTCTCTAGATCATGTTTTATGCTTATTGGTAGTTTGCATTGATTATTGTGTGTGTTATTGAAGATTTTCCTTGTCTGGTAATGTTCTTCATGTTATGTGACATTCTTGATGTTGTAGCATGTTGCGAATGATTGAGGCGTAATTGTTGGGGGTGTTTCATATTTGCGGTATTGATTTGGGTCTACACTATGTCTTAGCTGACATTGTTTTGGTCTGTGTCTATTGTTTTAGCATGTGAGAATATTATTTTGTAATTTGTATTGACGGTTTGGCTGACCTTGAAATTGAGGTTGAAAGGTTTGTATAAATATTGTAATAATCATGTAATATGTATGTCTATGAGTGTCTGCATTGTGAATGATCAATTTGGATGTGGAAACAAGTGATTTGATATTTTGAAAGTGTGAAGAAGAGAACTACTATAGAGCAAAATATGTGCTTAACCAAAACTATACTCAAGTATATGGAGATGTTATTCTCACAGTTCATATGATCTGGATTATAGTCTGAATGTTTTTGTAAGTCAATGATATTTCCTATAAGGCAATGAGCCTTCCCTTAAGGTTGTATCCTTTTTGGGTTTCTTATTTTGAGCAGTGTGCTCTAGGTAGTGTGTTACAAGTGTGGTTGTCGTTGCACCAAAAGATCGACCTGTTAATGCCCGATGCAACCATTAGAATTATAGATTCCACAAGATGAGATTAAGGCATGTCACAAACTCAAGAGTTGTGCTTCACAACACAAGGAGACCAAGGGCACACACCTTGCAATGACACCCCCCAGTACAAGAGAGGGGTTTGAACCTATGACCAATCTCTGATACCACTTGTTGAGATCCGAGAACACTGAGACAAGCGGTGAATTAGTGTTCTATCAGAATGATTAAATTTAACCTTATTAACACAACAACTTAGCAACTGGTAAACATAAAAGCATATAACAATAAGTAACAATGTAACCACATAGATGAATACCATAACACCATAGATTTATATGTGGAAAACCTCAATGATGAAAAACCACGTTGGGATTGGAGACCCACAATATCTATCCAATGATCAGATGAATAAATATTACAATAATTGGCCTGCAAATGCAGGAAGGCCAATAGCCTAGAGCGCACTACTCATCACAAAAGGAGCCTCACTGACTACAGAAAAACATTAGACTATAATCTAGAATGAAGATTGAACTACTAGAATAGCATCTCTTATGCCTGAGTACAGTTCAGGCTTAAGCTCACTATCGAAGGTCTTAAACCTCTTACACAAACCCAATTCGATCACCTATGATTGACTAAAACCTCTGCATATGATTACAACTTTATTTGTACATGGATAATCTCATAACCATGATCGGTGATCTACAAAGACATCTTACATCATATTTATACCAACTCGAGACTTAAACAATTAGGTCGGCCACCTAAAAGATAATACAATAAATCCATTATATAAACCCACAAACCAATGATAATCCAAGTCGGCCTAAGACTGAAACAACATTAACCAAATAATAAATCCAACTAGTAATGCATTGGGAGCATCCACCAACATGTTACATAACCCAGTCAGTAACCTAATAGAATAAGACCGGACCTAAAATAGGTTGCCATAAGCGAAATAAAACACCATCGATCAACTAGAACACAAACAAGATAACCATCAGAATCTTGAAAATCTTCTAGAAGTTGCACCAACACCACTTATTGAATCTACCAAAAGATCTTCAATAAATCTCTATAGGTAGAACCCTTACCGGTAACCAAAAGGCTTGCTAGAACATATGATAGCTTCCAGATCACCAAATCTGAACCAAATGAATGCGACACACATCTGAATGACATGAATGACCAAACCAAACCAATTCCACCAATTGAAATATACCGAAGACAAATCTCCTGATCATCATCAAAGTCCAACCACTCTACCAAAACCCAGTAGATAACCCAAGAAGCTAGTGTTGACATCAATGACAAACATCAATGCAACACATAATCAATTCCTCCAAATTCCCAACATAGTGTGCCTGAATGTAGGTGCATTCCCATTGTAATATTCACATTTACTCCTAATATGGTATTATCTCATTGTGGGTAGGTTCCCACTATGGTTTTTCCCTTAACGAAGTTTTCCATGTCAAATTTCTTGGTGTTATGTGTGTTATTGATGTGGTATTTAATGCTTTAACTATTCATTATCAAATTAGAAGTGGTTCTAGTTGCAGTTGTTTTTGGTGAAAATTGATTCACCCCCCTCTCAGTTTGCTACATTATTGCCAACAATTGGTATCAAAGTTAGATCCTCCAGAATAATGTTGATTGCTTGGGGAGATATAAGATGGAAACCTTTTCTTTCAAGAAGGATAGACTGAGATTTGATGGAACAAACTATACTCTCTGGAAGAGTCGGATGCAATTTTATTTGAGATGCATTGGAGAAGAGTATTGTAAGATCACTAAGAATGTATATAATATTTTGCAGAATGGTCCAACTACTCTAGATGAGATAAAGGAAGAAGAATTTAATATTAGAGCCAAGGAAGCATTGTTGAGTGCCTTGTCAAATTTTGAGATGACTAATGTGATGGATCTTGAAACTGTTGGCATATGCACACTCCAATGAGACATTGTATGTGATTAAAGGTTTTGTCATTGATGGCAACCTTACAATCCTATGGCACCGGCAAGGCATTACATTGGCAAGGCATTACATCGGCAAGATAGTTCACCAGCATCAACAGATCACACTCTACACCGACACTGGCATAGAGAAAGGAAGCATATCAGCATAGAGGCCGACAAGATTTTTTTGTTATATTATATTTTGTTTATTATTGTAAAAACCTTGTAAGCTGACTTGGCAAGTTGTAAAATGACTCTTATATATAAAAGAGATCAGTGTAGACATTATGTAAGTGATGTAAGCAAAAAAGGAAGATATTAGGCAGACCTATTATGCGAAATATAGGTTAAAGGTTTTATGTAAAGAACATAGCAGAAACCGGTACTGGATCAGGCATTATAGATGCTATTGTAAAGTAGTACAAGACATTGGATTTGTATAATCCACATTGTAAGTCAGTGAGACTTCCCATTGAGCAGTGAGCTCTAGGCAATTGGCCTTCCTACATGTGCAGGCCCCCTTTTGTAAGTAATATTCTCTTATTGGCCAATAAGTGGATATTGTGGGTTACAAATCCCACCGAGGCTTTTCCCACTCTAGTTTTCCTCGTTAAATCCTTGTGTCATGGTGTGCTTTTCATGTGGATGTTTTTAATTCTATTCATTACATTATCTCTTGCATATCGGTACACTGTTATAATCTATTCTACATGTTTTAAGTTGAGAAATTCTAATTACCAGTTAGATATTGATTCACCCCCCCCTCTCAATATCTATGAGATTCCTAACAAAAATTGGAGACCTTGCATGAAGGTGATAGCCATGTGAATATTTATAAGTCATAGAGCTTGAAGGGTAAGTATGAGAACCTGAAGATGGGTGAAGATGAGAATATTACTTCTTGTATGTAGAAAGTGACTGAGCTTGTGTGTGGAATCAGATGTGCTGGTAGAGTTTTAGAAGAGTCTAAAATTGTTACTAAAGTGTTGAGATCCTTATCTCCTTCTTACAATCATAAAGTTGTTGCTATTGATGAAATCCAGACTGACAAATGTGACAAGAGACATGTTGATCAATAAGATTGTTTCTTTTGAGTTGAGTGGTTTTGGGGACCCTCTTCCTAAGATTGAATTTGCATTCAAAGCTATTGTATCTGGGAAGAAGAGATATGATCCAAGAGAAAGTTTGACAAGAGTATCTAGATATGAGAAAGAGATGAAAGAGATCGAAGATGAAGAAAGAGAGCTTGAGGAGATTGAAGCACTTATTGCCAGAAGATTGCCTAAAGGTTCTGATATATATGAAAGAAAGTTACCTCTTAAATGCTTTTGATGTAATAAGATAGGATATTTTGCATCAAGGTGTCCAGAAAGAGATAGAAATACTAGGAAGCTATTTAAAACATATAAGCCTAAATATAAGAAGAAATATTATTATATTGTTGATGAAGGTGTGATAGATGATGAGTCGGATAAGGGTAATTCAAGAGATAAATTTGTGTTCATTGCTATCAAGGAAGATGATCTTGTAACTACAGATTCTACAAGTTGCACTTATGAAGAGAGAAAGATTTAGCTGCTAAAGTTGAGGAGAAAGATGAATGGGTAATTGACAATGGTTTCTCTCATCATATGACAAGTGCTAAGAGTAAATTTGTGAACTTATAAAGGTATGATGGTGGTATAGTAAGATTTGGTGATAACAAAGCTTGTGTAATCCATGGTAGAGGTTTAATTTATCTTGATGGTAAGCATAATATTGATGATGTGTTGTATGTTGAAGGTTTAAAGCATAATATTTTGAGTGTTGGTCAGAAGGTTGATAAGTGATATAAATTTCTATTCAAGAATCAGAAAGGTGAGATCTTGAGTAGTTCTGGAACTGAGATTGCATCAGGGACAAAGACTATGTTGGTATTTGATTGAAGATCGCATTGATGAACAATTGTGTTGTCACTGATGTCAATTGTAACTGGTAATAATGTTGTAATGATTTTGTTTTGCAACTGGTAGGTGAGCAAGTGAAGGAAACCAGTATTACTTTAGAAGCAGTGTGATAAACCAGTAACCCTACTTGTTAATGTGCCAAACCCTAACGAGGGAGATTGGTGAATCAATTGTATTGATTTATGATCAAATGGTGATCAGTAATGATTATGCCACATATGCATGTTGTATGTGATAAGTTTCAAGTGGTTTTTAGCACGTAGAGACAAGGGTTTTATCTTGGGAATGAGTGAGTACATAGCATGGAGAGGAAACTGCATGATGAGTTACAAGATTCGATGAAGTGGTGATCAAGGAGTGATCGAGGTTGTCTTGAACAATGTGTTGTTGATTTCTATGTAATCTAACGGTCATACTTGAACCGATTTGTTTGTAATCTCTATGAGATCTTAGGTTTGTGATGTGTTACCAACCTATTGTTTTTCTTATAAGGTCGATGAGTTTTTTGTTGTAGTGTTGGCAATTTTGGCTAAGTGTCAGTGTGATTGATTGCCGAACCAGAAGGAGTATATGCAGTATGTGTGAAGTCAGATAGGAGCATGAAAAGGATCTGATCAAGCAGAGTAGTGTTATTTACCAAATCATCAAACCATGTTGTTCTCTAACAATTACAATAGTTAAATCCCTTAACCGAGTAAGCTTCAACAGGCTTAGTGTTTTCTAAATCCTCTAACCAGGTGATCCATTAGCTTAAATCGTCTATCGAGGTTACTCCTAATAGGGTATTGCTTCTAATAGGGCATTATAGTCAATCCCTTAACCAGGTGGTCCCTAACAAGATTTGTTCCTAACAGGACATTTTGTAGAGCTTTAACAGGCTTCACTCCTAATAGGGAGAACTTCAAAAGAGCTCATAATAATTGTGGGTATTCATCCCCACCATGGTTTTTCCTATTTGGGTTTCCACATCAAAAATCATTGTGTCAAGTGGTGAATGGGTTTTGTGGTTATGTTTGATATGGTTAATTTGCTTAACTGTTTAGTCAACTTAGATATGTTAAGATGACCAACAAAAATATGAAATGTGCTTTTACTATTGTTAGTAAAGTATTTTGATGTTGTAGTTAAATGGTTTGGGAGTTTCAGATACGTTATATTGTTATTTTGGTATACCAATCAACCAGTAAACTATCAGTGCTATTGTAGTTTGTAGCTCGGTGTTTGAACTGGTTTGTTCAGTGATTGAATTGAGAGATTTTTTTTGAGTTTGGTGAAAGTTTAGTTAGTTTTCTATCTACTGATTCACCCCCCTCTCAGTAGTTGTCTGGATCCTTATTGATTCATCATATCATCAATTGGTATCAGATCATTTTAGGTCCTCTAGTGTCTAAGCCTAACAAATTGAGGTAAAGATCTAGAAGAACATGATGAAGAAAGAAGGTCTGAAGATTAATAGGGAAAACTAAAGAATATGGACTGATAGGATAAAAATCTATATCAAGAGTCTAGGAAGTCAATACTGGGAACATGTTGTTACACAATATACTACACCTAGTGGGACTCTGTTTGATGATCAAAAGAAAGAGAAACAAGAGAATAATCAAGAATCAGATGCCATTATTAGTTCTTTGTCTGATTCAGAGTATGTTCATGTCCATGGTCTAGAGATTGCTTACGATGTGTGGAAGAAACTTGAGGAAATCTATAGTGGTGATGAGCATGTGAAGATTGCCAAAGAAGAGAGTCTGAGAGGTAAATCTGATGACATGCGGATGGCTGAAGGTGAGAATATTCAATAGTATGGTCAAAGGATCAAGGAGATAGTCAGTGAGATTAAGAGTGTTGGTGGTAAAGTGGAGGATGCCATAGTGATTAGTAAGGTGTTGAGAACCCTTCTACCAGTCTATGTTATCCGAGTTGCAGCCATTTGGGAGATAAAGTCTATTAATAAAACAAAGGTAAATATTGACTCCATCATTGGAAAACTTATTGGATTTGAGTTAAATGGTTATGATGGTAGTGCTCACAAATCTGAATCTACATTTAAAGCTTCAGTTTTTAACCCACCTATGAGGAAAAGTAGAGATGCTAGTCACAATTATGAGTCTAGATCTAGCAGAGTAGTTGATGATGAAAACAATTTTATGGAGCTTGAAGCATTGTTGGCCAAGCAGTTAGCCAGAGGTACTAGTAAGTACATAGGTAAATTAACTTTGAAGTGTTTTGCATGTAACAAGATTGGACATATTGCAGCTAACTATCCTAATAGTGACAATGAGCATAAATGTGAGAAGTGCATGAAGTACAAAGGAAAAGGCAAAAGAGATTGCCTCATTGCAGTTGATGGTGGTATCACTAATGAGGAATCTGAGGGAGATACTAATGAAGACATTGTCTTTGTTGCCATTAAAGAGGAGACAACTGATAAGAAGGAATTAGTTTCTCACATGGATAGTTTTGATGATTGGATCAAAGATAGTGGTTGTTCATACCACATGACCGGTGACCAAACTAAATTTCTTACTTTGAAGGATTTGATGGAGGAGTTGTGAGATTTGGAAATGACTCACCCTGCATGGTAAAAGGAAAAGGAACCATTTCTCTTAATGGAAAGAGCAGTGCAGATGATGTCTACTGGGTTGAAGGAGTAAAGCACAATCAGTTGAGTGTAGCTCAACTATATGACAAAGGTTGTCCATTGGAATTTAAGAATGGAATGTGTGAAATCTATGGGATCAAAGGTGAACTGATTGCAACTAGCAAGAAGACAAAAGGTAACCTATTTCACCTAAATCATAAAGTCAACAACTATTTAATTGCTAAAGTAGACGATAGTTGGCTTTGGCATCGAATATTTTGTGATATAAATTTTGATAATATTATCAAATTCAGTAAGTCCAAGTCAGTAAGAGGTTTGCCTTAGTTGGAAAAATAGGTGAATTCTCTGTGTAACGAATGTTAGTTAGGGAAGATGACATCCTCAACTTTTAAGAACAAATCTTTCTTAGCAGAAAATTTGTTAGATTTGGTTCATATAGACCTCTGTGGACTAATAAGGGCTAAAAGTATTCAATGTGATGGATATTTTATGATCTTCATTAATGATTGCTCAAGAATGATGTGGGTCACATTCTTGAAGGAAAAAACAAAAGACTTTAGTAAGTTTAAGAAATTCAGGGCCTTAGTTGAAAAGGAAAGTGGTAAGAAGATAAAGTGTTTGAGGACTGATCAAGGAGGTGAATATACTTCAGAGGAATTCACTAGATATTGTGAAGACAATGGAATTAAGACGCAACTTTTTGCACCTAGGACACCACAGTAGAATTGTATTGTAGAGAGGAATAATCAGCCAATTGGTGAAGCTGCTAGAATGATGCTAATAAAAGGAGGTGTAGGAAAAAATTTCTAGAGTAAAGTTGTCAGCACAACTATCTACACTATGAACCAAATATTGGTTAAGAGTTGTAACGATAAAAATCCTTATGAATACTGGTATGCTAGATCACCTAATGTCAGTTTATTTAAGATTTTTGGCAGTAAATGTTTTATCAAGAGAGGTGACTATGTTGGTAAGTTTAATGCTAAGAGTGATGAAGTCATATTTCTTGGTTACTCCACCAAGAGTAAAACCTACAAATATTACAACAAACGGACAAAGAGAATCATTGAAAGTGTTGATGTCTGAGTGGATGAGTGTCCTGAAGTTTCAGGAGAAACCGGTGAGGAGAAGAAGGAAGATGAACCTTACATTCTGATTTTGGAACCTGAACTGGTGAAGCCGAAAGTTGGTGAAGTGAATGTTGTAGTACCAGTTCAATCGTAATAGGTAGAATCAGAAGAAGATGATGATAGTGAGGAAGAAGAACCTAAAGATAATGATCATGTCATTCCAAGGTATGTGAGACTCGATCATAATCCTAGCCAGATTATTGAAGATAAAGATGTTGGAGTATTCACCAGAAGAAGAATTAGCAATAATTCTTGCATGATCTCCACTATTGAGCCTAGAACTACTAAGGAAGCCTTTGGAGATTATTACTATATTAAATCTATGGAAGAGGAGATTGACCATATTGAAAAGAATAAGACATGGACCCTAGTACCCAGACCAGTGAATAAAAATGTGATAGGCACTAAATGGTTATTCAGGAATAAACTTAATGAAGATGGAGTAGTAGTCAGAAACAAAGCAAGATTGGTATGCAAAGGCTATGCATAGGAAGAAGGAGAAGAATATGGTGAGACATTTGCACCAATTGCTAGATTGGAAGGTGTTATGACTCTACTTGAATTTGTAGCATATATGGGATTCAAAGTATATCAGATGGATGTGAAGTGAGCATTTCTAAATGGAATACTAGAAGAGGAATTCTAGATTGAACAACCAAATGGTTATGCTTTGACTGATGCAAAGGATATGGTGTTAAAAATACACAAGGCACTATATGGTTTGAAGAAAGCACCGAGAGAATGGTATGAAAGACACATTCATACCTATTGAAGATAGGTTTCTAGAGAACCAGTGAAGACATCAATATATATCTCAAGACTGAAGGAGATAAGATATTGGTTAGTGAAGTGTTTATGGATGATATCATTTTTGGAGGTAATGATGACATGAGTGATGACTTTGCAAATGAGATGAAAGGTGAATTTGAAATGTCTCTAGTAGGAGAGATAAAATTCTTCATAGGTTTGAAAATTCAATATGAAGAGTGGTATTTTTATCACACAGTCCAAATATGTGAAAGAGGTTTTGAAGACATTTGGAATGAGTGACTGTAAACCAGTTGGGACACCAATGGTTATATGTTGTAAAATATCTAAGGAGGATGATGTTTCATCTACTGATGAAAAGGAGTATAGATCAATGATAGGGAAATTGCATTTTGTTTTTCACAGCAGACCGGATATTGCTCATGCAGTTGGATTAGTTGCTAGATTTTAGAAGAACCCAAAGGAGACACACATGATGCAACTAAAAGGATATTTAGATATTTCAAAGGTACTATTGATTATGGATTATGGTATCCATATGTAGGTAACTTTGATTTGAAGGTTTATATAGATGCAGACTAGGCAGGAAAAGTTGATGATAGGAAGAGAGTAACTAGTGGTGCATTCTTTCTTAGTGGGAGACTTGTATCTTGGAGAAGCAAGAAGTAGAGCTATATATCACAGTCCACTATTGAAGTTGAATATGTTGCAGCATATATGAATTGTACCCAAGCAATTTGGATGAAACACATTATGGAAGGATTCAAGTTGAAGATCATAGAACTGGTAACAATTTTATGCAATAATGCCAGTGCAATAAATATTTCAAAGAACTCAGAGTTGCATGCTAGAACCAAGCATATTGAACTGAAATATCACTTCTTGAGGGAGAAAGTGCAGAGTAAGGATGTATTACTGAAGCATGTATCTACTAAGGATCAACTAGAGGATATCTTTACTAAACCTCTGCCTAAGACTACTTTTGAGTATCTTAGAGGTTAGCTAGGGGTTGTGCCCCTACAGGAGGTCAATTGAGCAGATGTGGAAGACATCGGTCCTGGAGCTAATTGAATAATCTTGAAGCAGGATTGGTGTAGAGTGGAGTTACTCCACAGGGGGAGCATCAAGTTGCAGATCATTGATGTAGAATAGTGAAGTATGACACTACATGTTTTACTTTCACTTTGGCATTGTTGTCAAAGGGGGAGAAGAACTTTATGATTATGGGGAGAAGTACTATATGATTGATAGAGAGAACTATAGCTAGTTACCAACTGAAGACATGGAGACTCAATTGACGGAGAGTACATGGTAAAATGTAAACCAGGATTCCTATACCTATGTATGTTCGTTGCTCTCAATCATCAAAATCAAGGGAATTGATATTTGTATTGCCATAAATGCCAAAGGAGGAGATTGTTGGTATTTGATTGAAGATTGCATTGATGTCAATTGTAATTGGTAATGATGTTGTTTTGCAACCGGTAGGTGAGAAAGTGAAGAAAACCGATATTAATTTAGAAGTAGTGTGATCAACCGATAACCCTACCTATTGATGTGCCAAACCCTAATTGATGGAGCTTGGTAAATCAATTGTATGGATTTATGATCAAATGGTGATCAGTAATGATTATGGCATGTATGCATGTTGTATGTGATAAGTTTCAAGTGGCTTTTGGTGCGTAGAGATAACACTTTTATCTTGGGAATGAGCGAGTACATAGCATGGAGAGGAAACCGTGTGATGAGTTAAAGGATTCGATGAAGTGGTGATCAAGGAGCGATCAAGGTTGTCTTGAACAATGTGTTGTTGATTTCTATGTAATCTAACGGTCATACTTGAACCAATTTGTTTGTAATCTCTATGAGATCTTAGGTTTGTGATGTATTATTGACCTATTGTTTTTCTTATAAGGTCGATGAGTTTTTTTGTTGTAGTGTTGGCAATTTTGGTTAAGTGTCAGTGTGATTGATTGTCAAACTAGAAGGAGTATCTATAGTATGTGTGAAGGCAGATAGGAGCATGAAAAGGATTTGATCAAGTAGAGTAGTGCTATTTACCATATCAGCAAACCATGTTGTTCTCTAATAATTACAACAGTTAAATCCCTTAACCGGGTAAGCTTCAATAGGCTTAGTGTTTTCTAAATCCTCTAACCAGGTGATCCATTAGCTTGGATTTCAAATCCTCTATCGAGGTTACTCCTAACATTGTATTCCTTCTAATAGGGCATTATAGTCAATCCCTTAACTGGGTGGTCCCTAACAGGACATTTTGTAAAGCTTTAACAGGCTTGGCTCCTAACAAGGCAAACTTTAGAAGAGTTCAAAATTCTTTTGGGTATTCATCCCCATCATGGTTTTTCCCATTTGGGTTTCCACATCAAAAATCATTGTGTCAAGTGGTGAATGGTTTTTGTGGTTATGTTTGATATGGTTAATTTACTTAACTGTTTAATCCACTTAAATATGTTAAGATGACTAACAGAAATCTGAAATGTGCTCTTACTATTGCTAGCAAAGTGTTTTGATGTTTTGGTTATATGGTTTGGGAGTTTCAGATCTATTATACTATTATTTAGGTATACCAGTCAACGAGTAAACTGTCAGTACTATTGCAGTTTGTAGCTCACTGTTTGAATTAGTTTGTTCAGTGATTGACTTGAGAGATTGTTTTTTAGTTTGGTGAAAGTTTAGTCAATTTTCTATCTGCTGATTCACCCCCCCTCCCCCCGCCCCTCTTAGTAGTTCTTTGGATCCTTGTTGATTCATCATATCATCAGACTAAAGGTAATATCTTTCACTTGAATGATGGTGGTAAAAGTTGTTTGATTGCTCAAACTGATGAAAGTTGGGTATGGGATGCAAGGATGTGTCATGTAAATTTTGATTACATGGTTAAGATAAGTTCTACTTAGGTAGGAAGAGATCTATTGAAGTTAGTAAAGCCTTCTAATTCAATATGTAAGGAATGTCGATTAGTGAAGAAGACAAGAGTTACTTATTTGAGCCAACAGTATAATTCTAATTAGATCTTGTGCATACTAATCTGTGTGGTCCTTCTAGAGTAAGAAGCTTGTAGGGTGATAGGTATTTCATATTGTTCATTGATGATTATTCAAGGATGATGTGGGTTACCTTCTTAAGGGAGAAGTTTTAAAGTGTTGAAGAAGTTCAAAATTTTCAAAGCTCAAGTTGAAACTGCGAATGGAATGAAGCTAGTGTCTAAGATCTGATAGTGGTGGAGAATTCACTTCTAGTGATTTTAATGCATACTGTGAAGAGCATAGAGTGAAGAGACTTTATCTACTCCCAGGAATTCACAAAATAATGGTGTTGTGGAGAGGAAGAATAGAAGAATTCAAAAAGCTACTAGAACCATGATGATTGAAGGAAATGTTCCGCTTATATTTTGGAGAGAAGCTGTGAGTACTATAGTATATTATCTTAATCGAGTAAATGTCAAAGGTGATACTGGTAATAATCATTATGAATTGTGGTGTGCTCATGCTCCTACTATTAGATATTTTAGAATTTTTGGTATTAAATGCTGTATCAAAGGAGATGAAGATCTTGGAAAGTTGTATGCTAGATGTGATGAAGGAATCTTTCTTGGTTATTCAACTAAAAGTAAGGCATGTCAGTGTTATAATTAAAGACTGAGAAAGATGGTTGAAAGTACTAATGTGAAGGTTGATGAAGGTAATATAAGATAGATTGGATCTTGTGGATATGATTCTGATGATCAGGATGCTAGTTCAGATAGAGGAAAGCTAGTATAGACCCAAAGTCAAGTTTAGTTTGCTCTGGAAAAGTCTAAGAATGAAGGTGCAGAAGGAAGAGTTCAAGAACCTTAAATTCAAGATAAAAACTCCCAAGTACGTGAGGTTGAATCATTCAAAAAATCAGATTATTGGTGATAAGAATAAAGGTGTGATGACTAGAAGAATACTTGTTGAAGAAATTTCTTTGATTTCTAAGATGAGACTAAGAATATTGATGAAGCATGCAAAGATGAAAATTGGATTAAAGCTATGGAAGAAGAATTGAATCAAATTCAGAAAAGTAATACATGGATTCTTGTTCCTAGACCTAAGGATAAGAATGTAATTGGAAATAAATGGGTATTCTGGAATAAGTTGAATGAATAGGGTGAAGTTGTCCAAAATAATGATAGACTTTTTTGTAAAAGTTATTCATAGATGGAAGGAATTTATTATGAGGATAATTTTGCTCTGGTGGCTAGAATTGAAGCTATTAGATTAGTTCTTGCCTATGTTTCTCACAAAGATTGCAAGGTTTATCAGATGGATGTAAAATTAGCTTTTCTTAATGGATACTTGAATGAAGAAGTCTACATTGAGCAATCAGATGGATTTTAGCTGACAGATGAAAAGGATATGGTTTTTTGGTTGAAGAAAGCATTGTATGGATTGAAGAAATCCCCTAGAGCCTAGTATGCTATATTAGATAAGTATTTGATGAAGCTTGGATTCAATAAAGGTACTACTAATAGTAATCTTTATTTCAAGAATGATCGGAATAATATTTTGATTGTTGAATTTTTTGTTGATGACATTATATGTGGAGGAAATAATTGCCTATGTAAGAAATTTGTTGAAGAGATGTAGAATGAATTTAAAATGTCTATGATTGGTGTAATGAAATTCTTTCTTAGATTAAAAATTACTCACTTGGACAAAGGTATTTTCATATCCTAGTCTAAGTATGTGAAGGAATTGTTTAAGAAATTTGGTTTTGAGGATTCTCAAATTGTTGGTACACCTATGGTGACTGGATGTAAGATGACAAAAGATGACGATTCTCTAGAAGCTAATCAAACCAGATATAGATCTATGATTGGTGGTTTATTGTATTTGACTTAAACTAGACCCGATATAATGAATATTGTATGTCATATTGCTAGATTTCAAATTGATCCTAAAGAATCTCATGTTACTACTATAAAATTTCAAGCTAATCCCAAGGAATCTCATGTTACTACTATTGTGAGATTTTGCCAAGATCAAGATCTCAATGAAAAGTACAAGAGAGATAAAATAGATGATAGGAATAAATTGTATTCTATCAAGATGAAAATACTAATCAACTGGATCATCAATTGTTACATACAATGAATATGAGCCTTCTTATATAGGCAAGGCTATATGGATATGTGAGCACACAAACATGACATGTGGCTCAATAAGAAACAAGGGTAGGTAGGAAATGATGAATAATGATGAACAACAAATACCCTAATCAGTATTGACAGGGGGGGTTGAATCGGTACATACAAAAACTTCTCAACAACTGATCAAGTTAAAACAATGCTAGCTGGTTGTCTTCATCACTAAACTTAACCAAGGCCATACCGGTTAAACACATTAAGACTTTAGATAGCTAAACCAATAAAACTGAATACTTCAAATAACACTCAACACTTGATAACTACTTCACCAATATACTCATGCATGTGTTGTATCAGTAATACCATAACCATTAGCTTTGCATGCATATTCACCTAAACAAAGACTGCTCAATCATCACATGAAAAATGCACAACTCATGACACACAGATTTTTCATGTGGAAACCCAAATGGGAAAAACCACGGTGGGGATGAATACCCACAAGCTTGTTTTTGAACTCTTTTGAAGCTCACTTTGTTAGGAGCCTAGTCCGGTTAAAGAATTTACAATAAGGTTCTGTTAGGAACCGATCCTATTAAAGATCATCTAGTTAAGGGATGGCTATATACCCTGTTAAAGGTTGAAACCTTGTTAAAGGTTACCTCACTAGAGGATTTAAAGAACTCAATGATCTTGAGTCACCTAGTTAGAGGATTTGCAACAAGCCTGTTAAAGCTACCCAACAAAGGGATTTTCCTACTGTTGAAATGTTTAGAAGACAACATGTAAAGCTTTGATCTGATAACAGCACTACATGTTAAGGCAGATCCTTTTTAGCTCCTCTACTCTACAATCACACTCTGCAGTTTTCCATTCACTGGTCTGGCAAGTATCTCATCACTTGGATACAAAACACAACATTTTCCAACACAAACAATAAAAAAAATCATCAACCTTATAGACAACAAGTAGGTTGGTAGCATAAACCCTAAACCCTAAACATTTTAGGTTTACAATTACAAGCGGTCCAATCCTGACCATTCAAACACTTTTTCATAGAATAAAACAATCTCAAATAGATCACAAGTCATTTTGCACTGTACATTCTTCATTGTATATGGAAATCAGTAACCCATCATGCTCTCTTTACATTCTACTAAGAAGAATATCCATTCCCGAGGTAGAAATTTAATGCAGTTGATCTTCACATGCATGATCCTCAAGGAAATCCTTCACATGTACAAAACTGACATGGTATCTCGATCTCATCCTTATCTCTTAGCTAACTCATCACAGAATGTCACCGGTTGCATCGCACAAGATAGTTTTCCAAATCGAAACCCTAGAGCTAAGACTACCAACCAGTAGTCACACTTAGTGAAACCCTGACACCGGTCGACTTCATCCCTTCATACTGGTTCTCCTACTTGAACATCAATAAAAACTTCTTCCAATCTTCATACCGGTTCACATGCACTTATTGACATGAATGACAACATACTTTGTCACCACTTCATCATATGCCAACAATCTCCCCCTTTGGCATTGATGACAATACTCAGTATCGCATTGCAACTATAAACAACATAGACCAGTGCAACTATAACATATATCTTCATCATCTGATATCTTCTCCCCCATACATAAAATATCTTCTCCCCCTTTGATAACAATGCCAAAGTGGAGGCACAAGCTTCCATTCTCCACTATGTTGCTCCCCCTATAGAGTAGCATCCTTCAACACATCAATCCTGAAAGAACACTATAGTACCTGACTGATGTGGAGCTCACATTTTAAATTTACTTCATGAAGGAGTAGAACCCCTAATTTACCTCTCAAATAGGTAAATGTGGTCTTTGGTAAGGGCTTACTGAGTATGTATGCTAGTTGCTCCTTACTGGAAACATGTTCTAATACAACCTCTTTCTTTTGAACCTTCTCTCTTAAGAAGTGATACTTGAGCTTAGTGTGCTTAGTTCTACCATGCAATACCATATTCTTGGAAATATTTATTGCACTTTTATTATCACAAAATATACTCACCGATTTAGATATAGGTACTTTGAAACCATCCAATACATGTTTCATCTAGATTGCTTAAGTGTAGTTCATAAATGCTACCACATACTCCGCTTCAGTTGTAGACTGGGAAATACAGCTCTACTTCTTGCTCATCCATGAGACTAGTTTTCTACCAAGAAAGAACGCTCCACCGGTTGTTCTCTTCCAGTCATCCACATTACCTACCCAATCTGCATCGGTAAATACTTTGAGATTAAAATCACCATTGTATGGATACACCAATCCATAATCAACTATCCCTTTCAGGTATCTAAGAATCCTCTTGACTGCTACCAAGTGGGATTCTCTTGGACTTTTCTGAATACGAGCCATAATACCCATTGCATGAGCAATATCCGGTCTGTTGTGTACCACATAATGGAGCTTACTGATCATTGACCAGTACTCCTTCTCATTCACCAATGCTAAATCATCTTCCTTAGTCAATTTGCAACCAATCACCATCGGTGTACTAACCAGTTTTCTCTCCTCCATGCCAAAGGTTTTCAATACCTTTTTGACATACTTAGACTAGGTAATAAAGATACCCTCTTTCATCTACTAAATCTATAGACCAATGAAGAACTTTATCTATCCAATCAGAGACATCTCAAACTCTTTCTTCATTTCATCATCTCCTCCAAAGATTATGTCATTTACAAATACTTCACAGATCAGATTCTGATCACCTTTAGGTTTCAGGTAGATGTTGTTGTCCTCACTTGTTCTTTGAAATCATACCTTCACAAGATGAGAGTGTAACCATTCATACCATGCCCTTGGTGCTTGTTTCAATCTATACAGGGCCTTGTGTAATTTACACACCATGTTACTATCTTCTGATAAGGAAAATCCATCTGGTTGCTCAATATACACTTCCTCTTCTAGGATTCCATTCAAGAATGAAGACTTCACATCCATCTGGTATACCTTGAATCCCTTAAATTCTGCAAATGCAAGTAGCATTTGAACACCTTCCAGTCTAGCCACTGGGGCAAAGGTTTCTCCATAGTCTTTTCCCTCTTCCTGAGCATATCCCTTGCATACAAATCTTGCCTTGTTCCTTACAATCGTGCCTTCTTCATTTAGCTTATTCCTGAAGACCCATTTGGTACCTATGACATTCTTGTGTTCTGGTTTAGGTACAAAAAACCATGTTGCATTATTTTCTATCTGGTCTAGCTCCTCTTCCATTGCCTTAATCTAGTCTTCAACTATAAGTATCTCTCTAGTGGTCTTAGGCTTAAATTCAGAAATCATGCAAGAGTTTTCTTTCACCTTTCTTCTTGTGAGTATCCTTGCATCTTTATCTCCTATGATTTTCTTTGGATCATGATGTAGTTTCACATATCTAGGAATGACTCTAGCTAGTTTTGTGTGTTTTTCCTCTTCTTCTTCACCTACTACAGCTTCTACCGGTACAGTAATACTGAGGTCTTTTATTGTTTCTTTCTTAACCGATTCCCAGAAGGCTACACCTGGTTCATCTTCCACTTGCTTGATGCAGGTTTCCTTAGGCTCCTCAGGGGATTCATCAACCCTGAAATTGATGCTCTCAACAATTTTATGAGTCCTATTGTTGTAGCACTTGATAGCTTTTCTCTTAGTGGAATATCCCAGAAATATTCCTTCATCACATTTAGCATCAAACTTGCTCAGATGCTCACCTCTCTTGATATAACACTTATTGCCAAATACTTTAAAATAACTCATAGTGGGAGTCAATCGGTCCAGTACTCATAAGGGGTTTTATCTTTACCTTTCTTGATGAGTACCCGATTCATAGTATAGACTACACTGCTCACCGCTTCTCTCCAAAAAGTGTGAGCAACCTTTCCTTAGATCAACATTGTTCTGGTCACTTCAACTACAGTACTCTTATTCTTTTCTGCTATGCCATTCTATTGTGGTGTCCTTGGGGCAGACAACTACCTCTTGATACCGTTCTCTTCACAGTACTTGTTGAATTCATGAGAAGTGAATTCACCTCCTTGATCAGTTCTCAGGCATTTTATCCTTTGACCACTTTCCTTCTCTACTAATGCTCTAAAGGCTTTGAACTTTCCAAATGCCTCAAACTTGTCTTTCAAGAATGTGACCCAAATCATTCTTGAGCAGTCATCAATAAGAATTATGAAATACCTATCTCCCTGAATACTTCTAGTTTTCATTGGACCACACAGATCGATGTGCACAAGATCAAGTAATTTTTCTACTGAAAAAGACTTACCTTTGAAAGTTGAGGAAGACATCTTCCCAAGTTGGCATTCTCTGCATAAAGTATTCTCCAGTTTGTTTAGCAAAGGAAATCCTCTTACTACCTTGATCTTACTGGCTTTTACAATATTGTCAAAGTTTATATGACAAAGAATCCTATGCCGTATCCAACTGTCATCAAACTTCTCCATCAGACACTGACTAATCTTGGCATTCAACTGAAACAAGTTATCTTTGGTCTGCTTACCAGTGGCAATAAGTTCACCACTCTTTCCAATTATACTATAGACTCCACCTTTGAACTCCAGAATGAGTCCTTTGTCATTTAGCTGAGAAACACTCAAAAGGTTATGCTTAAGACCTTCTACCTAGTAGACATCATCCGCACTTCTCTTTCCATTCAGTGGGATGGATCCTTTACCTTTCACCAAGCATGGTGCATTGTTGCCAAACCGAACAACACCTCCATCATATTCTTCCAGAGACAAAAATTTTCTCCGATCACCAATCATGTGGTGAGAACACCCACTATAAATAATCCACTCATTAGAGTTGTCAATGCGAGAGACAAGGGCTTTCTTGTTAGACACTTCTTCCTTTATTGCTACAAGCACTATGTCGTCATTCTCTTCATCCTCAGATTATTCATCAGTAACACCTTCGTCCACTGCAACAAGGCAATTTCTCCTACCTCCTCCTTTATACTTTCTAAACCTCTCTGGTTTATCCTTAATGTCATTGTTAGGACAATTAACAACTATATGTCCTATCTTATTGCAGGAAAAACATTTTAAAGGAAGCTTACCACTGTATTTTTCGGTGCCTTTTGGAAGTCTCTTGGGAAGAAGAGCTTCAAAATCCATTAGAATCTCTTCATCATCCATATCTTTGCATTGCATTGATTCATAATCGGTACTTACTTCTTTTCCTTTTCTAGTTGGTGCAGTAGATGCTCTAAAGGCTTACTCAATCTTCTAAACACTGCCATCATAGCTATTCAACTCATATGCAGTCAACTTTGCAATGATAGAGTCTAAGGATACCTTGGTTTTGTCGATAGACCTTAGCTCCTGAATAGCAACAACTCTGATTGCATAGACTTGTAATAATGATATTAAAACTTTACTGACAATGGTGGCATCATCAATTGCTCCACCAGTGCTCTTGATATCTCCAACCATAATCTTGATCCTTTTGCCATATTGTTGAATGGTCTCTCCTGCAACCATCCTCATGTCTTCAAATTTTCCTCTAAGGCTCTCTTCCTTAGCTTTATTGACATGCTCATCACCACCATAAATGGTTTCCAGAGTGTCCCATACATCCTTAGTATTTTCCTTATCTTGTATATCAATGAACTCAATATCGGACAAACTGCTCATAAGGTCTTCCATGACTTGCCCATTTTCTTGAATCTCTCTTTTCTGATCATCGGTTAGAGTGCCAGTGGGGATAACACAGACATTCTCAACATAGCTCCTATGTTGAGCACCCAAACTCTTGATATAAATATTCATTATGTCCTTCCATATTTTGAAGTTATCTCTATTGAACTTAGGACCTTCCCTCTTCATCATTAAAGCAAGATCTTTTACCTCAAGCGGTTAAGTTTATATCACCGAGGACTTGGAGTTGCTCTAACACCAATTGATTAATAATGATGAACAACAAATACCCTAATCAGTACTGAGAGGTGGGGTGAATTAGTACATACAAAAACTTCTCAACAACTTATCAAGTTAAAATAATGATTGATGAATACTAGGAAGGGGGGTGAATTAGTATGCCAAAAATCTCTGCACTTAAACACTTTGCAAGACTAATAGTAAACCGGTAAAATAGTTTAACAGACAAACTGGTTAACACACATGCAAACCAAATAGTTAATAATGCATTCACCCACAGAACAAAAAACACCATAACACAAGAGATTTTGATGTGGAAACCCAAATGGGAAAAACCACGGTGAGATGGAACTCACAAGTAACTATCTGCAGAATAGGAACTAGACCGGTTAAGGTCTTATAATGTTCTTTACCAAAACAGATCCTATTAGGAATCTCAATCTCTATTAGGAGATTAGTCTGATTAAAGACTACCTTGCTAGAGGATTTTAGATCCATAGACATGAACCACCTTGTTAGAGGATTTACAAAAGGCTTTTGGGCCTACCCAGTTAAGGGCTACAGACTTGTCAAAGATGTGAGTAATCAACAAGTGTTTGATCTAGCTAGTAGCATAGACTGCTCGGTTAGATCCTTGATAGCTCGTTCCTAATGCACTCCAACATTAATTCAGTCTTCTAAACATTCATATTCTCTCCAATTCGTCAACCACCTTAAACCCTAGCAACAACATAAACTTTTGCTACAACCACATCAACAAACTAAAACCCTAGACATGATGTCCTTATAAAGGAATTTGATTTCATGTCGGTCCAATAGGATTACATGACAATTTCCTAGGTTCAATGAACCTAGATATTCTTGGTACCATGACACAAAAAGCACCGTTTAGGTGTCGGCACCATCAAACAATCGGTGGATCATAACTCATCACAAAATGCTAGTTGGTAACTCATCACAGAGTATTACCGGTTCATATAAAATGCTGATTGCCAGTTTGACAAAAATGAAGACTGGGAAAAATGTGTTATGCTGCTTTAATTCCTCGTACCGCTTGGGATCCACGAACTGCTTGGGGTCAACATGCCGCTTCAGACTAGGAAACACATTCTGCAAAACACCAATAGTCTAAAGACTATAATACAACATTCTGGTTGGAACAAATACCGGTTGTGCTCTAATTCATACATATAAAGGAGATCTCAATGCAAGTGTGTGTCCATCAATGACAATCACAACATAAACATCAAAAATGCCAACAATCTCCCCCTTTGGCATTGATGGCAACACTTAGGAAAATAAAATTTTGACATCTAAGTGTTTTACAACAAAGTCATGCCATTAGCAAAATTGCTCCCCCTAAGCATATACACTATCCCTTAACAATACAATGTATAACACTTTTGCATATAGAGCATAAACATTGAGAAATTCAGAGCATATATCAAAATTTTGATTACCAGATACTTCTCCGAAATATAATTCTTCTCCCCCTTTGCCAACAATGACAAAGTACAGCTGAACAACCTTGTTTTCATTTGATATTAAAATAATAAAAGTTTATGACAATAAGGAATAATACTTGTCAAAAACAGATTTAAAGTCCTGCAAGAATTGTTTCATCGACAAAGACTAGGACTCAAGTAGGGAGGTGGCTACTTCTTTTTCTATCTGCATTTGGGAGACCTGTTCTTCCATGGCATCAATTGTGCTCATCTCCTGTGTAACTATTAAGGCATCCAGGTTCAGATAGCACTTCTGAAGAATTGGCAGTCGTGGGAGTAGAACCAGTTGTAGCTCCTGTAAATCTCTAGACTGGGTGCTGATTTCTTGCTCCATTTTTGCTAACTAGATGTGAAACCAGTGAATGGTTTTCCCATAAGTTGTAAGGGAATAATAAGGGGGCTTGAATGTGCTCATGTAGGACTAGAGGTCTATTTGAAGCTTTTTCTTCTGAGCTAGCACATCATCATAGAACAGATGGGTTTGGCAAATCTTGCTGAGTAGCAGATATCCCTCATCTAGAGCATCCCTTATATCCTTTTGTTCTTTCCTCAGTTCAGACTGGAGCTCATTCAACTTCTTCACCAGAGTTATGTTAAGAGATTTTTGATGCTCCTTCTTGACATTTGCCTCTGCTGCCTCTTCTAGGCTCTGCACTTGATCATCCACTACTGTGCATAGGAGCTTAAGTTTGGCTAGTGATGAATTAGTGTTGGGAAGATTTGTGCCAGGTATCAAGCCGGTAAGAGTGTCCACAACCACTTGAATTACATCCTGCTCCTTCTTCCTTTGAATAATTTCAAGGCACTCTTGAGCAACCTTGATACTCTGCATTAGCTCCATTTCACTTGTAGACTGGAGATCGATAAGATTGGTGAGATCAGCTGGTTTGGCTTGACTCCTAGTTCCCTTCGGAGTCTCCATCTAGGTGCTCTTTTTTGCTTCTCCTACCTTATCCTCTTCTGCTTTCTTCTTCTCCACTTCTCTCCTGTTCTCCACTTCCTTATCCTCCTCTGCTTTTTTCTTCTCAGCTTCTTGCCTTTTCTCCTCTTCTCTGTCCTCCTCTTCCTTCTAACTTTTCTCTACTTCTCTCCTCTTCTCTTCTTTTTCTTCCTCTTCCTTCTTCTTCTTCTCTTTTTCCTTCCTCTTCTCCTCTTCCTTGTCTTCCTCTTCTTTCTTTTTCTTTTCATCATCTTCATCCTTTTTCTTCTTTTCTTCTTCATCCTTTTTCCTCTGCTCGGCCTATTCATTTGCCACTTCCTGTCTGTCCTCTGTTTGCTTATCAACCTATTCAGCCTATTTCTCCTGTCCTGTTGCCTCAGATGGTGTTTCCTGAGTAACAACTTCTACATCTAGGGCATCGACATCAATAGTGTCGATCGGTTCATCAACCGGGTTTCCTTCATCATCAAATGCTTCATTCGATTTTGTTATAATCGATTCTTTCTCAGCTTTCCAGTTGGCTTCAACCACTCGATGCATCTTTAGAGATTGTAGAGCATGAGTGTGTGTATCCTTGAGTACTTCCTTAGCGTTCCCTTCCAGTAATAGGAGTCTTCTTCTTCTCATGAAGAAAAGACCTTTGTATTTGTTCATTACATCGAACAGTTCTGAATTTGATACATCAGGAAAATGTTTAGCAAAAACTTTTTCTCTCATTTCCTGTTCCTACTATATGGCAATGTGCCATTTATTGTCTAAGGACTTATACAAAGAATCCGGTGTTTCAGATCTGATTTTTGAAGGTGACCGGTCATTAACACATAAATATTGAATTATTTCCTTTTCAACCACTTCCTTTTTATCATCATTAAAGTCATCAAAATACTCAATTAAATCATGTAGCAATTTTCTCCTAATATTCTTTATTTTTCTTTGACAATGTGTCAAAGGTTTATAGGAGGAGATATCAATATTTACCGGTGCAAATGATACCAGTTCATTCTTTGTCTTCTTTCTTATCTGTCTCGCCTTCTTGGGCTGCTCCTCAAACACAGTTTCCTCTGAGTCCGGTGTATTGCTTTTTGTCTTCCTTTTCCTTTCAAAGACTTTAGCCAGTGCTGCTTTCGGTTTCTTCTTGGCTGGTGACCACTTGGTCACTTTTGGAGTTGCAGTAGTAACCGGTGTTGATGCTGCAGGAACTACCTTTGCCTTCTTCACTATAGGTTCTTTTCCTTTCTTTGCAGAGGGTTCCTCGACCGGTGTAACCCTTTCTAGATAGGTTCTGGTCCTCTTTGCCTTAGGATCAAGAGGTGAGGCAATAAGGGTAGAGGCATACCCTTCTAGCATATCATACATCACCTCATAGCCCATTGGCTCCACTTCTTCCTGTTTGGGCTTAACAGCCTCCATTATGCATTTATCCACTTGGATGGTGAAACAGATATTGTCTTCATATTTCTTGACAATGTCACCTAATATCCTCATCCTTTGGCTCATTTTCCATCCGAACTCATCAAAATACTTGTTTAGAACATTAGGGTAACCGGTTCCAATTTCTTGAATGCTTTCCTTGATTTGCTTGGTCACCGGTTGGTCAGCAGACCACTGGACATCTCCTACTCCTAGAAAGTAGCCTTGGAAATAGAAAAACAACCCAATGAGTAGTTGTCCAAACTTGAAACTTTGTGCATTATCCTATTTGATCGACTTCAGATTCAACTGGAGTTGTCTCTGCATATCGGTGCATAGGTCAAATGATGCATCCTCCTTTATCATCCGGTAAGCAACATTTACCACTGCAGCAGATACAGAGTTAATTCTGCTGGCAGAGAATGTCCGATAGCCTATCACCATGCAGGCATACTTAACCAGATCATCCTTGATAGAATTGACTGTCATGCCTTGTGAGTCACTCACTGAACCGGTGAGCTTGGACATTTCAATTTTGCTTACCATCCTTAGGGCTGGCACTTCCCCTGAGTTGTATAATCCGGTGACTGCATGAATTGCCTACGATGTGATATCATGTGTTCTCTCCAGGAACATCTTGTCACCATGGACTCTGCTCAGAATGATCCTTAAATGATCCTCTATGAAATCCTCTAGGAAGTAAATAGCATTGTGGAGCTTCTTCTTCTCCAAAATATTATACTCCAGTTTGATCTTCTTATCCTTTCCACAAAATAAACCTAACTGGGAGTGGATAGCTAGAGACCCTAGGTCTTCAATCTTGCAATCTATGCAGTCAGAAATTCCCTCTTCTACTATCACACCAGCCAGAACTTGTGATAGGGCATCATACTTAGACTTTCATTCAATAAAACTTGCAGACTTGACAGATGCACTAGAACTGGTATGAGATGCGGAAGCCATGATAGAAATTTTAAGAACTTGAGAAATACCTTTTGAAACACGTGAATTTAGGGCTTGCAGATTCTCCTTCACTTCACACTTCGTCGGTTGCTGAATCACCGCTTTGTGTTCTCCACTTGACCGTTTGTAGTTTGAATTTGAATCTCCTTCACGGCTTCTCAATTTCTCAAAATCTTAGCTCAAATCACCTTTTCATCGCTATGCTCTTTGAAAAACTTTTCTTCACTTGAAAACTGATAGTGAGAAATGATTTGAAAAATTCTTTTAAACATATTCCTCACCTACCGTCATTAATGCTCCTCCATTAGGGCGTAAACCCTAATTTGCCTTTTTACCATTTCCGGTCTTCTGCCAAATGATAGGTATCACATACCGGTTAAGGTCTTTTACCGGTGTAAACCGGGGGTTCAAAACATTTCACCGTTTGCTCCCCCTAAGCTTTTTTGAAGCTTAGTTTGTTGGTTCCATGATTTCCACACTAGGTGCAGAAACTAGTTCCTCTTGCAACACCACTGGTTTCTTCTTCCAGGTTTTGTTCATGTCCGCTTGAATAGTGTCAACATCAATGTTTCCTTCCAGAGTGACCGGTATATCATCATATATGTTATTTCTTGATCTACATAATCTGGCAATGTGACCCGGTTTGTTGCAGTGATAGCAGACCAATCCAGGTGCTCTCCAAGGTCCATTGTTCATGTTTCCATTCTTCCTTCTGCATGTCGCAGCAGTATGACCATGACCATGATAGACCATACAATTTTCTCTCCATCTGGTTGCCGCTTGATAGCCACCTCTTCTTTGCTGATGATTGAAAACATTAAACTGGTTGTGATTCTGGTTCACACAAGGTTTAGGACCAGCTCCTTGGGTCCTCTGAGGATATCTATCAATGTTGTTCATAACTGACTTGCATTTAGATGCTCTATGCCCATACTTGTTGCATGCATAATAATTACCATTCAATCTATAGGATCTAGGCTTATCATTTAGGAAATAAGGAAAATTGTTGTAAGCCTTACTCCTACACACATTTGCAGTATGTCCTTCTTTAAGACAGTTGAAGCAAATAGGTTTAAACTTTTTCTTACCTTTATCCTTTGATGCCAGTTGTTTCTTTGACATTCCAACATTTGTACCAGAGGTCTCACCTTCCTCATGACCGGAATAACCAAGTCCATTGGTATTCTTGACCGGTTTGGCAGATTCAAGCTTTTGCTCTAGCTTGACAGTACTCTTGTTGAGCTTAGCAAGTATTTCCTTTGACTTAGAGAGTTCTTTGGAAATAGCAGCATTTGTTTCCAACAGGTTTTCATTCTCAGAGATGGTAATGTTCAGTTCTCCTTGCATGTCTTCCTTTTCCACTTTGCTTGCATGGAGTTGAGCAGTTAGGGCACTGATCTCTTGTTTCAGCTTGGAGATCTCATGATCTCTTTCTTTCACCAGACCTTCAGCTTTCCTCTGGTTCTCCAGCTCTTGACACATCCGGATAGTCAGTCCTTCCAACTCCTTTCTTAGGTTGGAGTTTGATTCATTCAACTTATTTACTTCTGCAATTAGGGCTTCCATGTCTGCTTCATCTGAAGAACTATTTTCAGATAGCTCCATCATCTTTTCAGCATGTTCTCTCCTTTTTGCTTGAGATGCCTTGTATTTGACCATAAGATTATCATAGGCTTGCTTAGACTGAGTGAGCCGATGTGTAAGTTCCCTTATAGAGTATTCCCCCATATCTCTTTCCAAGTGGTTAAACTTATAGAAAGGTAGGCTCTAATACCAATTGATGAATACTAAGAGGGGGGGGTGAATTAGTATGCCAAAAATCTTTGCACTTAAACACTTTGCAAGACTAATAGTAAACCGGTAAAACGGTTTAACAGACAAACCGGTTAACACACATGCAAACCAAATAGCTAATAATGCATTCACCCACAAAAGCAAAAAAACCATAACACAAGATATTTTGATGTGGAAACCCAAATGGGAAAAACCACGGTGAGATGGAACTCACAAGTAACTATCTGTAGAATAGGAACTAGACCGGTTAAGGTCTTACAATGTTGTTTACTAGAATAGATCCTGTTAGGAATCTCAATCTCTGTTAGGAGATAAGTCCGATTAAAGACTACCTTGCTAGAGGATTTTAGATCCACAGATGTGAACCACCTTGTTAGAGGATTTACAAAAGGCTTTTGGGCCTACCTGGTTAAGGGCTATAGACTTGTCAAAGATGTGAGTAATCAACAAGTGTTTGATTTAGCTAGTAGCACAGACTGCTCGGTTAGATCCTTGATAGCTCGTTCCTAATCCACTCTAGCATTACTTCAGTCTTCTACACATTCATATTCTCTCCAATTCCTCAACCACCTTAAACCCTAGCAACAACATAAACTTTTGCTACAACCACATCAACAACCTAAAACCCTAGACATGATGTCCTTATAAAGGAATCTGATTTCATGTCGGTCCAATAGGATTACATAACAATTTCCTAGGTTCAATGAACTTGGACATTCTTGGTACCACGACACAAAAAGCACTGTTTAGGTGTCGGCACTGTCAAACAATCGGTGGATGGTAACTCATCACAAAATGTGGGTTGGTAACTCATCACAGAGTATTACAGGTTCATATAAAATGTTGATTGCCGATTTGACAAAAATGAAGACTGGTAAAAATGTGTTATGCCGCTTTAATTCCTCGTACCACTTGGGATCCATGAACCGCTTGGGGTCAACATGTTGCTTCAGACCAGGAAACACATTCTGCAAAACACCAATAGTCTAAAGACTATAATACAACATATCAGTTGGAACAAATACCGGTTGTGCTCTAACTCATACATATAAAGGAGATCTTAATGCAAGTGTGTGTCCATCAATGACAATCACAACATAAACATAAAAAATGCCAACAATCTAAACTGATTACTTCAAATAACATTCAACACTTGATAGTTACTTCACCAATATACTCATGTATGTGTAGTATCAGTAATACCATAACCATTAGCTTTGCATGCATATTCACCTAAACAAAGATTTCTCAATCATCACATGAAAAATGTACAACTCATGACACACAAATTTTTCACGTGGAAACCCAAATAGGAAAAACCACGGTGGGGATGAATACCCACAAGCTTATTTTTGAACTCTTCTTAAGATTCCTTTGTTAGGAGCCTAGTTTGGTTAAAGAATTTACAATAAGGTTATGTTAGGAACTGATCCTGTCATAGATCACCCAGTTAAGCGATGGATATATACCCTACTAGAGGTTACCTTGCTAGAGGATTTGAAGAACTCAATGATCTTGAGTCACTTGGTTGGAGGATTTGCAACAAGCCTATTAAATCTACTCGACAAAGGGATTTTCCTACTATTGAAATGGTTAGAAGATAACATGTAAAGCTCTGATCTGATAACAACACTGCATTTTAAGACAGATCCTTTTCAACTCCTCTACTCTGTAATCACTCTCTACAGTTTTCCACTCACTGGTCTGGCAAGTATCTCATCACTCGGATACAAAACACAACATTTTCTAACACAAACAATAACAACAATCATCAACCTTATAGACAACAATTAGGTTGGTAGCATAAACCATAAACCCTAAACATTTTAGGTTTACAATTACAAGTATTCCAATCCTAACTGTTCAAACACTTTTGTATAGAATAAAACAGTCTCAAACAGATCACAAGTCATTCTGCATCATCCATTCTTCATTGCATATGGAAATTAGTAATCCATCATGCTCTCTTCACATTTTTCTAAGAAGAACATTCATTCCCAAGGTAGACATTTAATGCAATCGATCTTCACATGCAAGATCCTCAAGGAAATCCTTCATGTGCACAAAAATGACATGGCATATCGATCTCATCCTTATCTCTTAGCTAACTCATCACAGAATGTCACCAGTTTCGTCACACAAGCTAGATTGTCAAACCAAAAACCCTAGAGCTGAGACTACCAACCAGTAGTCACACTTAGTGAAACCTTGACACCGGTCCACTTCATCCCTTCATATTAGTTCTCCTACTTCAACATCAATAACAACTTCTTCCAATCTTCATACTAGCTCACCTGCACTTATTGACATCAATGAAAACATACTTTGTCACCGCTTCATCATATGCCAACAGGAAATAGGTGTGGTAGGTAGGAGAAATAATAAAATATTCCACATGAGGTGGATCACCCACTGAAGGTGGAATTATCACTTCACAATAAGTGGATAGGATAAAGTAGTAACAAGATCACACCATAAAAGGTGGAAATTCTCCTACACACACTATCCAATGTGGCGCAAACACTGAAGTGTCTCATACCCAAACTACTATGAAATGCATGTACCTAAGTAAATTTAAGTGAGGTGTAATAATATATAACATGAATAATTATTTACACCAACAGCCCCCCTTAAGTACAACTTAGGGGAATGTACTTTAGTCTACAATGCAACTAAGAAATGCAAGATGGGTCCCGACTACTAGGCCATGTTAGGTAATCATGTACAAATGCAAATGCAATCTCCCATAAAGAGGGAAAAAGAGAAAAACCCAATGGGAAAAAACCCTCCCCCAAAAAGAGAGATGAAAAATATACAAAGAACTCTTATAGAATTATGTGAGGAACAAAACCCCATGTGAGGAAAAAGTCCCCCCCATATGAGAGAAGAAGAAGAAGAGAGACTAGGAAGCCCCCCCTCAATGTAGAATCTGCACCAATGATAGAAGCTCGATGATGAATGAAGAAACTGCTCCACGAATGTCAACCCGCATTCCTCCCCTTAGGAAGAAAAAAAACCAAAAGTGTATCCATGAAGTCTCTGCAATCATGAAGGAAAGATGTAGGAAAAAAACTCATGATGAATGTAATCTCTGAAAACTGCTCAAGTGTCCCCATGTTGATGCTGAAAGATACCCCCTCCAAAGGTGGTAAACTACTCCACACTGCTAAAAAATGTACTCCAAGATCTAGTGGAGATGAATGTAGAATAATATCCAAAGACTCACATGTCTCCTCAAAAAATAAAGAGACCTCCTCTAAGTGTTGTACAAAAGTATCCACAATTATGTCAACCTCAAAAGAATGATCATGTAGAGAATACACTAGAGGGTTAGAGCAACCCCTTGCAAAAATTGAAGAAGGATCATCTTCATCAAAGAGAAGATGAATGTCATCAATGATGTCTCCCAAATCTGCAATAGGACTCCACAAAAAAACTTGCTGTCAAGTAGTCATCCCAATCAACTGAAGCTAGAAGACAAGAAATATCTCGTTGCATTGAATCACAAGAAGGAAAAATTGTCACACTACCTGCATCATTAGGTGCAATAGGTGATGTGATATCAATAGGATGAGATGAAATGCAAGGCTCAAGAATGGGGTCACATGCGAGAATCCCCAAGTTCAAGTACCCAAAGTTCTCCTCTAAATCATCATGTGAAGAATCAACCTCATCAATAGGACCAAAATGTGAAAAAGAGTACAACTGAGATGCATGATCAACCATCCCTTTCACAATGATATCTCTAGTCTCCAAGTCTCTAATGATAATTGAATCAAGGGTGAACTCCACAGTTTTCCTAGTTGCCCCATGTGTGATTTGATAGATGGAAAGAAGATTGTTTGTAAAATGGGGTACACACAACACATAATTGAAGGATTTATCCCCAATGGCAATAGATCCTTTCCCAATCACATCCATGTATGTATGGTTTCCCATCAAAATCTGCGACATGTGGCAAGGCTCAAATGAAGAGAACATAGATTGCAAAGATGCCATATGATGAGAAGCCCCTGAATCTAGAAGCCATCTCTCTAAATCATGACTTGTAGTAGCACAAAGAGCTTGTCCCTTTCCTTTATGTATCCCAAAAGAGTGATCCTTTCCTTTATCCTTATCCTCAGAAGAATTCAATGTATACATTCTAGAAGGTAGGTTGATTTTGTTCTTCTCAAGAAGATTCTTCAACTCATCAATATCCTTCTTGTAACAATGGTGTTCATCATGTCCTGACTTCTTGCAATATGTACAAAAAATATTGTCCTTATATGATTTCCTCTTAGGTGATAATGGTGAATCACCTTGTTGTGGAGAGGATGATTGTGCTCCATCTTGTTGTGGTTTTGACTTAGGTTGCTTTTGATTCTTTCCTTTTCCTTGATTGCTTTGATTCCCCTTATTAGACACCAAATCTTGTGACTTTGAAGATTTGAGAATCCCCATCTTGGTCAACTTAGATTGCTCAAGTATCAACATCTTTGTGAATGAATCAAATGAGGGAGAAGTGTATGAGGAACCTTGAGCTAACCTATGGGTGTGAAAGCTAGATATAAAGGCTGCATACTCTGATGGAATCTTGTCCAACAAGTTATAAACCAATTGAGCATCCTTTTTGTCAATTCCACAATCCTTTAGATTTACTCTTAGCTCAATTGCTTTTGTGACATAATCTTGGATTGTATCAAAATCCTTGGGATCCAAAGTTGTGAGTTCACTATCAAGCTTCTAGCCCTTGATCTCATCAACTTGACCATACAATTTCTCAAAAATATCCCAAGCCTCTTTAAATGTTGTACACTTCTCAATGTGAAAAATGAGGTCATCTAATACATACTTTCTAAAAGTTCCAAGTGCCATAACATTCTTAGTGATCCATTAAATTTGAGCATTAAGAGCAGCCTTAGGATCAGGTGGTGTTGTAATAGTTCCATTTACATAATGAATAAGTCATTTTTCCATTAGTTTACTCCAAGACTTAATCTTCCATGAAGCATAATTATGAGGAGTTAAAAGTGGAAATTTAGGAGAACCCATAGCACCAAACTGAAAACACAAGATAGAGAAAGGCAAATCACATAAGACACCCCCGAAAATGGTGATTTGACACTTTATACTTAGTGTGTATACAATGGGCCACTTGAAAATCAAGGCAAAGTGGACTTCTGATTTCAATTTACAACTTCTCAAAATGAGCTATAAGAGACTTCAACAAATACTTCTAGTGATCTAAATTGAGATCCAAGTGAAATACAAGTACCAAATAGGCCAAAAATGACCAAATACTAAAAGTACAATTTCTACTCAAAATCACTGCAAACTAATGGCAGATTATGAAAGTAGACAAAAAATTATGCACTTTCAAAAAAATCGGCACCTGAAAAGGAGGTCGTATGACCCCAAATGAAGCCTTTGAAGTTGCAAAATTAGGGATTAGACAGGTACTGTCATGAAGATCTGCAATTTCTAAAAAATCTGTCTATAAAAATCTGAAAATTCCTCAACCACTACAAAGAGAATGAAATTATAGGCCCATTTCAAAAAAATTGCACCAAAAAGGAGCAAAAATGAGCAAGATATGGCCTTCCAAAGTTGAATTGCAAAACTGAAAAAGCTCAATGAGAGGGGGTTAAAACAATTTCAAAATACTGCTGACGTGGTGCTGACATCAACAAATGACATGATTAAAATTGACGCCCGTCTGGCCATAAAAAAAAATTCACCCCCCTGCATGGTTGTCCGTACGGTACAAACTATATATGTGGCACACAGGTGACTTAGTGACTGTGCTGATATGTGGCAGAGGTACAACCGATGTGGCAGCCAACTGGGCTACTCAAGTGTTGTACGGTGTCTGTTGATTGGACCTATAATGAGCTGTCGGGAACCAATCATGAGGTGCCATGTGGCAGTGGTAGTCAGCAGTAGGGAGGTACCACAGGCCCGACGGGGAGGTATTGTCAGCAACAGTGAGCTAGTGGGCGGGGGTTGTAGGAGTGGTGTCGGAGGAGCCGGTCGATAGGCAGGCCGGCCATATGGAGATGGCAGGAGGAAAGCGTTGGGGAGGTGTTTCAGTCGTTGGAGCAGCCGAGGAGAGTACGGAGTAGAGATCAGCGCTGGCAGGTAGTCGGAGATCATGCGGCCTATAGAAAATAAATACTATGGGTACAATGGTCAGGGGGGAATACCCCCCGAAAATAAATAATATATATATATTTTAAACTTTTATGAACCTGATTTTTATTTTTAAAAAAATTGAGAATAAATTAAAATATGAAAATAAAATAGTTTCATAGAAAAATATATATATTTTTCTTTTGAAAAATCCATACGACTATAGCCAAATAGGCAAAAAAAAATGATCACCAAATATAGTCAACTTTATACTCAAAATTCATGGAAATGGACTCATGGACTCAACTATGATATCCAAATCATTGTAGGACGTCCCAAAAAATAGCAACACCCCAGATCCAAAAATTGAAGCCTTCAAAATGACTAATCAAAGACGTTCTTTAGGCTCTGATACCATGTGATATTTTGCCAAGATCAAGAGCTTAATGAAAAGTACAAGAGAGACAAAATAGATGATAGGAATAAACTATATTCTATCAAGATGAAAATACTGATCAACTGGATCATCAATCATTACATACAATGAATATGAGTTTGCTTATATAGGCAAGGCTATATGGATATGTGAGCACACAAACATGACATGTGGCTCAATAAGAAACAAGGGTAGGTAGGAAATAGTTGTGGTAGGTAGAAGAAACAATAAAATATTCCACATGAGGTGGATCACCCACCGAAGGTGGAATTATCACTCCACAATAAGTGGATATGATAAAGTAGTAACAAGATCACACCATAAAAGGTGGAAATTTTCCTACACACACTATCCCAATGTGGCACAGATACCCAAGTGTCTCATACCCAAACTACTATGAAATGCATGTACCTAAGTAAACTTAAGTAAGGTGTAATAATATCCAACATGAATAATTATTTACACCAACATCTATAAAAAGAATATTCAGATATTTGAAAGGAACAATTGATTTTGGTTTGTGGTATGCTAAGAATGATGACTTTACTTTGAGTGCTTTTATAGATGCTAATTGGGTAGCTGACATTGATGATAGAAAAAATACTATAGATGGTGCATTCTTTTTGGGAAATAAGTTGGTCTCTTGGGCAAGTAAGAAGCATAGTGTTATTTCCTTATCTACTATGGAAGTTAAATACATTGTTGCTGCTAGCAATTGTACACAGGTAATTTAGATGAAGTAGATGTTGAAGGACATGGGAGTTATTTATGATGAGCCTATTGCTATATATTGTGACAACTCAAGTTCTATCAATATTTCAAACAATCCGGTGTTGCATTCCAAGACAAAGCATATATCAATAAAGTTTCATTTCTTGAGAGAGAAGGTGAATGAGAAGGAAGTCAAACTGGAGTATGTAACTACAAAGGAACATATTGCAGATATCTTTACGAAGCCTTTTCCTAAAGATACTTTTGAGTATCTTAGAGAGAGGTTAGGGGTAACTGGCCCTCCTAATGAGACCTAAGATGCATAGATTTGCATCAGTATGGTGAACTTCAAAGAGGTATTTTATGCTCTGGATTGATGAGTGAGGTTGCTACTCAGGGGGAGTAGTCAGTATCAGTGTTGGTGATTCATATGTTCATATTTGTGGGGAGAAAAACCTAATTCCTGAGTCTTTGTCATTGATTTCAAAGGGGGAGAGAAGCATGTGAAAAACCCTAAAGTATTTTGAGTTGTTTGTCAAAGGGGGAGTTGATCCTTGTGATTTTAAGGGAGATTACTGAGAGTTGATTAATTTCTTTGCATTGATTTATTTTCATATTCATATGTTTCCATTGATGCCAAAGGGGGAGATTATTGGATATTGGCTAATATGTTGTCATTGATGTCAACATATGTGGAGATTGTTGATGAGGAGATTGTTGGAAAGTTTTCTTCTGTGTATTCCAATGTTGTAGTTTGATTGGATGAGTTGATTTAGCATGTGTATTATAGATGAGTTGATGCAATTTAAAGGGTTTCTACTATGTTGTTTTTAGATGGTTGGTTCCCATTTTAGAGGTTTGCATGATGATTTGATTGAGTTATGAGATCTGGCATTGAGGATGTTATGCAGTTGTTCTCATTATTCGGTATTCTGGTATGTGCTATGTATTGCTCCAAAATTTCTATATCTTTGGTTATGGATGTGTGGGTTGTCTTTTTTATGTTAATATGTATCCTCAGTTTGAGTGGTTCATGATTTGGAGGTCCATAAGAAAATATTTTAGTTTGACAGTCAATTATGCTGATGTTCTTGTGCTTCGATAGAGAGATGATGATGATTTTAGTAATGCGAGTTGTTGTGGTTCTTGTGATGCAATTTGTGTTGCTTGTGAATGTCTCTAGATCATGTTCTATGCTTATTGGTGGTCCACATTGATTATTGTGTGCGTTATTAAATATTTTCCTTGTCTAGTGATGTTCTCCATGTTATGCGACATTCTTGATGTTGTAGCAAGTTGCAAATGATCGAGGTGTAATTGTTGGAGGTGTTTCATATTTGCGATATTTATTTGGGTCTAGACTATGTCTTAGCCAACATTGTTTTGGTCTGCATGTATTTTTGTAGCATGTGAGGATATTATTTTGCAATTTGTATTGATGGTTTGGCCAACCTTGAAATTGAGGTTGAAGGGTTTGTATAAATATATATAATAATCATGTAAGATGTATATATGTGAGTGTCTGCGTTATGAATGATCTAATTGGATGTGCGAACAAGTGATTTGATATTTTGAAAGTGTGAAGAAGAGAAGTGCTACAAAGCAGACTATGTGCTTAATCAGAACTGTACTCAAGCATATGGAGATGTTATTCTTACAGTTCCTATGATTTGGATAGTCTAAATGTTTTTGTAAGTAAGTGAGACTTCATGTAAGGCAGTGAGCCTTCCCTTAAGGTTGTAGCCTTTCTGGGTTTCTTATTTTGAGAGTGAGCTCTAGGTAGTGTGTCTGAATGCATGTGCATTCCCATTGTAATATTCATATTTACTTCTAACAAGGTATTATCTCATTGTGGGTAGGTTCCCACTGTGGTTTTTCCATTAACCGGGTTTTCCACGTCAAAAATATTAGTGTTGTACATATGTTATTGATGTGGTGTTGTTTAATGTTTAATTGTTCATTATCATATCAGAATTGTGGTTCTAGTTGCAGTCATTTTTGGTGCAAACTGATTCATCCCCCCCTCTCAGTTTGCTACATTGTTGCAAACAAAATCCATTTTCCTAGTAGCCATATCATCTACTTCTAGGCTTCCTATCAAAATTTCCTCAAATTACTACTATGCACAATATACCAATATATTATGACCTAAATACTTAGGCTAATTGATTTTACTACTTTAGTTCATATTCTTAAACTACCCAATTTCACTTAATTATCCATGCAAATTTACTCAACTGATTCAAGGGTACTTAGCTATTTTGCCATGTGAATCACCTATAGAATCTAAATATGGTACCAATTGGGGTGCCTCCTATGTGCTCATGTAATTTTCTTTGATTTCTCCTGATATACTTTTTAATACTACAAATTATACTCTTGCATAACTTTCTCTATAAAGAAATACATGTTAGTTACAACCCTACAATAACATTAACATTTGACTTAGAATGAAAAGTAAAAGACCCTAAAAGATGGAGCAAACTTTGAAAACATGAATCTAACAATTATCCCTCTATATTATGTACTTTTTGGTTAGAATGTATCTTTTTAGGTGATTTGAACATGTGTCCTTTCATTTCACAACTCTTTGCAAAATTCTTTAAATACCCTTTACGAACTATGGACAAATTAGTAATGCACACTATTAACCACTCTCATTCCTAAATTTGTTTGCTTCCTGCTAAAACTTATTCGTTTAATTACTTCATGTTCACTTTTCTTTCATAACACACTCATTATGCCAATTTGATAATGTCGGCATCTCGGCTAAATCAATATGATTTCTTTGTGTTGATCTCAAGCTAGCTTTCTAAAAACCTTTTGCTCTCCGCTGGACTGAATTGAGCACTAGGGATTCACACTGTTTTCATGATACAACAAATAGCGGTGGATCTTAACTTTATTTTCTCTGGTTCTACATTCAGATTGCATCATTTCTTGTCCACATTCCTCCTAAGGCACAAAATTTTAAACACTATCCCGATTGTGGATTAATGATCAATGGGAAAATATGAACTTTGTGTTACTCATTCAACTCTTTTCAAAAATCTTACTTTACTCTATTTTTTGCGATTACCCCTTTTAATTACTACATGTCCCTTAGATTTATAAAACCTTCATCTACATAATTTAAGTGGGTCCCCATTTTGTGTCATAAATGGGGTGTGTTTTGTTTGCACACAACTATGAGGGGGCTCCATAGTTTTTCACTTTTCCTCCTATGGGGGGACATCATTTGTATCTCCAAGAGGAAGTACTCCTTGGGGGGTCTTGAAGAGTCCTCCTTCCTTCACTTTTGCTAAAGTTCCACTTAGGTTGCCTTTGTATATTTACTAAGTGCATTGATATTCTTAGTTGGGTTGTGTTAGAGGAGGTGTGTACAAATGTACAACAACCTTTCTTATCAAGGAAAAGGAAAGATGAGAGCACCAATGAGGTGTGATAGTAGGTAGCGGGTAGGTGCAACAACCTAACTACAACTACCAATGCACTTATTAAATACAAAAAGGCAACCTAAGTGGAACAAGAAGTAAGAGTAACTAACAATTTACTCCAACAGCCCCCGTTAAGTACAACTTAAGGAGTACAACATGCAATATGAGATGCATTATGGATCTTGACCATATCACCATATTAGCTACCCATGTACAACTACAATGCAATGAAATGCACAAATGGAGAAAATGGAGAAAAACCTTGTGGGAGAAAACTCCTCTCCAAAAGAGATAAGTTGATAGACTGAGAATCCTCTAAAATAATATCCTAAAAGCATGAACATGAAGAAAATCACTAATAAATGAAGAAGTTGTAGACAAAGTTATCAAAAAAAGACTAATATGGTGTTGCAACTAAAGAACCTCCTCTTAAACAAGATGATGATAAGGATAAAAAAGACAACAATCTGCATGAGTTCCCCAAATGACACTACTCAAATAATGATTAGATGCCAACAACTATAAAAAATATATCAGTCAAAAATCCAGATGGTACATGAATTTGCACAAGACCCCAATGACACTACTCAACCAATTCAAGTTACATGAGTTATCTCACTATCACTACTCAACCACTACAAGTTGAAAATACAGGTGCAATAATCTAAAGAACCATAATCAACTAAGGAAGATTTCCCCTACAAAATAGGAATGCAAGAGTGTCTCAACTTACTCAAAGTGAAACCAAGGAAGCATTGGCATGAATAATACAATGCCCCATATAATTATAACTAGGGAGAGCTATGATGAATTCAATAAAACTGTGTCACCAAGCAATGCATGAACCAGAATATACAACATCTAAAGTCACCAAATGCATGATTGTAATTGAAAAAAGGGTGTGCACCAAAACTACACACACATGAAGAAAAATATTGAAGATCCTAGTGTTATCATGGAGGGACAATCACTTGAAAAAACTGTGATTGGCAAATAACAAAGGTGGTACACTCCACCTTATTACACTTTATAATATAGTGCAATCATAATATCATGGCACAATATTTGTGTAAAAAAACCCAAAAGACATGAATTTGACACTAGATCTCAATCTATCCACAAATTAAAGTTCTTACAAAAGATTCTTGAATGATCCATAAGGACAAAAGATCTCAACAAAATACATGCACCAATGGATAGTTCACAAATCCACCTTTTCAATGATACCTCATTTGTCAAAATCAAACATTGTATGCCCAAGTAATCAACATTTGAAGGAATAATGTCAATTAGGGCCTAGAGGTGAAAAATGGTCCAACCCTGTTAAGAACCCAGGGGTAAGGGTTTTGTCCTCCATGGGACCTATCAGCTCAACATGTTAGAAAAAATACCCCTTGGTGGAGGGACATCAATGAAGCTAATGAGGTGGTGGGATTTGGAGGCGACTTTGCATGCCACCCTCCCCATGACCAATAGACATTACTCCAAGGTTTGACACAAATAATAAAGTAATAGGTACACATGCCATCAAAATAGAAAAATCACCAAACTCCTAGGCAATTGTGAGAATGAACTTGCTGTCCTCCTCGTAAGCTTTAGCCAAATAATTAGATGCCACCAAAAACTATGTTCCAAAAGTTGAAGTTACCAAGTGCATATACCAACCCAGAAATTTATCACTCCCCATACACTGCACAAACACCTAGTATCCAAGAAAAACCACACACATTGGCGGTACAAGTCTCCACACCCACGTAGGTAATTCCATTCACGATCCACTGGCCAATGATGACTCAACCCGACAATTAAATCTACCAAATCATGATATTAATGAATGAAGTAAAACTCACAGCCACCCATCCACAACTTGAACTACCAAATACATAGATCACAAGCCAAGGAAATGTGAATTAATACCAATCTAGATTAGAGAATAACCATTGACTGAACTAGTCCAAGTCACAAAATAGAATGTTAGACAAAACACCAAACTAGCATAAGGCAGTAGATAGAGCTATTGGCACAAAAGTCTCAAATTTTCAACTACACAAAGCCAAAGGAAATAGAGCCATTGTTAATGAGTTAATCCTCTATTCAAGTTAAAAAGTGCCAATCAAATGCCACTAAAGACTTCAAACTTCCCCATGCAAAGTGAAAATATTTAACGGATAAAAGATGATTGTTATGACAAAAGGGCTTGATCATAATAAAATTAAATTTCATATCTAAACCCACTGAATGAAATCAAATATTCAATAAATAAATTTTGCCACCATCATGCAAGGATTGTAAAGTTGTTGATAAAATGGGCTTGGAAAAACTAGTGAAGTGTTGGCCAAAAAACTCCTATGTAGACCCAAAATAATAATCACTCATTTGACCTTGCACAAAATCAACCAATGGAGTGCCAAAATAATATTCTCATCTCTGCAAAATGTGAGGAAGCCAAATAATGGCATAGGCCAATCGAACCATCTAATCTTGAACTACCTAAATATAGACCAATACAATTTGCCAAAGGTGAATATCAAGCCACCAACCCACAAATGAAATGCTCTAAAGGCCTATCATAAACTATAAACCACCCAACCAAGACAAAAATAAAACCAATCTAATTCAATGAAACTTGGCCATGTGATTAAAAATTTTTACTCTAGGCAAGAGATCGGGTAATAAGAAGCCTGATCCAACAAGGAAATGGAGAATGAGCTATTCATAAAGGATAAAGCTTTGATCTCATGATTTTGAGATAAGAACATATCCCTACCACCATGATTTGTATAAGGTCTAAACAAAAATGGAAAAAGTCTTTGACCTCTAAAATAAGGTGTGAGAAAATATAACATTACAATCCAACCAAATCTAATGCATAAAGATCACCATCAAAAGAAAATCCACAAGAAAACTAGAACTTCAACAACAAAAAGACTTGGATCAAAACTACTGCCACTAGTGCAAACAAGAAGAGAGCCTAGTAAACCTAATGTAATAAGGGCACTAGTGAAATGGCATGGTCAAATGTCTATCACACCTCTATGCACACTAGAAGACTCACTAAGACATGCCCTCCTCCAAACAAACAATTGTTGGCAAAACACAAGCTGAGTAAAAAATAAACTACGAATATCCTGGACCTCAAAAACTAATGAAAACTCTCATCAATTTGAAGGAAGTTGCAAAAATACACTTTGATACCATGTTAGAGGAGGTGTTTCCACCTTACCTAGGAACCAATTTGTAAACCATCGTTCACACATGAGAGAAGCAACCTGATAGAATACTATTTCACCAAATGTACAAATGTATTGAGGTGAGTACAAATTTTCACAACCTTTCTTATGAAGGAAAAGGTTGTTAAACATCTCATTGTCATCAATGAATTGTCTACATTGACTGGTGAAATAGCTTGTGGTTGCTTCTCATTGGTTGGTGAAGGTTTTGTATTTTGTCTTGCAACAAAGGATCCTAGGTGCATCAACAAGAAATGCATATCATTCTAGAGGATTCAAAAAGAATCTATGCCTTTTGATTGTTGGGCTCAGTGAAAAAAGATATTGGCTTCCCTTTTAGGAAGTAGTTTTTGCATAACACCCTAAATGAGTATTCTAGCCTTCAAACAATCCATGTAGATTCCACTACCAACATCTTTGTATAAATTTCATCCCAATAATTTTTTTTTAAATGCTAGGACATCAACTATAAGAATCATCATCTTGATTCTCTTGTCAGGGAAAGTGGTGAAAGAAAACTATGCAACTTTAATATTCCCTATCAGGGGTACTTGTTTGTTCTCCATAGAGAAGCACTTACCAAAGGTATTGGTTAATGTTCAACCTAAGGCATTTTCCACCTTGGCCAGTATAACATTGTTTGAAGCATGCGAGTTAATGACACAATAACTAATTTTCCACCCATTGATTAACAAGGATATATAAAAAGGCTCAATTTTCCCAGGAATAGATGATGGAATTGCAACAAGGTTATTTTGGGAATATTTTTTAACAGGGAATTTTTTTTTTCATTGAAAAACTTGACAAGTCTATCAAACTGATTAGGATTGACTCGGAGGTATTCAATCTTTGACATTTAGATTTTTTTCTTCTTAGCATGGTCAATGATATTAAAAGGCTGATATGGGGTTGCCAAATAAGATGAGGGATTTTCATTTGGAGGCTAGGAATTAGGAACACTAAGTCTAGGTGCAATTGAAGGAACAAAAGGATTTTGTGTACTTACCTATTTATTTCTTGTCATGTCCTTTGGTAGAGTAGGAAAAAGAGTTCCTCTTTTAGCAATAGTGACTTGCAATTGAGAATTATTTTTTACCTTTTCTTTATCATCAGTTTGTTGATCCAGTTGATTTTGTGTCTATGAGTAGGTAAACATATCATAGGCTTTATCTTGACCCTCTTCTTCATGTTCTACAACTAATTCATATTGCACGAACCAGATATTAGATTGGCCAACTGATTCAACTTCCTCCTTTTGGAAGAGATTAGCACTATATTCTAATTAATGTTTATATTGTTGAGAATCATTTTTCTCAGTTTCATAATATCCCACTACTGCATTTGTTGGGGGTGCTTCAAGTGTGAGCCTATTTAGCGAGGGAGACAACTTATTCATATTCCTTGTAGCATAATTGGAAGAATTATTTAGTTAGGTTCTTCTTGAAAAATCCTTATAAGGGGTGAAAGAAGAACCTTTTGATATCTAATTTTTAGGAGCTATAATTCATTAGTTAGCCTCTGTACCATATGACCAATAGTATTTGTTGAAGATGACTCCAAAGAAATATTTTCTTTAGACTTATTAGGATCTTTCCTTATCTTACCGATGAGGATCAAATCATCTTCAAGCTCAGTTGCTAACATTTCTACAACTGCCAAGTTAGATAGAACTACTCTTTTCATTAAGAAACTTATCTTAGGAAATTGAGCATTAGATTTTGAGGAGTGGGTTGAGTCACTATCAAAATTCTATTAGCCAACATATTGAATTTAGCCACAAAATCCCACATGGATTCCTGTGGCTCTTTTTGCATTTGAGTGAGTTATTCTAACAATGCATGAGCATCCTCAATAGGCTTAAATTTCTCTTCAAACTTTGTTCTAAGTTTCTACCAATTGGTATTAGTTTGTAGTGCAAGATGATGGAACCAATCAACAAAAATGCCTTATAGTTTTTCAATAAATAATCTCACCAAAACATCTTCATGCTCTACCTCAAGAATACCACATGAAATATAAAATGTAGTTATGCTCTCATCAGTATCTTGTTCGCTATCTCCATAAAACTTGGGAATATTATTTTATGATCCTTGAGGAAGAAGTTGAATGGTGGTGTTAGATTTATAGGACCAATATTTAATTCCCAATGACCTAAGACATCCATTCTTACTAGGTTAGAAGGAGCAATAATAAACCTTTGAACTTGTGGTATAATCAAACGCCTAATAACATTCAAAGCTTCACTAGGCATAGGAGATCTTCCATTAGTAAAAGGAAAACTCCTTGTATGCTAAAGTGGAAATGTCGCTCTTGCAGGAAGCAGATTTAAGTTATTCTTCTATAACAACTCAAATGTAGGATCTATAATCCCTCGACCCCTTTGTCCACATGTATAACTTATTTCTTCCAGAGTAGCAACTGTTGGCCATTTCATGCAATTGATTATGTGTTGCATTGATTTTTTGTCATTGATGTCAACACTAGCTATTTGGATGCTTTACCAACACCCTTCTGGTCCCTGAAGGTTGATTAGTTTTTGGTTAACTTGGATTTGGCATGATCCGGTAGACTCCGATATAATCTAGTGATGGAATTGGCTTGTTCATGATACTCATACTCATATTTGGTCAGTTGGTTTCGATCAGGTAATTGGATACAATCCTGCTTACTTAGAAGATCGGTTTTTGGTTCCGGTGAGGGTTTCATCAGTAGAGATTTTGGTGGAGATCTTTGATGCATTGCATAATTGGTGTTGGTGTAGCTTCTGATGGATTTGCATGATGTTGTTGGTGATCATGTTCAAGACTTGGCATTTGGAGATCATTTTTGAAGTGTGTGGACCTATACTTGGTCACGGTTGATCTAGGTTATGGATCGGCATTAATGTAACCTGTGGATAGGACCTATTATTGTATTTCAAGGATGTCTTATGTGTGGATATTATTTGTTTCATCTAAGGCTGACATGGTTTGTAATTATGTAATTAGTTTATTGTTTGGTGGCCGACCTAATTGTTTATGGTCGAGGGTTTATATAAATAGTCGTTATAAGATCTCATTATAGATCATCATGGTTATTGTAAGAGGTCATGGTCAAGGAATGTAATGTGAGATAATGTAATATCATTCAGGCAGAGGAGTTGGTCTCTCATTGGAGATTGAATTGGGTTTGTGTAAGAGGATTTAGTCCTTCGGTATTGAGCTTAACCGGAACTGTACTCAGGCATAGGAGATGCTATCTTTTGTAGTTCAACACTTCACTAGATTGTAGTCTGGATTTATATGTAGTCAATGAGGCTCCTTTTGTGATGAGCAGTGTGCTCTAGGTTGTTGGCCTTCCTACAAGTGCAGGCCTCTCCATTGTAATTCACATACTTACTACAAAATATTTATCTAACTATGGGTAGGCTTCCCATCGTGGTTTTTCCCTTTACTGAGTTTTCCATGTACAAATCTTGGTGTTGTGTGGATGGCTTTTATTTTGTGATTATTGTTTATGCTTAATTGGATTAACTATTATTTCGATATATTATTTTGGGTTCCGGTATTAAAGTTTGCATTGCTAATGCTTCTGGTAATATGTGACAACTGATTCACCCCCTCTCAGTTGTCTTCCATTTTTAACTATCTAACAATCGGTATCAGATCTTTGGTCCTCTCTACAGAAATCTTAACCGCTTGAGGAAGATCCTATGGTGACTAACAATTCAAGTTCATCTAGTTCTTATGGAGCTATCTTTTGAAGGGGTATACCGAGGCTTGAAGGAACAAATTACACAGCATGGAAGATTCAGATGGAGACTCATCTAAGATGTCTTGGTAAGGAGATTTGGGAGATCACACAAAATAGTGTCACACCCTTTAATCCAAGATCTGGCAATCCTCCTCTGGCTAACCTAGACAAGGAGCTTGACAATGATTGTAGAGAAAGAGAAGCCCTCTTGTGTGCATTTTCTGATTAGCAAATAATGAGATTAATAGACAAATCTGGAAAGGCTATATGGGATAAGTTGTTGACTCTTAATGAAGGTGACCCTATAGTGAAGATTGCTAAACTTGATGGTTACTGGGTGAGATATGAAAACCTAAAGATGGAAGAAGATGAAAGGATTATTGCATTCATGGAAAGAGAATGAGATTGTTATGGGAATTCAATGTTGTGGTGGAACTCTAAGTGAAGATGAAATTGTTTCTAAAGTCCTGAGAGCCTTACCACCAGCTTACAAAATGAAGGCTACTGCTATTAATGAGTTGAGAACAATGGCTAATACATTTGTCAACAATGATACTTTGGTTGGGAAACTCTCTGCTTTTGAGCTTAAGGAATTTGGATCTTCTGAAGCTATGAAGACTAAACCTACTTTTCATGCATCTACATCTACAACTGGTAAGCAAGACTGGAAAGCTCTATATGCAAAAGAATTAGAAGATATGAAGAGAGAATATGATGAGTTTGAGCAACTTGAAGCTCTATTTTCTAGAAGAGTACCGAAAGGACCGGTAGGAAGTAAGTATAAAGGAAAAACACCTTTTAAATGTTTTGCATGTAATAAGATTGGTCATTTTGCATCTAGATGTCCTGAAAGAAATTCAAGATTTGATGAAAGAGTTAAAAGATCATTTAAGCCTAACACTGGATATCATAACAAGTATAGATTCAAGAAAAATAGAGGCAAATCATGCTACATAGTAGATGAGGAAGGCATTACAGATTCAGATGATGAATTGACAAAAGACTCTACTAGTGGCTCTGGCAATGGGAAGGAATTGATATTCTTGGCTATCAAGGAAGATGATCCGACACTAGAAGAGAATGTACCTAAGGAAAAGGCACTTGCTACTAAAATTGAGGAAAAGGATGAATGGGTAATTGACACTAGTTGTTCACATCATATGACTAGAGATAAAGGGAAGTTTCTGTCTTTTCATAAAATTGACAATGGACTAGTTAGATTTGGAGATGACAAAGCATGCATGATCAAAGGAAAAGGAACTATATCATTGGATGGTAATAACAATATTGATAATGTTCATTATGTTGAAAGTTTGAAGCATAATCTTTTGAGTGTAGGATAATTAGTAGATAAGGGATTTCAATTATAGTTCAAGGATGGAAAATACAAAATCATTAACAGATCTAGCTTGGAGATTGCAACCGGTACACAGACAAAAGGTAACATATTTTATTTAAGCTCTGGACAAAAGACATGTTTGATTACATAGATTGATGAGAGTTGGCTATGGCATAAAAGGCTGTGTCATATGCATTTTGATTGCATTGTGATGATTAGTTCAACTAAGGCTGTTAGAGATATACCTATGGTTATGAAGCCCTATAACCCGATATGTAGAGAATGTCAAATGGGTAAATAGGTTAGAACCTCTTTTAGGAATATACAAGATAAATCAAATGATGTGTTTGATCTTATTCATACTGATTTGTGTGGCCCTGCAAGAGTTAAAAGTTTTCATGGTGATAGATGTTTCATGCTAATCATTGATGATTATTCTAGAATGATGTGGGTTACCTTTTTTAGAGAAAAATCTGAAGCATTTGAAAAGTTTAAAATATTTAAGGCCAAAGTGGAAACTGTGTGTGTGAAAAGTGAACCTGTATCTGTATCTGGAATACACAACACTTCAATTAAGTCATTACATGTATGGTTAGACATATATAAACATGAATAATAAAACCATAACAACTCGACCCATTGCCTTCTACTAGATGTGAGTTTAGATTGCTCTCAGATTGCTAAGCTATCCAATGACTAGACAACACCTAAACGAAGGATTTTTAATCTATATGAGCATGAATATGAACTAAATGGATGCAAGATTTAAGCTAGATATGCAAGGTTAATATAACATGATTTAAGCAATATATGAATATTTAATATGCAATATCTCAATGCAAATTCCCAATGAACCTAGAGAAAAAACAACATAATAACAATATATTCTCAGGATTTTTGAATGAGAGATGAGAGCCCAAATTTATAGAAAATTCAGAAAGAAACCAAAGGCTGAGATCAAATGATGATGAGCGGTCAAGATTTTCCAAGAGGAAGCACAATCTAGGTGAATTGATGTGATTGGATGCTTTTCTCAGTTTTAAAGGAAAATGAACTAAAATTAAGAAAAATCAAGAAAAAGACTTATTTATTCTCTATTTCATTCAATTTTAATATTTAATTGTTTTAATTACTTTCTTTGAGATTATTTATCAATTTTTAATTTGCTTTTCAAGATTATCTCCAATTGATTTCTTTTCTCAAATTTTAATTCTTTTTTTGTCAATTAATTCTTTTTTTGATTTATTTCCTTTTTAGAAGATTTTTGCTCATACTTTTCCAATTCCTCTTTCTTGATTTGTTTCCTTTTTTGAAGATATATGGCAAATTGATTTATTTAATTAAATATGAAAAAGATATTTAATTAAAATAAATAAGATAATTGTTTAAAATGATTTACTTGGAATGATTTAATTAAATAAATTAATATTTAATTAATATTGAGTGATTAATTTTGCCATGTGACATTGATGATTTTAGAAATTAATTGCGTGCTCAAGATTTATTTAATTTCCTTTGGTTAGGACCTTGGTGACATTGTCAAGATTAGGGGCCCATGGTTTAGATGACAATTTTTAGGGTATTACATTTGTCTCTCTTTGAATTAATGTGTGAGCAACACATTGGTTCAAAGAATAGTTGATGTCTAGGAGATACCAATTCTAAACTTGATTGATCATGAACCGGATGAAGAGTGAGGTGTTTAGCTTGATTTAAAATGATGAAGCTGAATAGAGTTGATTAAAGCGATACTAATCCCAAACTTGATTGAACTAGGAATGATAGAGAGAAAAGATACCAAGCTTGAAATTGATTGATCAAGAAGTGGATCTTACTAATCTAGAACTTGATTGAACTAGACACAGCAAGTGAAGATAAAATTGATCTTGAACTTGATTGATCAAGATACAATGAGCAAAGATAAACTGTCTAGCTTGATTCAATGCGATGAAACTGAACACCTACTTAGATTGAGTGTGATCAAAGATACTCTTTAAACCCTTCATTGAGTTTAAATGAATAATTAGCTTGATGAAAAGTGATGAAACTGATTAACGTTAAGAGATTGATTCAGACGAAGACAAATATCAACTTGATTTGAAGCGATGAAACTGATATGCCCCTAGTGATTGATTCGATTCAGATGATTGAGAGATCTCAACTTGATATAAAGCGATGACGTTGAGATGCCCCTAGCAATGAGGTCTTGTTTGATATTTAGGAAATATTAGCTTCTCGACTTGCATTGAAGATTTTTGAAAGAAATTCTCAACTTTGAGGTCATGAGGTTGTAAGGTCACAAGTATGCCCCCTCGGGAGCGAAATCGAAAGATAGCAAGGGTTCATGATTTTAGGCAATTTTTAGCGATGATACTTAGTTGAGCACCAAAATGATTTAGAGGAATATTTAAAAATTTGGCGATGATGTTGAATTGATCACAAAGTTGTTTTGTAGAATTGAAATTGAGATTCAGTGTTTGATTGATAAGAAATTGAGCGAAATTTGAAGAAAGAATGAGCTTTTGGTGAAAAGCACTAAGTGGTCAAAATTTTGTTAAATTGACTAGTAGAATGATCTTGAATTTCGATTTCAATCTTGAAAATGGAATTAGAATGGGTGAATTAGCTAAGGGTACAATTTTCATGTCCATCGAAGCAAGTTGAACAATTAGGGTTTTGGCTATATATGGGTAAAAAGTGTCATTTTCAATTTATTTGAACCCTCCAAGTTTGAAAATTCAAAAAGCCTTCTATGAAGAAAAATGGTGGTTCCCACTCGTGAGCATCGATTCGAGCACCAGAGATGACATAATCAACCTCAGAACTATGAGGCAGCAGTAAGTGAATGATCTTAAGCCTATTATTCATTTCAATTTTGAATTTTTTTTGTTGATTTTTCAAGTTTTTGGCACATTGAAGTCAGGTTTTCTCATTTTGTCGTGCGAGACAGGATCCTATCTTGTACGACAATCTATTAAAGTTTGTTTTGTCATTTAAGGCCATTAGTTTTGTCATTCGAGGCCCACCCGTGTGTCATATGACAACATTCTTAAGAGAGCATTTTGTTGTTCGAAGTCTAATCTTTTATCGTATGGGAGTTTTTTGTCATACGGGGCCTAATCCTGACCTGTACGAGTTTCTACATTTTTGTGTTTTATCATTTGGAAAACAGTGAGCATTTTTGAAGGTCTAAACTTGAAATTTTGATTTTGTAATTGATGTAGTTGGATTTGCATGATGATTTACTTCTCTTGTAGGCTTATTCAGGATGTTTTTTGATGCTTCGTTGTTTGATTTTTTGCAGGTTCGATTGCCTCATGTGCTCTTTAGGTGTGTTTATCCACCTATGATGACTTTAGTTTGGCAGCTTTCAGTGGTTGAGCAGGCACATATTGATTTGTGCGGTTTGACGCACCTTCTTAGATTACCAGATATTCATGTGAATCACAGTATACTCACATCATTAGTTGAGCAATTTCATTCAGAGCATAATACCTTTCATTTTCTAGTTGGGGAGATGACCATCATTCCCAAGGATGTTTATAGGATTCTTCGTATTCCTTTTGTTGGGGTTAGGGTGTATTATGATGTAGCGCAACTTCCTAGATTGCAGGTGGTCAAGCATGTATTTAGGGATCTTGATATCTTGACACGTGCCATCAGTTGGGACGTCATGATGAGTAGGTACAGTGAGGAGTTTCCTCTTGCTTGTGTTCTAGCAGTTTTATTGGGTGCTTTCTGATGCCAGATAGGGGATAGCAGGGATTCCAGTGTGGATGGGGCAGGATGATGGAGAGGTTGATGGAGACCCCTCAAAGACTAGGTTAGGGTTCATGTATATTAGCACACATGTATCGCAAGATGCATGAGATTGTGTATAGAGAGGGGAAGAACATGGTGATAGGTGTTTTGATCTTACAGATATGGGCTTGGGAGCACCTCCCAGTATGCTAGCTGATTGTAGATGACAGTAGAGAGCCTGGTTAGTTGATTGTGTACAGGTATTCAGGTTATGTTACACAGCCCCATCTAGGCAAGACTGATTTTTGGAGAGATAGCTGGATGACCTAATAGTTGTTATATGGAGACCTTATAGGGGCTTAGAGCCATGGGATGACTGGAGGATCGTATGTAGGGATATTTTTGTTACACGTCCACTCATTGGCAGATCGTAGACTGTAGTGCAACAATTTGTGGTAGCTCGAGTGATGAGGCAGTATGGGAGGCCTCAGGGGATCTTGTAGGAGTATACAACATACGCGATATATGCTGATGAGGAGAGGCGGGGATGGTCACCAAGGTTATCATATGCCTTGAGTATGCAGGAGTTGACTAGATTGCAGAGACTTCGATGGGATTACATGGATGATGTTGCGGATGCGGGGGCATTTCCCCAGTATAGGGATTGGTTCCAGTAGCATCCATTCCCTAGATTCATAGATCCAGTAGAGAAGGCACCTCGTATAGAGGAGGTAGAGGATGATGCCCCTATATAGGGATAGGGACAGAGAGACGAGGCTCCGAGGCGAGCAGGTGGCGATCCTGGTGCTAGTAGTAGCATGATACCAATTGGTGGTAGGTAGCAGAGAGGAGAGGGTGGATCTCTAGGGACTATTGGAGTGAGGCTTGGTGGAGTGAGGGTGTCAGAGGGTGGAGGAGAGGAGGAGAGAGAAGTGTCAAGATAGGTCCGCCAGAGGAGAGAAGAGAAGGGGGGAGCCAGAGGTGGAGATGGAGGAGGGGATAGAGTTGGAGATGGAAGCATATAACCTGCAAGGGATGAGGGGGTTGACACAACACGGTCGATGAGAGAATGCCTAGCGAGGTTACAGTCATATTTGACAGTGGCACAAACTCAACTGGCAGAGCGAGACTAACAACTAGTGGAGCTTAGGGCTGAGCGCGATCATCAGGTCATAGAGATGAGAGAAAAGAGGAGGGTAGATATCGATGCTTTGCGGTAGGAGGTTTTGCACCAGACCAATTGGGTGGCTTATTATGTTGCATCTTATAGGGTAGTTGTTCGTGTAGTGCATTAGGTTGTACCGTACTCACAATATATGGCACAATACAAGGGAGCTCAGGCACCTCATCAGGATCTCGGTCAGCAGGCTCAACCTCCTCCACCAGGCGATGAGGGAGAGGCTGAGCTAGATATTCTATTTGTAGCTCTGATATTTTTTTGTAGACAAGCCCAATTTTTGTAGCCTATACGATGCTTGCTTTGATGGTTGTTTGTATATGTCTTTTGACATTTTTTTGTACTTTGAGACTTTATACGATATATATATACGAGATATGATTTGACTTCATTGTACTTGTGTTGATTCAATTATGAGATGTTGTTCTATATGCTTTAGTCTATAAGTATGCATTTCTTTTTCAGTATGGATGTATGTAATGCAGATTAATATGGATGTTTTATTTTTGCTTCTTTTTCATGCAAATAAATGATGATGCAAATGAATGATGAGAATGAGTAACCAGTAATGTAAATGTTCATTTTTCTTCATGCAATAATATGAATGCAAGTAAGTATAAAATGAAATGTATGGATCTATATAAGAGGCTTAGGTATGCAACTAACATCTCAATACACAAGTACTCGATTGGAGAAACAATGATGAAAAAGAGACCACTTAGCGAAGAAATGATGATGCTTCCAACTTCTCATTCAGAAGATAAAGAGATCAATGTTACCATACCGAAATCACTCTAAATTCACAAGATGTAGAATGAAATGAAAAATGAGATGCAAAATGAGATGCAATCCTAAACCTAGTCACTAGATTTTGAAAAGATTAATTTTCATCATTGAGCATTTTACAACCACAGTAGGCAGATTAGAGTTCCTTTCTTTTCATGTGCAATATTGATTATCTTGTCTGTAATGACCCTTTTTTTGTTCATATCCTTGGACAGATTGTGCAAGGACTTGGATTGCATGATAAAGAAATTCTCTCAAAATAGAAAAAGAAATGATGGGAACCTCCCTGTAGCATTCAAATAAGTGGAATCGAGGTATGTGCGGTGATTTCACCTTAATGTGAAGGTACTTATCATAGACACCCAACCAATTAGATGTTTTTAGATCATCGGAATCATTCCTACAAGTAGAAAACAAAGAAAATATTATGCCCCCAATCCTTGCTCCTCTTAGTCAAGATAGACTTCCTCAAGTTACTCAGAGGGATAATAATTGAAAACCAATATAAAAGACAACACACAAAGAAAATTTCATGCATATCTCAAACAGTTTAGTGATTGTTTTTAGTTTTTTTTTGCTTGTGTACTCAGTGATAAAATTCTTCAATAGTCAGGAGACAGTTGACTGACTCGGAGTGGACGACCAAGTTTCACTGATGTAAAGATCACTTGGATGATACTACTTAGGACATGCAAATTTCTCAACCAATTTCCCTAAGACTAGGACAGTGATTGATTGCAAGCCATAAGGGTTCTACAAGAACCAAGATGTCACGAAAGTGACTAAAAGATATGTACAAGCGAAATCAAAGATGCATGAAAGCGGGAATGCCAACATTGTGTTGATAGATGGAGCACTTGAGTACAAGAGGTGCCTGTTTGCCAGGTTTTCACCTTCTTGGTAGAGATGCATTTTTTTTCTTACTGAGGTGCCTGTTTACCAGGTTTTCACCAAGGCATTTTCTCTCTTTTTCCCTTTTTTTTTTCTTTTTTTTTTTCGATTTTTTTAGGACTTTTTCTAATTTTTAGGATTTTTTCAGGATATTTTATGATTTTTAGAATTTCTTTAGGACTTTTTTATGATTTCAAGAATTTCTTCATGACATTTTATGATTTTTAAAATTTCTTCAGGACTTTTTAGCTGTATAGGTTGCTGGAATAGAGAATATTTAGGTGAAGAATTTCTTTAGATGGATGGTGTTGATCGGTTCGTAGAGTTGTTCTCCTTCCAATGTTGAGAGTTGATAGGAACTAGAACCAAAAGCTACAGTAATGATATAGGGACCCAGCCAGTTGGGTTCAAACTTCCCTTTGTTGTCTTGAAACTGTTGATTTTTAGGATTTTCTCTTAGAACTAGGTCAGCAACCTGAAATTCTCTTTGTCGTACCTTCTTGTTATATCCTCTGGACATTCTCTTTTGATACACTTTGAGATGATCAAACACCACTTGCTGATGCTCATCCAGCAATTCGATCTCTTGCAATCTAGATATTCTATAGTCTTCATCAGTAACAAGACCTTGCAAAGAAACTCTTAGAGACAGTATTTCCACTTCAATAGGTAATACTGCTTCGGACCCATACACCAAAGAAAAAGGTGTAGCCCTAGTAGGCGTTCTGATACTTGTTCTATAAGCCCATAGGGTAGGATTGAGCTGCAGATGCCAATCCTTTCCAAATTTATTGACTGTTCTGTGTAAGATAGTCAACAGATTCTTGTTAGATGCTTTGACTTGTCCATTACCTTGAGGGTAGTATGCAAATGACCAATGTTGTTTTATTTTGAATTTTTCACAGAGTTCATTTAGATCTTTGTTCTTGAACTGTCCTCCATTGTTAGTTATAATGGATGAAGGTATACCATACCTGTAGATGATATAATTAAGAATAAACAGAGCTACTTGTTTATTGATTGCTTTGATGAGCAGAACCGCTTCTACCCACTTAGTTAAGTACTTACTGGCAGTGATAATAAATTTGTGTCTGTTAGATGATGCAGGATATATTTGGCCAATTAGATCAAATGCCCACTGTTGAAAGGGCTAGTGTGTCACAAAGGGTATGAGGTCCCTTGCTGGAGCATGGATAAGGTGCCCATGCAATTGACACCTTTCACAGGTTTTCACAAATTTTATAGCTTCTTTTTCCATGTCTAGCCAGTAGTAGCCAGCCCTTAGTAGTTTTAGTACTAATGTTAGACCGTTCAAATGGGATCCACAAACACCTTCATGAACCTCGGATAATGCACATTGGGGCTCCTCAGTTTCTATACATCTAAGCAATGTATTATCTAAACCTCGCCTAAATAGGTTGTTAGCAATGATGACGTACCATGACGCATTTTGGATTAGGTTCCTTTTATTCATTTCGGGAAAGATTAGCAAGGACAACTTGGTCATGTAGGTAAGAGTAAATGTGGCTATAACAAGATGAGTCATGTCCAATAATAGAATAGACCATCTCAGACTCAAGAGAATCATAGGCAGGATAATGTAACTCTTCCACCAGGAATTCAAAGCAAAAATTAGATTCCTGTAGGTGTGGTATAGATGCCAAAGTGGACATTGCATCCGCTACTCTATTTGCTGATCTGGGGATCTACTGAAATGATACAAAGGTAAAGTATTTCTTGAGATCATCCACCATTCTCTTATAAGGCATCAGTTTTTCATCTCTTATCTGATATAGATCATATATTTGGTTGATAATGAGTTGAGAATCTCCATAGATGTGTAATTCAACAATCTTCCACTTGATGACCAGCTTGATCCCATTTACCAAAGCTTCATATTCTTTAATGTTGTTTGTGCAAGGAAAGAGAATCTTGTAAGCTCTTGGGATTGAATATTTTTGGGGAGTAATAAAAATTATTCCCGCACTAGAACCATGTTGAGTGAAAGACCCATCAAAGAACATCTTCCATGATTGTTGAGTAAGGTGCATGATTGATTCATCTAGGAATTCTATATGTAGAGGTTGACTATCTTCAAGTAGAGCATTAGCAAGTTGGTCTGCAATAAAGTGTCCTTTGATGGATTTACGTTCTACATATTTAATATCAAATTCTGTAAGAACCATGACCCATTTAGCCAGTCTTCCTCTAAGCGTTGCTTTACTGAGAAGATATTTGAGCGGATCAATCTTGGCTACTAGCTTAATAGAGTGTGCTAACATATAGTGCCTTAATTTTTGTGATGCAAAGACCAATCCCAAACATGCTTTCTCTATTATAGTGTAGTTCATTTCATAAGACACCAATGTTCTATTGATATAATATATAGCTCTCTCTTTTTTATTTTCATCCTGTTGTGCCAGAAGTGCCCCCAGTGAAGTATCTATAGCTAATATGTATAGGATCAATGGCTTACGTTGAATTGGTGGCATTAATATGGGTGGATTAGAAAAATAATATTTGATTTATTTTAAATGTTGTTCACAATATTGATCCCAGTTGTATTGAACTCCTTTCCTTAATACCTTTGTGAAGGGTTGAGCTTTGTCTGCTAGCTGAGATATAAAGTGCCTTATTGACTAAAGATGGCCCTGTAAACTTCTCATTTGACTAATATTCTTGGGTGGAGGCATTTCCATTATAGCTTGGACCTTTTCAGGGTCAACCTCAATTCTTTTTTTTGAAATTATGTAACCAAGCAATTTTCCTAATGTTACTCCAAATGCACACTTTTTAGGATCAACATAATCTTCCATGTTTTTATGTATCATATCATGGAAGATAGTGGTTACTGCTCTTTGGTAAGTTGCTCCTGCATTCTTTAGCCCATACGGCATAACATTCTAGCAGAAGGTTCCCCATGCACACGTGAAAGCTGTCTTTTCTTGATCTTCAGGCGCTATCTTGATCTGATTGTAACCAGAGAATCCATCCATTAATGAATACATCTCATATCCAACATTCATATCTACTATCATGTCAATGTTGGGCAATGGAAAATTGTCTTTCGAACATGCTTTGTTGAGATCCCTGAAGTCTTTGTCTACCTTTGATATAGGTACAATGTTTGATATCCATTCTACGTAGTCTATAGCTTTGATAAATCCAGCTTTTAGCAATTTTTCTAGTTCATCATTGACTAGCTGTGCCACATGATGATGCATCTTACGGAGTTTTTGCTTGACTAGTTTAACTCCTGGTGTAATAGAGAGATGATGCATGATGAGATCAAGATCTAGTCCTGGCATATCTGAGTATGTCCAAGAAAAATTGATCTTCTTTTCTAAAAAAAGGTTGCTGAAATCTTTTAACTCTTCTGCTGATAGTGATTGAGCTAAATGAATGATATGTGGTGTTTCTTGACTCCCAATATTGACTGGTTGAGTTGGTTCAATCAATATTGAAGACCTTTCTTGGAAGTTAATTGGCAGTATATCAAGTATCTCACCTTCAGGCACCTCAGAGAGGTTTTCACCCTTAGGTACATCCTTTATTTTTACTATTTTTGATTCTGACACTGCCACAACGTGGTTTTTTCCATTAGATCTCTTTTTTTTATTTTTTTATTTTTATGACTGAGATACTTGATGTTTGTTTTAGTCATTTTCTCACTTTTCTCACTGGTGGAAGAGTTCATTGGTTCCACTACATTAAGATAGCAGGCTAGTGTGTAGTCATTGGTAAAGGTGGGTATATTCAAGGGTTGTTTATAAAGAGTACAATCAATCAGTTTAGGATGTATTAAGGATAAGGTTTGAACAAGCTCAGGGGAGTTCAAGGTACTATCACCATGGCTTTGGACCGACCAATCGAGTTCTAGAAGAATACCTTGCGTATGTGTCTCGAGACCAAGAAGAGTTACAACACGATTATCAAAACTCATGTTAGTATTTATCGAACCTAACCCAACCGACCTACTTCTAGCATCGTCACCTACTTCAGACTGGACTACATATCATGGTGTGATAGTAACAGGGTCAGCAGACAACATCTCAACATTCATGACAGATTAGTCATAATGCATTGTTGAATAGTTGTTGTTATAAATAGAGCTCTTGTCTGAGTTATTAGAGTCATAAGATAAAGTTTCTAACTTGTCTTCAAGTGGCTTAGTAAAAGTATATATAGTATCAATACCTACATCTTTGATGCTGCAAGTTCCTTCATGATTTAATTCATTGATCACTTGTATTTGACACACTTGTGGACATAACCTTGATAGTTTTGTTGATCCATGTCGTCTGTTCCATTCAGCTTCTTCTGGACTGATGACTAGTTTTGTTTCTATAGCTTCTAATTCTTCTTTTGTAATTTCATACCTGATTTGTCCTATCTTATTAGAAGGAGAGTTAGTAGGTGAAGAAATTGCTTGTGTCCTTTCTTCCTCCAACTATTGTTCATAGTCTTCTTATCTTTTTAATCTGATTTCTTCAATTTCCTTTTACATTTTAGGCGTATCAGCTCTTGTGCGTCATCTATGATATCACTGGATTCTTCAAGGGTTTTTGTAGTAGATGTATCTGAGATGTGGTCTGGACCCCATTCATACTCATTTGAATTAGTTTTTGAATCATCTACTTGTTGTATGTCAGTATATGTGACTGAAATGTTCAGTGGTGCAAACAATCCTCTGATTCTATATACTTCGTCTCTCATTTCCTCTGGGACTCTACTTCCTGTGGTATTATAAATGATATAATTGGAGCTTGATTGCCATCTGTTTCCTCTCTCTGGGTTGGCAATTCTTCTTGTCCATCGTCGCACTCTTCCTGAGTTTGTTGATTATTAATTTCTTGTGTTGCTAAAGGTAGTACCTTTTTCTTCCACTTAAGTTGATGGTGGGACATGTTCTTCTGATCTGATGACTTTCTTGGATCATATCTCAGTCCAGCTTTATCATTGGTAGACTTAGTTTGTAACTGAATAGGTTCAACAATATCTTCTTGACGCTTTCCTAGAGGACCGGTACTTGAATAACCCATGCATTGAAGCATCTTATAGCCTGAACCATATTGTGTCAGGCAAATCTCACGATGTCGTATTTCTTTGTTTGCACTATCTTCTTTGAAAAGAGATTTGAGAACATCATCCTCTTCTATTTCATCTGCAAGAGAAGTAGAGGACTATATAAAGAGACCATCATTAATGACTTTTAGAGTTGAAGTTTGTGGCTTCATAACCTCTGATGCTTTTCTCGACTATCTTGGTGATGGAGGAAGAGAAATTAGTGAGAGTATAGGCTCTATCTTGTAGCCATCTGTGCCAGTGTTTGTGATTTTCAATTTCTTTTCTATATATTTCAACAAAGATTCTGAACTTTCAACTATAGAGGCTTCTCTATTATGAGGAACAAAAGCATCAACACTCTGTGTTAATGCATTGCAGGTATAGCTCGTGTCGGCAAGACTATTGACTTCAATTCCATTATAAGGAAATTTCAAGAACTGATGATACGTAGATGGTACTTCTTTCATTTCATGAATCCATGGCCTGCCCAGTAAGATGTTGTATGAAATATGAAGATCAAGGACCTGAAAAATGACATCTCTTTCTACAGGTCCTACCCTGATTGGTAATAGTACCAGACCCTTAGAAGTTCTTTCTTCTTCATCATAAGCCTTGATTGTTATTTTCTTTGTTGGATCAATAATGTTTTCAGAAAATACCAGTTTTGTTAGTAGATTGTAGGTACAAATATTCAACCCAACACCTCCATCTATCAAAACATGTTTAACTTGGTGTTTATGGATCATAGCTTAAATGTGTAATGGTTGGTTATGCAGGTGACTCAGTGAGTTATCATCTTCTTCAGAGAAAGTGAGGTAATGAGGTGAAGTCAAGTTACCCACCATAGATTGAAATTGATCCATATCTAAATATTTAGGGATACTAGTGGTGAGCAAAGCCTTGTCCAGGATCTCTCTATGAGTAGAAGAGATCTTAAGCAGTTACAAAATGGAGATTTGAGCATTGGTTCTTTTCAATTGTTCCACAATACTATAACTAGGAGAAGATGATAAAGCCAGCTATTTTGATTTGGCCGTGATTGTGTCTGTTTGTCTATTTGGAGGGATTGATAGGTTTGATGTTGTTTGATCAAAAGTTGAAGAACTAGCTCCTTGGAGAGTAACCTTCTTTTGAGCACGAGTCACAACATTAGCAGTTTGTGCTTGATTTTGTTTATCCTGGATTATGATCACATTGGAATATTCAGGTTGGGAAGACTCAATCATGTTGAGCACGTTATCATTGTTAGTGTAGGTATAACTGACTCTAGATCCTCCCTTGGCTTTTGAGGAATCTCCTTGTTCATAAGTTGGTAAGGGATCTTTAAAGGCCTTATGATCAACATTAGTCACATGATTTCCAACAACGATCTTGCCAGCATCAATGAGATCTTGGATTTCATGTCATAGTTTCATGCAATTGCTTATATTATGTCCCTTGTTCTGATGGTAGTCACAACATTCGGTTTCTCTCCACCATTTGGGTTTAATTTCTGGGTCATATGGTCTAGAATTGTCTGGCAATGTTATTAGATTATTTTCCAATAAAGTTTTAAAAGATTATTCATATAATTCATCTAGAGGATTCAAATGGGAATGGGCATATTATGTCCAGAGAATATTGTTTTGGTGATTTATCTTTGTTTTTCAGTTCTGTGACCTCAGTTTGTAACGCTTGCATTTGTTTGTTTAGCATTCCCAATGATGTCTCTTCCTCTTTAGTGATGACGGATTCCACATTATAACCAGTAGGAAATTTGGTGCCTTGCTTTACTAATTCTAGGAAATAGTCTTCTTTTTCTCTAGCCATGATGACCTTCATCATTTTTCGGAACTCTTTATCATTTTGACATCTATGTATTTTGACCTCGGGAGGTTCAGGGATTTCAAATTCAGTTGATGAGGACTCATTGTTAGTGGCCTGATTGTTGAAGTTGTCATAAGTGTCTCATTTACTAGCTTGTCTTTCTTGCCTTTCTCCAGACATGGTGGGAGATAGGGACTGAACAAAGATTGGTAGATCGTAAACTGGTATTTGTGACGAGGACGGTTTATTTGGAAAGAGGTTTTCTACAAAGAATGGATTGTCGTTTGATGAAAAGGGTGTTTCTTTTTCTTTATATGTTTTGCTACGAGAGTTTCTGGTTTGAACAGGCATTTGCAACTGACTGGACCGAGAGCTAGATGTGTTGCAGAAGTCAAGATCAAATTGTAGCTAGTTATTCATTTAACGTAGTGATTGAGAGAAGTTACTAAGATCTGGTCTAGTTTCAGGAATGATCTCTCCTGTGTAAGACGTTATCTAAGTTAACTTAGGTTTTGATGAGATGTTGATTGAACTAGCTTAAAGATGATCGACAAAATCATGCAACACAATGAGAAGGGTACACTATTAAGGTTGTTTATGCTTAGGGGGATGATGACCAGCTTTATGGTCACTGTAGACTGATGTGGGCAGGTTTGATTGTTCTATATTGACAAAATTAGAGATTCGTATGACAAGATTTACTGAGCTGGACAACAATTTAATAGTTCCAGGACAACAACAGTTTTGTTTCGTACGAGTTGCTGCCGAGTACCATACGATAGATGGGTATGTCTAGGATGACAAAAGATTCAGTACAATTACGTATTGTATGACACAAGATTTAGCTTCAGATGACATACTATTGGGTTTTGTATGACAGAGGATTGAGCTTAGATGACAAATAATCAGACTTATATGACATAGTATATGGTGCAGGATGATAAATAATCAGATTCGTACGACTGTTAATAGGACAAAGACAAAATTTTTGAGTTTTTCAATAGCTGAGTATGACAACTGACTTTGACCAATTATGAGATGGACTAGTTTTTTTTACCAAGATAGACAAGTTTTGGACAGAATTTTGACTTAGTGTAGACTAGTTCTGACATGGACAAAGTTTTTGATCACTGAGTTGTTTCTTGTTTTCTCCAATTTGGGTATTCTAGTTTTAGTTTGAGGGATGAAAACATAGAAAACATGCAATATGAATAGTAACTCCAATCACAACATGCAAACCCTATGTAAGTTGGCTTAGTGAAGAAAACCTTTGCTTGCTGACTTAGGTACACACCCAATAGCTAATCAGAATATGACTACTGAGTCTCACGCAATGGATTCTCAACACCGTATTAGCCGACTCCAAACGCTAATGGGGGCACGATATGGCAAGTGTCTTGGGAGAGGTACTATCTCTCTTGCACAAAGATTATCAACCTTTCGGAGGTGAATTGGGTAGCTTCTAATTTTAAATGGATCTAAGGGGTCTGTTTGGTGCGTCGAGGTATAAACTCAATTAAGAGGTCTCCCAGCCTTGAAAACCAAGGTTCAATATACCTAAAGGTACTGAGGAGAGCTATTACCGAGCACTGCCATTGACTTGATTTTCATCAAATCATGTTTATTTTATAGTGGGTTGGAGTACTTGGCATTTAGTTGTTCCCACTTAGGTCGTTCCCCTCACACCGGTCGTAATGACTTTAAGAGTTTTTAAGCTCCTCGAGAGGGCAGGACTGCCAAAGATGTACAAATCTCAAACAAAGAAAATGCCTCAAGGGTTTGGATTTTTGATTGTCTAAAAAGACAAGAGCATACTCTCCTACCTCTTAGAATTTACCTAAAATGTGAAATACAAATTTGTTCTTTAACCAGATAGCAAGTTAGGTGCATAAAAAATTATTTTAAAGAATACCTGATGTTTGGTTGATTTTCTTTAGGCAACCTACAAAAACAACATATCAATAGTCATGTTGTTTTTAATCTTATTCTTTGACAGGCGTATGTTTGATTGATAAATTCTTTGACAAGCGTCTTGCAAGAAACTGGTTAAGCTATGAAAATATTAGGCAGAGAGAAGATGATCCAAGGTTAGCGTTAGTGTAATCAAAATTTGGACAGAAAACCTAAAAAGTGAAATTTGTTTTAACCCAGAAGAATACAGCATCATACGACAATTATCATAGAGTGAAATGACAAAGGCTTTTATCGTACGAGTTAGAACTAAGCATAGGACGCCAGAAGATAAAATCAGATAATCAGAATAGCATGTTGTATGACACCATTTTTTGATTTGTATGACAAATAAAAGGCTTCGAAAGAATGTCGTATGATGCAATAATACCACTCGTACAATATTTCACAAAGATTGTACAAACGAAACCTATAGGTTTTTAAATGAAGTGATTTTGAGGCTGAAAAAATAGTCTTCTGCCCCATGGTGGGCACCAAAAAAGTGTGTGAAAAGTGGACCTATATCTGTATCTGGAATACACAACACTTCAATTAAGTCATTACATGTATGGCTAGACAAATATAAACATGAATAATAAAACCATAACAAATCAACCCATTACCTTCTAGTAGATGCAAGTTTAGATTGCTCTTAGATTGCTAAGCTATCCAGTGACTAGACAACACCTAAACGAAGGATTTTTAATCTATATGAGCATGAATATGAGCTAAATGGATGCAAGATTTAAGCTAGATATTGAAGGTTAATCTAACATGATTTAAGCAATATATGAATATTTAATATGCAATATCTCAATACAAATTCTCAATGAACCTAGAGCAAAAACAACATAAAAACAATATATTCTCCAGGATTTTTGAATGAGAGATGAGAGCCTGAATTTATAGAAAAATCAGAAAGAAACCAAAAGCTGAGATCAAATGATGATGAGTGGTCAAGATTTTCCAAGAGGAAGCACAATCCAGGTGAATTGATGTGATTGGATGCTTTTCTCAATTTTAAAGGAAATTGAAGTAAAATTAAGATAAAATCAAGAAAAAAAATTGATTTATTCTCTATTTCATTCAATTTTAATATCTAATTGTTTTAATTGCTTTCTTTGAGATTATTTATCAAATTTTAATTTATTTTTCAAGATTATCTCCAATTGATTTCTTTTCTCAAATTTTAATTCTTTTTTTGTCAATTAATTCCTTTTTTGATTTATTTCCTTTTTTGAATATTTGTGCTCATAATTTTCAATTCCTCTTTCTTGATTTGTTTCCTTTTTTGAAGATTTATGGCAAATTGATTTATTTAATTAAATATGCAAAAGATATTTAATTAAAATAAATAAGACAATTGTTTTAAATGATTTACTTGGAATGATTTAATTAATTAGATAAATATTTAATTAATATTGAGTGATTAATTTTTCCATGTGACATTGATGATTTTAGAAATTAATTGTGTGCTCAAGATTTATTTAATTGCCTTTGGTTAGGACCTTGGTGACATTGTCGAGATTAGGGGCCCATGGTTTAGATGACCATTTTTAGGGTATTATAGAAACTGAGACAAGATTAAAGATTAAATGTTTGAGATCAGATCATGGTGGAGAATTAACATCCAGTGAGTTTAATAACTTTTGTGACAAGCATTCTATAAGAAGCCAATTTTCTGCTCCCCAGATGCCTCAGCAGAATGGAGTTGTGGAAAGGCAAAAAAGAACTATCTTCGATGCTGATAGAATAAATGATGATGGAAGCTAATCTACCTCATATCTACTGGAGAGAAGCAATGAGTAAAGAGGTTTACACATTCAACATAGTACATATTAAAGGAGAAACCGGTAAGACACATTATAAATTATGGTTTGGCAATACACCTACAGTTAAGTATTTCAGAATTTTTGGTAGTAAATGTTATATCACGAGAGATGATACTATTGGGAAATTTGATCCTAGAAGTGATAAGGCATATTTCTTGGTTATTCTAATGAAAGAAAAGCATATAGATGTTATAACAAGAGATTCTGGAGAATTGTGGAGACTGCTAATGTCAAAGTAGATGAGCTGAGCAAAAGTCAAATCAGAGTTTATGAGAAGGAAATGACAGTGGAAATGATTATATCTGAACTGGTATCACCTTTACCGGAACAAAGAGTTGAACCAGTTACTCTAGCAACATCAGAGAATTCTATAGTAACTGAAGAACAGGGAAGAGGAATAGAGAGTTAGAAGACTCCTAGGTATTTGAGATTGAATCATTCTGAAGATCAAATCATTGGGGATAACATCAATGGAGTGATGATAAGAAAAGACTAGCAACTAATCAGGTATGTTTAATTTCACAAATTGAACTAGTATCAGTAATGGAGGCATGTAAAGATGAATTTTGATTAAAAGCTATGGAAGAAGAATTAGATCAGATTGAGAAAAATAACACATAGACTTTGGTTCCCCGACCTAAAAATAAAAATGTTATTGAAACTAAATGGGTTTTCAGGAATAAATTGAATGAGGATGGTAAAGTTATAATGAATAAGGCTAGATTGGTTTGTAAAGGATATTCTCGAAAAGAAGGAATTGATTATGGAGAAACTTTTGCACTAATAGCTAGGATTGAAGCTGTAAGATTATTTCTTGCCTATGTTGCTTATAAAAACTACAAGGTTTATCAGATGGATGTTAAATGTGCATTTTTAAAAGGGGATATTGATGAGGAAGTTTATATTGAGCAACCTAATAGTTTTTCACTATCAGATGATAGTGATATGGTTTGCAGGTTAAGGAAAGCTTTATATGGATTAAAACAAGCACCTAGAGCTTGGTATGCAAGGTTGGATAAATATCTTTTGAAGCTTGGTTTTACTAAGGCCAGTGCTGACAGTAATTGATATTATAAAATCACTGATGATGATATACTAATTGTTGAAGTATTTGTTGATGACATTATTTTTGGAGGTGAAAATAAATTATGCATAGAATTTTCTAAGAATATGGAGAAAGAATTTGAGATGTCTATGATTGGTGAGATGATTTTTTTTTTAGGTTTGCAGATTACTCAGACTGAAAAAAGGTATTTTTATCTATCAAACTAAATACGCTAAGGAATTGTTGAAGAAATTTGGTATGAGAATTATAAACCGATAAGTACACCTATGGTTATAAGTGAGAAATTGATAAGAAAAGATGTTTCTGCACTGGTAAATCCTCCAAGATACAAATCTATGATTTGAGGTATACTTTATTTGACTTAGACTAGGCCTAACATTATGAATGTTGTTTGCATTGTTTCAATATTTTTTAGTGATCTTAGAGAAAATCATGAGATGGCGGTGAAAAGGATTTTTAGATACTTGCAAGGTACATCAGAATATGACTTATGGTACCCTAAGGATGATAACTTTACTATATGTGAATATATAGATGTTGACTGGGTTGGAGATATTGATGACTAGAGAAGTACTTCCGGTGGAGCTTTCTTTCTTGGAAAGGAGTTGGTTTCATGGATCAACAAGAAACAGTCATGTACTTCTTTATCTACTACTGAAGAACTAAAGCTGAGTATGTTGTTGTTGCGACTAACTGTACACAAGTTTTATGGATGAAGCAAATGTTGAAAGATATAAAGGTGGATTGTGATGCACCGGTAGTTATTCATTGTGATAACTTTGTTGTTATTGATATATCAAAGAATCTAGTATTTCATTCTAAGACAAAGAACATATCTATCAAGTATAACTTTTTGAAGGGGAAGGTGGAAGCAAATGAAGTTAAATTGGTTTATGTGAATACTAAAGAATAGATGGCAAATATTTTCATGAATCCTTTATCCAAGGAATCATTTGAGTACCTAAGAGACAAATTGGGGGTTTTTGCCCCTCTGACAGAGACTTGATTGATGCAGGTTGGAATCAGTCCGACATACATTATCAAAGATATTATTCATTCTAGCACTAATGTGGGATGCTACTGCTTAGGGGGAATAGTCAGCTTTGAGATTCAAAGGCTTATGTTCTTGCTTTGATATTTTTGTCATATTTTTGGCATTAATGTCAAAGGGGGAGAGATAATGATGTGAAAAATAAATTCAAAACTTTATAGAGATATTATTCAAAGGGGGGGAGATATTGATATTCAGAGCTATATGAGAGAGATTGCTAGTTGTCTTCCATAGGCAGAGACTTGTTTGGCATTTCTTGGTACTTAGATGTTTTTCACATCTAGTGTTGCCATCAATGCCAAAGGGGAGATTGTTGGCCATTTGGTGGAATTGATTATGTGTTGCATTGATGTTTTGTCATTGATGGCAACACTAGCTATTTGGATGCTTTACCGATACCCTTCTGGCCTTGGTAGGTTGAGTAGTTTTTGGTTAACTTGGATCCAACATGATCCGGTAGACTCCGATATAATCTGGTGATAGAATTGACCTATTCATGATACTCATACTCATATTTGGTCAGTTGGTTTTAGTCTAGTGATTGGATGTTATCCTTCTTAGTTAGAAGATTGGTTTCTAGTTCCGGCGAGGGTTTCACTGGCAGAGCTTTTGGTGGAGATCTTTGATGCATTGCATAATTGGTGTTGGTGTAGCTTCTGATGGAGTTTCAGGATGTTGTTGGTGATCATGTTCGAGATTGCATTTAGAGATCATTACTGAAGCGTGTGAACCTATACTTGGTCTCAATTGATCTAGGTTATGGACCGACATTAATGTAACATGTGGATAGGACCTATTGTTGTATTTCTGGTATGTATTATGTGTGGATATTATTTGTTTGCTATAAGGCTGACATGGTTTGTAATTATATAATTGGTTTATTATTTGGTGGTCAACCTGATTGTTTATGGTCGAGGGTTTGTATAAATAGTTGTAAGATCTCATTGTAAATATTCATGGCTATTGTAAGAGGTCATGGTCAAGGTTTGTAATGTGCGAATAATGTAATATCATTTAGGTAGAGGAGTTGGTTGATCATTGGAGATCAAATTGGGTTTGTGTAAGAGGATTTAGTCCTTTGGTATTGAGCTTAACCAGAACTATACTCGGGCATAAGAGATGCTATCTTTTGTAGTTCAACACTTCACCAGATTGTAGTATGGATTTATATGTAGTTAGTGAGGCTCCTTTTGTGATGAGCAGTGTGCTCTAGGCTGTTGTCCTTCCTACAAGTGTAGGCCCTTTCATTATAATTCACATACTTACTGCATAAGTATTATCTAACTGTGGGTAGGCTTCCCACCATGGTTTTTCCTCTACTGGGTTTTCCACGTACAAATACTGGTGTTGTGTGGATGGATTTTATTCTGTGATTATTGTTTATGCTTAATTGGATTAACTTCTATTCTGGTATTGTTGTTTTGGGTTTTGGTATTAAAGTTTAAATTGCTAATGCTTCCGGTAATCTGTGACAACTTATTCACCCCCCTCTCAGTTGTCTTACATTTCTTTGAACTGTCTAATAGAATATTGACAAGAGATGTGAGTCAACAAAAAAATAATTACCAACAATAAGGGATTGGTATACTTCAACTAAAAGCATCAAGCATTTGGCTATGTACTCGTATCCTCAACAGAGTCGCCAAAAAAGAATTGGGTGAATATTTTGTACTCAAATGGCTGATAAAAAATGGTTGATTCAACCATAGTTATTTTTAGATTGTATCTCTCCTCACAAAGGGGAGGTTTCCTTCTATTTATACCATAACAACTAATATCTAAACTATAATTATAAACACTAATTTACTCATTGGGTATTACACTCATTAATTTATCATAAGGGGTATCAAAAATGGACTCACTAGTGGTGGGGGAATGGATAAGATTGAATGGAAACTATGTGTGAAATGATAGAGCCAATTGCCATAAATGAAACAATATAAATGGAAGGAAAATATTGTTCAATTGAAACAATAGAAATAGAAGGAAGAGATTGCACATTAGTAACCTAAGGAGCTTTTGTGACAAAAATAGGAGTAGAAACACTTGCAGCCACCTCTGGTGTAGGTCCTTGTGCTAATGTGGCTGGAAGCTTGAGTAAATCCTCCTCTTTGAATTCTTCATATTGTTCCTCTCCTTCTTGCTCACCTTGGCCTTCGGTTGGCTCCTTAGTTTTGTTTTCAGCTTGTGCAGATGTTTATCCTTGTTTTGCACCTTTATCATTTCCCATTCTAAATTGGTACTTTAGTGTCTTTTTAGAAGTAGGAAAATCCTCCTTAATCTTGGTTTCAAACTTAACTTTATTTGTGATAGGTCTTTTTGTGTCATTTTTTGAACCTATTTTGAAAGGTTTCACCCTAATTCCCCTCTCTTGTAGCCAAACATTTTTATTTACAAGAATTGGTTGAAATATTTCCCTTATTGAATTTGAATTTTTTGATACCTTTTGATTAAGGGGAGAGGAGTGTTAGTAATCTTTTTTTGTTCATAAGTGGGATCTATAACATCTTCATCATTCTGTATATCTTCTAGAATATCTACAAGATCCAAATTTTTAATTTGTTCCAAAGTTAGCCGATTGTAGAATATCTTCCTCAAATCTAGAGTCATCCCATATTTCCTCATTCTTGTGAACATGGGTAAAGCTCCTCTTGAGCTTATTATTCATTCCTCTATAGTCAAAATCCTCCCTTCTCTTGAACTTATTCATTATGATCCATTGAATTATATTTTCCATAGCCTTGGCCTTATAGGATGTTGTCATTGAATATATGCCAATGGTGAGAGGGAACTTAAATATATCCTTATGTGACTCTAACTACCTTTTGTGCATAATAATTTAACGATATAAATCCATGAGAAAAATATTTTCACTTGGGTATTTGGGAACCATGTATGGACACCCTTCATAATACCTAATCCTGTTGTACATGAAGGTCAAAAATTGGAGATACAAAAAACTATACTTATTAATAGTTCTTCAAGCTTCATCAAAAACTCTTTTCTTATCAAGCTTCTTATCAAACAAACACATGTAAGAACTAAAGAAGGAATCATTAACTCTTATAAATTATTGGATACTTTCTTTAAGAGTTAACTAAAAAATAATATTTGAACACAGTCACTTGCCTTCTATCACTCTCAGTGGTCAACATTGGAAAGTGTCTCATAGACACTACAACGTAGAAAACATATGATGTCATGTCAAACTTAAGGTTTGTTGTGACCTTTAAGATTTGATCACAAATGGCATCATTGATTTGTTTACCCCAAAATATCTTGGTGTAACCTTTGCTAATAGTGTGAATGTAATGGTACATCCATTCTTTAAAAATTTTAGATGCGAGAAGGCATTTAACCCTACTGAGAAGGGTTATCAATTCAGTAATTTCATCCTTGAAATCACTTTGGTATAGAAATTTTGGCTACCTAGTGATTGCTTTCCTAGGAGTCACAAGATAATTTGAACTTATATTCCTCTTGCATTTGTTTGAAAACATATCATAATTATATGTCTATCATGATTCCATAGTGAGGTCATCATATTCTTCTATAACTAGACATTGGAAGATTTCATCAAAAAATTCCTCGTCTAGCCTTATAAGCACTTTCCTATCTACATCACTTAAATTTTTTCTCTCTTTGTCAAACCAAGCAACCAGTACTAGAACAAATTTTTGATCATGTGCTAACATGAGAAATGAAGAAACCAAATGAATTACATTGTTCAAGATGCACTGCATATGAGCTGGTACTAGTTGTTGGTTTACCCTATCCAAGAATTTTGATATGTCAATATGTCCTTTCTCAGTGTCTTTCATATCATTGATATTGGATGATACTCAGATCTATAGGAACATATTTTAATATATTTGCTTCATCATCTTTTTTCTAGGAAAGGGCTCAAATATCTTGAAAAGAATTGTAGTGTTTTTTTTTGACAATTTTATCGAGAGAAAAAAAAATTATGCTCCTTGTATCAAAAATGTAAATTGAGGTTTAGAACCCAAATTACATACAAGGGTGATTAATCTTATACAAATTGGGGTTTAAAACTCAATTTTTATTTATGACTTTAAACAATATGTTCATTAGGTTTTCAAACTTGATGGACACTTAAGAAAAACATTAATATGTTCATTAGGTTTCAAAACGTAATGAACACTCGAGTGAAAAGTTCTTATCATGTAGGTTAGGGTTTAAACCTAGATCTATACTTTGTAAAAAAAGCCAAATGTCGATCCGAGTTTAAACCCCAACCTACATCCAAAGGTAGTAATGGCAACATGGGTGTATTTCAATATTAGAAACCCGAACTACATTGTAGTGGGTAATATGTGTAGTTTGGGTTTCAAATCATGAACCACACCATACTTAGCACTACAATGCATATTTAGTGTTGTGATGATATGGTGAGGTGTTGGAAAAGGTTTGAAACCTGACCAACACCTAAGATCAAACATGTTGGTCGAGTTTCAAACCCCAACCAACACTTGAGGTATGGATTATGTTGCAAGTGTAAAGGTGTGGTATAGACTTTGAAACCAAGACTACATTGTAATCAAAGAAATTGTAAAATTAGGTTTTGAAGCCTAGGCCACACCTATTGTAAATGGTGTGACATGGAAAAGGAAAAGGTAAGGCAGGGGAACAAAACCCACCTTGCACTTAGAAAGAAATAAAAATAAAAACAAACAAAAATAAAACCCTAAAGAAAACACAAAAGGGAAAATAAAACAAGTGATTGGCAATGAGAAGTAAACAAAAAAAATACTTGTAGATGAATACAAAATATGAACAATCTCAAACTACACCAAAGGAAGAAGAAAAATGGGCTCTTGTAATGATAAATCTCAAGGAGAATTAAAAATAAAATGATGTAAAAAAAGTTTAAAAGGAATATTAAACCCAACTATAAGAGTTTAGGACATGTACATCGGGTCTTAGAACCCTAAATGCACATGCATTTCAAGTATTGAAACTCAATGTGCATGTGCCCTCGCACAAAAATTTTAATTTCAGTTTTAAAGCCCAAAATGACATAAAGAATGAAAAACCTAACTTAAAAACTTGAACCTATAAATTTCAAATGTTGAATTGAAATCCCTATTTGAAGTGATTTTTGAAGGGTTGGACCATTCACAAGGGCAACTGAAATTCACCTGAAAGAGAATTGTTAGAGGTTGTAGTCTACAAAATGGACAAGTTCCGTAGGGGTTATCTTGCTATTGAGCAAGCCAAATTTGGGGATAACAATAATATTTATCACTTGATCTCCTTGTGGATATTTTGTTTGATATCATAGTGTTATTTTTCAATGGTGTATTATTAACTTTCATGTAATGATATGTGGAAAAATAGAATGTTCACTTTATTTTGTGCTTGCATGCTATATTTATGATGAAAACATAAATAATTATGAAATAACAATTCTTTTTATAATATAGATGTTTTAAAATGAAAATAGATTGAAGCATAAATCACTAGATAAATGAAATGAAACCTAAAACCTTTACCTCAATGTATCTCCATCTCCCTATATTGAGCTAAATACAATTCACTTTATTTCTATTGATAATTCTCTAGAATATTTGGAATGTAGATTTATCTAAGGAAATTTTAGCATAATCTAGGCATGCAATGATAACTTTTTTGGAAGAAAAATAGTAGTATGAACTTAATAGAAAATACTTGATACCAAATGGAAGGGAAATGCTTCTATAAATAGAATTTATAAGAGGCTAAATTAAGGATTATCATGAAGAGGTTAAATGGATGGCTAGGATTAAATGAGATTTAGGGATTGGATCAAATATGTAATAATGTGACAAGTGTCACATGGGGGATAAGAATCATCTCAAGAAAGAGGAAAAAGACAAGTAGCAAGAAAAGGATTTGTTAGGATTGTAGGTTTAATGATAGTGATAATTTAAGAATAAACGTGGCTTATAATAGGATTTCCAAAAGGAGAAAGGTTTGAATTTTTGTTAATCATGTGAGAGGTGGGTATTTTAATTTTGGATTTTATTGAAAAGAGGGAGGTGTCTCCTATAGAGACCTAAAATTGTATCAATTCCTACAAAGAAACAAAATAGTAACATTCTTATGTTGTTAAGAAGGTTATTGTTGAATTGTGGTTTATTGAGAATCCATCTGCTATGTCTTCTGAGGTGGATTTTTGGTTCCTTACTATTTGTATGGACCTTATGCTAGACTCTTACATGGTTTGGTCTCTATCATATATTTTCTTGCAATCCTTTTTGTTTGCCTCTAAGGAATTGAATTTTTTTCTTTCTATTTATTAGTTTGATGCAACTTATTTTCATATTGGCAGTTTCTTATCTTTTGATGAGCTTCTTTCTAACGTTGGCATGGAGAATTATTGCATGTAGCTAGGGCTATTCTTATCTGCAACAAGTGTAATGACAAAATTCTAGCATTTGAGAATCTCCTGGATTATGTGGCCCCAAGCATTCAAGCAGTGACTCTGGATGTCTTCACAGGCATCCATTCTCTTCTAGAGATCATGATCATTATTTTTGGAGATCCTTGGGATGTGCCTCCCTTTCAATAGGTTCCTCCCATTGATGTTGATGTTTTGGATGATGCTAATTTGGTTGTGGATGCTACTACTCCTCTTGAAGTTGGGTTGATTAATTGGTTTCTCAGGCCTCTTTGATTGCTCATTTCACTTGTGTATATTGGTGCATTCTCAGTCTTGTAAATGTGGATTGTAATGAACTGGTATTTATTCACTATGATAACTTTGTTGCTATTGATATATCAAAGAATCTGGTATTTTATTCTAAGACAAAGCACATATCTATCAAGTATAACTTTTTGAAGGAGAAGATGGAAGCAAATGAAGTCAAACTAGTTTATGTGAACACTAAAGAGTAGATTATAAACATCTTCACTAAACCATTACCTAAAGAATCATTTTAGTACTTCAGAGATAGATTGAGGGTTTCTACCCCTCCGATTGAGACTTGAATGATGCTAATTGGCATCACTCTGATATGCATTATCAGAGATATTACTCATTCTAGATTGATGTGGTGGTGCTACTACTTAGGGGGAGTAGTCAACTGTAAGAATCAGAGGATCTATGGTTTTTCTTTGATATTTATGTCACATCTTTGGCATTGATGTCAAAGGGGGAGAGTTATTCTTGTGAAATACATGAGGGAGAGATATGTTCCTTAGGGAAGTTTAGTTCAGAGCTTCATTGCTATATCATTTTGTGGGAGATTGTTGGTTGTCTTCCATAGGGGGAGACTTGTTTGGCATTTCTTGGCACTTGGATGTTTTTCACATCTAGTGTTGCCATCAATACCAAAGGGGGAGATTGTTGGCATTTGGAGGAATTGATTATGTGTTACATTGATGTTTTGTCATTGATGGCAACACTGACTATTATGGTTGTTTATTGGTTTCCAGTTGGTTCTAGTAGAGTGTTTGTATTATGATATTGATCTGGTATGTTCTAGTATGCTTTGGTTTGTGGAATTGGTTTGAATCTATCATTCATGCTATTCAGATGTGTATCATAATCATTTGGTTCAAAATTTGATGACTCAAATACTCTCATTTTCTCTAGTAAGCCTTTTGATCGCCAATAAGGGTTTTACCGGCAGAGCTTTGTTGAAGATCTTTTGATGCACGTGATAAGTGGTGTTGGTGCGGATTCTAGATGGCTTTCAGGATGTTGTTGGTTATCTTGTCTATGTTCCTGTTGATAGATGGTGTTGGATTTGTTTTATGGCGACCTATTTTGGGTCCAATGTTATCTAGGTTATGGACCGGTTTATGTAACGTGTTGGAGGATTTTCTTGATGTGTTACCGATGGGATTTAATGATTGGTTTACATTATTTTCAGCCTAAGTTAACTTGCTTGATCATTGGATTGTGGGTTTATATTATGAACTTATTGTATTATCTTATAGGTGGCCTACCTAATTGTTTAGGTCCCGAGTTGGTATAAATATGATGTAAGATCTCTTTGTATATCATGGGAATGGTAATGGGATTTAGGACTATCTATGTGCGAATAATATGGTAATCATATGCAAAGGTTTTTTTCATTCATAGGTGATCAAATTGGATTGGTAAGAGAGGTTTACAACCTCCGGTACTGAGCTTAACCGGAACTATTCTTAGGCATAGGAGATGCTATCTTTACAATTCACTCTTCTTTCTGGATTATAGTCTAGATTTATTTTGTAGTCAGTGAGGCTCCTTTTGTGATGAGCAGTGTGCTCTAGGCTATTGGCCTTCCTGCATGTGCAGGCCCCTCATATTGTAATCGCATACTTACTGCAGAAGTATTATCTAACTGTGGGTAGGCTTCCCACCATGGTTTTTCCCTTTACTGGGTTTTCCATGTACAAATCTTGGTGTCATGTGTTTTGGATGAATGGTAACTATTTGGTGATTTATGTTTATGTTTAATTTCTATATCAGTTATTCCAGTATTTGGTTTATGCATTCTGACATTGAGTTTATGTGTTCCAGTAATAAGAATTTGAATGCTTAAAGTTCTTTAATCTGGTGACAATTGATTCACCCCCCCTTCTCAGTTGTCCTCTGGTTATTTGAGTTGTCTAACTATGGGACCCCTTCCCCTTTTAGATCTATATTTTTGGAGGTTTTCCTAACCTAAATTGTCTATTTTATCTAAAGTTTTGAAGACTAACCTTGTACAAATAGGGTTATAGGAAAAATTTAGGGTTTCTAAGTATTTTAAAATAATTCTCAAATGGTAGAACAATTTTTTCTATGATTTTTAGCTACAATTTAAGGATCATCTTGAGAGCCCACAGTCCAAAAGTTAGCCTCGGATCATTATGTTTGCGTTAAGATATTATAGTTTTAGTTTTTTCATAAATCTTTAATTTTGTGCACAAATAAAAAAAATCTATGATTTTTTAGCTAGATGTTAAGGATTATTTGAGGAGTCTAAAGTCCTAAAATCAGCCTCAGATCATCATGTTTGCATGGGATATTATATTTTTAGGTTTTTTCATAAATCTTTAATTATGTGTGAAAACCAAATATTTTTTAGTTGTAGGTTAAGGATCATCTCAAAAGTCTACAATACAAAAATTTCTCTTGGAACATTAGTTTTGAGTGAGATATGGTAGTTTTATATTTTTTTAATAAATCATGAATTATGGACATAAGAGAATTTTTCCAAAAAAAATACATTTTTGAAAATCTATTAAAAATTAATTAAGGGTATATTCTTTGCATTTTGGCATGTATTTGGAAACTAATTTATTTTATGTAGTACCTTGGCAATAGTTGGGAGAAGGCAGAATATTGAAACTACAAATGGATTTCTTTTAGGGCTTATGTGTTTGTGTTTTTGTAGTTTAGATAACACCTCAATTTATTTAAGAGAATGAACAATTGTCTTTGTGATTGGTGTACTTGCATAATTTATTGTGTTAGACTGAAGTAATATCTATGTACCCTCTTCCCTCATATTCTCATATAAGCATGGGTGTAAGAGAAATATATACAACTTCCCAATTTTTATTTCCAAAGTGGAGATTTCCTTTGGACCTCATCACCCATTGATTTGACCTCCAAGCACATAGATCCACAAAATTATTTAAAGAGTTGAGATCGAAAGTTGTCAGTTCCCTAGTGTTTCAAGACATAAGGTGAAGAGATACTCACTTGATTGTTTGGGTCTCATTCTTGTAGATAGATTGGTGTTCTTAGTATTTCCTCCACTATGAATCATTGTGTTATTTTAGAGCCCAACCCTTCAATATTATTTGACTAGTCCAACGGACTCTTATCCCTTGGCTATTAATTTTTTCAAACCATTGGGGTGAGAGGAAAGGTGAGCCAGTTGTTTCATGCTTGTGCCACTCGACCTCTAGCTATCGACTCAAAAATGATATTTAATCGATTGGGCCTTGTCAAGTGATTTCCCCTCTTGAGTACCTAGTTTGTGCTTTCTTTTGAGTGTTTCAATTGTGATATACTAGTACAAACATAAAAAAAAAATGGGCTTATTTAGGCCCATTGTCATACTTTGAGTTTCAGAGCCTTATAGCCATTTTTTTCAGTGCTTGTGTTTTCTTGCCAAAAATTCAATCAACATTCAAACAAGCCAAAAAACTATCCCAAGTGTCAAACAATCAAAACACAACAACTAAAATATCATTTATCACATTTTATTTAAGATTGAAAACCCAAGGTTTATTTGATGATTTGAAATACCAATTTATCATACCTATGATTCAAACACCATATAAAGACTAGAAATTAGGTTCATCCTTGTTTAGACTTGCATACTTTTCACATTTACCCTATACTTGCATTTTAAGGCCAAGCTTGCATTATTACAGCTACCCAACTTTCCATATCAACAAAACATTCTTTTAATTTAGAATTAGATTTAACCATATTTGTTCATAGAAATAATTATGCCTAAGACTAACAAAGCTAGCTAGGTTTGATTATATCAACCAAAGTTTTCCAAAAACTATCTTTTGAAAGTATTCACTTTCTTTGTTCAAGTTGGTTAGTCATTGCATTAGTTATCTTTGCATAGTCACATCATTCTTGTCATTCTTTTCATCCATTATCATAACATTTAGCAAACCTTTAAGTCTTGTATGGTAAACACATAGTCACAAGCCAAAAAGAAACAAATGGACCCTGAAATTGACCCTACATTCAATCCAACTAGTACATTGCAGCCTGGCTCATCATTAGAGTTCAATCAAACACTTCTAAGGGGAGCTATTTTAAACCCATTAATGATGATCTCTCCTTGTCCAACATTGAAAATAATATTACTCAAGAGAAGATTGATGACACATCCTACCTGATCCCTATATTCATTGGGTTATGGAGGCAATTTTATTGGCTAATCCTAATAGGTATTTCCTACTAATTGCATAACATGGAGTGAAACTTCCTGTTGACTTTTATGTCTATTGTGAAAGAACTTGAAGTCAAAATTATGTCACAAAACCTATAATATTCACGTATACCACCCTCGGCTAATAGCCCCACTTCTCAATAATTACCCACAAGTATGTCATTTGTTAATACTTCCCATAACATTACCCACATTAACATACCTATGCCACACACATATGGATTACAATTTAACAACCTATTATTTAATGCACAACCCTTATACCAAACTAACACCATCCCAACTCACCATAAAATATTCCCAAGCACAAACAACCAAAACACAACTCATAATCCACCAATTCAAAACCAACAACCTCACATACCACCACCTGTTTCACAAGTAAACAATGCTAATACCTCCCAAGCACCAATAATAGCAACCATACCCCAAACAAACACTTCAATCCCATTGGGTTCTTCAACCAAGAACCAAAATTATACCTCTCATGGTGCACCACCCAATCAAAATCTAGATCCACAACACTTTCCCCCACCATCATAATAAAATTCCAACCCTACAAAAACATACAACCAGAACCCCCCAAATTAACATCCCACTTCTCTCAACACAATCCATTGACTAAGCTTTTATCTACATATGTACCTCCACCTAACTCAAAATTTTCATCCAACATAAACCCAACATCTAAACCTATTACTCACCACAACACCTTTCACCATAAATTAAACCATTCTAACCAAAATAAATACACACTTAACCAATAATAGAGTCACCAAAAAAAAAAAACATAAACACATAATTGACACCAAAGAATATCCTAGTGCAACATGTGCAAATATACAATAACAAATGATAAACCTTTAGGCTACAAGATATAAGAAGACTTACACAATGGAGGAGTTGTGTCCTTACCCATTTGATAAACAATTATACATGTCACCCTTTCCACCAAACTTTGAAATGCTAAAATTTGATAAATACAAGGGAAAGGGAGACCCTAGAGATCATATTAGGTAATTTTTCATATCTTACCTTGAGGTTTATCACAATGACACATATCTCATGTGCCTCTTCCCCTAAAGTCTTGAAGGGAAATGTATGGAATGGTTTCTACCCCTATCACATTATATATGAACATGGAGAAAATTAGCTAATAAATTAATTGCACACTTCTCTTATAGTATTGAACATGACATAACAATGATATAATTTTCTAAAACCAAAAAATATAATTAAGAAATCTTTGTTTCATTCCTACAACGATGGATAAGTATTGCAAGTAAAATTCAATGTCATTTACCAAACAATGAACTAGTGCAGATCTTCATTGAAAGCTTGAATCAAGAAATAATGTTATAACTACAAGTCCAATATCTAAACACATTTAATCAGGTTATAGATAAAGGACTCAAATTGAGAAATCTTTAACTGCAAAAGGGCTTATGAAAATTTTCAAACAAAAACAACAATAACAACAACTCTAGAACAATGAATGAGATGACAAAATTTTGGCCTTGAAATAAGAATGGAACAAATAATGGAGTGGTTGATGATAAAGTAATCAATAGGGATCAACCTATCATTAGCCTTCAAGTACCTCTAAACACAAATTTGAAAACCCCCAACAAAAACCAACTGCATAATAAAAATTATTCAATAAACCTAGACCAACCATATCTATTAGAAACAATAATGAAGAAAAACTGAGAGGGGAGGTGAATAAGTTATCACCAGATCTACAAACTTAATCATAGAAATATATTTGATAAACTATAGCAATAACAAAGATAATCAAGTAGATAGCACAACACACAACACCAAGATTTTGACGTGGAAAACTCAGTTAAGGGAAAAACCACAGCGGGAACCTACCCACAATAAGATGATACTCTCCAGTAGTATGTGAAAATATTACAATGGGGAATGCACATGCATTCAGGCACATTGCCTAGAGCTCACTACTCAAAAGATAATAACCTAGATGGATACAACCCTTAGGGAAGTCTCACTAACTTGTACTAATATTTGGACTATAATCTGGAAGGAATGAACTGTAATAATAACATCTCCAAATGCTTGATGACAATTCTGGTTAAGCACAATTGTCAGCTCTCCAACACCAATCTCTTTTCAATCACAATACAAAAAGATGAAACACTTGTTCACACACACCACTCTCTAATAATGCAGACACAACCACGACAACTAATTTACATGACAATATCATCTATTTATACAATTCATCAACCTTGACAACCAGGTTGGCTAAACCCTCAACTCACAATTACAAAATTACAACACACGATATAAAGATCGACCACCAGACCAATATAATGATGTACATGACATAACGTGGACCTAATTCAAATATCTAAACATGCAACATCACCAAAAATCATGCCACGATCAATCGCATAACACGAAGAGCATCACCAGTTCAGTAAAATCACCATCAACTCACACAACAATCAATGCAGATTGTCAAAACAATGAGGACATATTTAGGAAACACCAACAAGAACATTAGAATCATTAGCAACAGTTACACCAACACTACTTATCAAATCTTCATCGACCAACATCTAAAACTCAAGAACACTCAAACAACGATAATTGCCATGAAGAAATATAACTTGTGGAGCACAAAATCATGAACCATCTGAAATGAAGATACACAAGACCATCCAAAAAAATATCCCAAAATCTCAGCACAAGATCTAATCACACCAGAATATACCGAAGGATATATTTAACTCTGCAAAGCACTGATAAGAAAAAACTACAAAAGTGGATCATATGGTATGATCAATTAAGCTTCCCGGATCACCAAAACTAATACAAAAGAATATAATGATACAAGAAATAATCCATACACCAAACCAATCTACAATCACAAGAGAAGGAATATGTTGACATCAATGACAACAACATATCCTAGCAGCAACAATGTCCAACAATCTTCCCCTTTTGTATTGATGGTAACATATGAATGTGAAAAACAATCAATGCAAATAAAGAAATTAACTCTAACAAACTCCCCCTAAGATCAAGTAGATAAAATAGTTTTTTCACATGCTTCTCTCCCCTTTTGATAGCAATGCCAAAGATCTCAAAATAGATAGCCAAACTCTCCCCCATAAGACATGAATCTCTCTCATAAAACACATAACCAGACTACTCCGCTAAAGGAGCAGCACCGACTCATCAACTTCGATAAAGAAATAGGACTTTCAAGTCCAATAGAATGATGCAACTCAATGCATCTAGTTCTCATCGTGAGGGGTGGATACCCATAACTTTTTCCTCAAGTAGACAAATTTATCTACAGGCAAAGGCTTAGTGAAAATATCACCAATCTATTCCTTTGTAGATACATATTCCAGCTTCACTAACCTTTCCTCTCAAGTAACGATATTTGATTGACACATGTTTAGTCTTTGAATGTTGCACCATATTCTTTGACATGTTAATAGCACTGGAATTATCATAGGCTTGTCATAGATAACTTTGATATCCTTCAACATTTATTTCATACAAACCACTAGAGTGCAGCTACCAGCAACAACAATATACTCAGCTTCAATAATAGGCAAGGATACTGAATCTTGTTTCTTACTAGCCCATGAAACCAATTTCTTATCCAAAAAGAAAGCACCATCATAGGTACTCTTATAGTCATCAATATCACCAGCCCAATCAGTATTAGTGTAAGCACATAACATGAAATCATCATTCTTCAGATACCACGAACCATAATCCATAGTTCCCTTTAAGTATCTAAATATCCTCTTCACAGCAGTGACATGACTCTCTTTTGGATCAGCTTGATATCTAGTAGCCATGCACACAACATGCATAATGTTCAGTCTAGTCTAAGTAAGATATAGTAGTCCACCAACCATAGACCTATACAAGCTTTGATTAGCTTTCAGAGATTTGTCATTCTTAGATAATTTGCAGCCAGTCACCATAGGAGTACCAACCGGTTTGGAGTCATCTAACCCAAACTTCTTCAACAATTCCTTCACATATTTCATTTGAGATATAAAGATACCTTTTCTAGTCTATGAAATCTACAAACCTAAGAAAATTTTTATCTCACCTATCATAGACATCTCAAATTCTTTCTACATATCACTGATAAACTTCATACTCAAGTCATCATCACCTCCAAAGATAATATCATCAACAAAGACTTCAACAATCAAAATGTTATCATTTTCAATCTTAAAGTACAAATTACTATCAGCAGTCCCTTTATTAAATCCCAATTTCAACAAATATTTATCCAATCTAGCATACCAGGCTCTAGGGGCTTGTTTCAATCTATATAGATAATTCTTTAGTTTACATACCATATCTTCATCACCAGATAATGAAAATCCATTAGGGTGCTCAATATAGACTTCTTCCTCAAGATTATTGATCAAGAAGGTAGATTTGGCATCCATTTGATATACCTTGAAATCTTTATAAGAAGCATATGCAAGCAACAATCTAACAACTTCAAGTCTGGCTACCAGAGCAAAAGTCTCCTCATAATCAATTCCTTCTTTCTGTCAATATCCTTTGCATACTAGTCTTTCTTTATTTCTGACAACTTCACCAACTAAATTCAATTTATTCCTAAATACCCAGTTAGTACCAATCACATTCTTATCTTTAGGTCAAGGCACAAGCTCCCATGTGTTTTTCTTCTCAATCTGATTTAAATATTCTTCCATAGCTCTCATCCAATTTTCATCTTTGCAAGCTTCAACATATTTAGGTTCAATTTTAGAAATCAAACATACCTCTTCAACAACTAGCCTTCTTTTCATCACACCTTTATTTTTATCACTAATAATCTAATTTTCTGAATGATTCAATATTACACACCTCAGTGTCTTCTGATTATTATGATTTTTAGGTTCCTGCACCTCTCCACCAACAACAACAACATCCAGATTAACTATCTCTACTGGATGATTATGCTTCAATTCCTCAATCTGAATAGGATTTAGAAGAATTTTTTGACCATCATCATATCCCCAAGCTTTGATTTCTTTCCCAAGGTTCTCATCCACCTTCACATTTGTACTTTTCACTATCTTTTTCAATCTCTTATTGTAGCACTGATACACTTTTCTTTTTGTAGAATATCCCAAGAAAATTCCTTCATCACTTCTTGCATCAAACTTTCCTATGGCGTCATCTCTCTTGATATAACATTTACTACCAAATACTCTAAAATATCTCACAGTAGGAATATGACCAAACCATAACTCATAAGGATGCTTACCAGTATCACCTTTAATATGAACTTGGTTGAATGTGTAAACAGTAGTGCTAATAGCTTCTCTCCAATAGATCTTCAGAACATTTCCTTCTATCAACATAGTCCTTGCAACATCCAAAATAATCATGTTCTTCCTTTCAACAACTCCATTCCGTAGAGGGGTTCTAGGAGAAAATAATTGTCTTCTAATCTCATGCTTCTCATAAAATGAATCGAACTTGTCAGAATACAATTCTTCGCATTTGTCGGATCTCAGATATTTCACCTTCAATCCTGACTCGGTCTCAACCTTTTCTTTGAATATCTTGAATTTTTCTAATGCTTTAGATTTCTGCTTCAAAAAGACAACCCACGTCATCCTGGAATAATCATAAATTATAAACATAAAATATTTGTCACCCTGCACACTTTTAACATTTGTAGGTCCACATAGGTCAGTATGCATAAGGTCTCCCAATCCATCAGATGTATATTGCTTTCTCTTGAAATAAATTCTTGTTTGCTTACCAAATTAACACTCCTTACATACCGGATTAGCAGGCTTAACAATATTCGGAAGATCTCTAACAAATTGAATAGAATTGATCTTAATCATAGATTCAAAATTAACATGACACATTCTCCTATGCCACAACCAACTTTCATCAAACCGAGCAATCAGACAAATTTTCTCACCAGCATTCAAATGAAAAATATTACCTCCAGTCTTAGTTCCAGATGAAATCTCTTTACCAAACGCATTTAGGATCTTACATTTGCCATTCTTGAATTGTAAAGCATAACCTTTGTCAACCATCTATCCAACACTCAAAAGATTATGCTTCAAACCTTCAACATACAAGACATGGTAGCTTTCAATGAATCATACTGAATTAATGGTCATGACGGAAGCTGGAGCAGCTGGCGATAATGGGCAAACTCAAATTTCAAATTCTCAGCAAGGTGGGAACCCTGGTTCCAATGGTGGGAGTGGCAAGATCAAAGCTACTGGTCCCATAGGTGATAAGGATAAGCCTCCAGACATCCCGGAGGCTATTGTTGACTTACAGTCTGATGGTACTCTACCAGAGGAGATAGTGGGCTCATCTGGGCTTTTGGGGGAAGGGTCCAATGGGGGGCCCATTCCACGTGATGACTCCATTGATAGCAGAAGGGAAAAAAAGAAATGGTCATCCCTTTTTGGAACTAGACCTACTGGTAAATCCTCCCTACCTCCTATTAAGAATATTTCTGACCCTTTTGGTGGTAAGTTCGCTATCTCTATCCCTGACCAGATTCTGGACCATAATATCAATAGTATGTCAAACTCCTTGGTAGGGAAATTTATGGGTTCGCATCCTAATATTGAAGTTGTAAGGGCTTTTGTCAAATGAAAATGGGTCCTCAAGGGAAATGATGAAGTATCGACTTTACCTAAAGGCCTTCTGTCTTTTTCATTTTCACGTGAAGAAGATAAGGTTAAGATTCTATGCAGGAGCCTCTGGATGGTAGGAAAGACAACTCTGGTCCTTAGAAAATGGCATCCAAACCTAAACATGAACGATTCTCTCTTGGCGCAAGTTCCAGTCTAGATAAAGCTACTAGGATTGCCTCTTGAATATTGGGTAGAAAGTATTTTCTCTAGAATAGCAAGCTCCTTTGGCGAGTTTCTCTCAATAGACCCAGTCACTGCTTCAAAAATAAGACTAACTCATGCAAGGTTCTGTGTAGGAGTAGCCCCTGAAGCAGATATGGTAGAACAAATAGATCTAGTTTCAAAGCTAGGAACTTGGAAACAACACATCGAATATGAATCTATACCTTTTGCATGCTTCCACTATAAAAAAGTAGGTCATTGGGCAAAATCCTACCCAAACAAGCCAAAGGTGGAACCCAAGCAGCCTAAACCCCAGATGGAAAATCAAAAGGTGCTAGAGAAAATGGTGTGGCAAGTTAAAAATCTAGAGAATTAGAAGAAAATTCCAATCGCATTAATCCTTTGGGGGAAAAGAAGGAAGTTTCTATCTCTAGTCCCTCAACCCAGGAAGTAGTGAGAAATGAACCAACCGAAGTCAGCCCCATGGGTAGAACTCAAAAAAAGGAAATGAAAGATCAGAATGATCCTTCAAATGAGATAGTTGAAGTGATTGCTGACACTTATGAAGGCAAGGAACTAGAAAAAAAAGATTACCAACCTGAGGAAGGAGAGATCCCTGACCCCCAAGAAGAAAGGACTGATTCTTCTCTAGCCATTCCAAGTTTTGAAATTCAAGAAGCCCAAAAATGTGCAATTTTGGGTATGAACCTCTCAAACTCAGAACAAAGCTCCAGAATAGTGAACAATGTTTCAACTAATTCCAAAACTCCTAACTAGGGCAATGAAGAAGAAATCTCCAAAATTCTCAACAACATGGAAGCAGCTCCTATGATAGAAACTGAATGGAAGCAACCAAAATACAAGAATAAGAAAGGATCTACTCCCTCGACTTCTCTACTAAGGAAATCCAGCAGAATAGCTCAAGTTGATGTGGGGTATATTTCCTCTTCCCCAGGATGGCCCTCTGACCACAAAGTCAGAGACAAGGAGGCCAGCAAGAACATTGTAGATGGAACCCAAAAGACTCTCAAGGAGCAGGGAATTGGTAAGTAGCTATGAAGATAATCTCTTGGAATATTAGGGGACTCAATAATCCCCATAAACATGATATTATTAGGAATATGATAAGAGATAGTAATCCTGATATTTTTCTAATTCAAGAAACCAAAATGAGTAGAGAAAAAGTTGAATCTTTGAAGTTCTTCAAAAATGGTAATGTTAGTGGTGGTAGTTCCGAAGGCGCTTCAGGAGCCATTGCTACCATCTGGAACCTTAATACTGTTAAAGGTCAGGTCATAATTCAGGATAGTAATTTCTCTTGTATTAAATTTGAGCATTTAAAAGATGGTACTTCATGGGTTCTTACCAACATTTATGCTCCTAATACCTTAAAGGCTAGAAACTCTTTTTGGAAAAAAATCATTCAGGCTAGGGACAGCTTCAAAAATCTTAGTTGGATGGTTATGGGGGACTTCAAAACTCCTTTGAGAGAGGAGGAAAAATTTGGAGGTAGTCCTCCTCAATTGGAAAGTAGGATGGCCCTTATGGATTTAATTAATTCTCAGGCTCTCAATGACTTGGAAATACAGGGTTGTAATTACACTTGGACTAACAGAAGAACTGGTAATGACCTTATCCAAGTGCGACTTGATAGGACTCTCATCTCTGATGATTGGTATAGTCAGTATTTTTGTTCTTTGTCGGCCCACATACTGTTAGGATTCCCATAGATACTAAGAGGGGGGGGTGAATTAGTATCTAACCGGTGATAAGAATTTCTTAGATTAAAATATGTAGAACATAAAATAACAGTGTACCGGTATGCAAGAATTAATGAAATAAATAGAATCAAAAACATCCACATGAAAAGAACACCATAACACAAGATGTTTAACGAGGAAACCCAGTGTGGGAAAAACCTTGGTGGGATTTGTGATCCACAATATTCACTCACTGGCCAATAAGAGAATATTACTTACAATAGGGACCTGCACATGCAGGAAGGCCAATTGCCTAGAGCTCACTGCTCAATGGGAAGTCACACTGACTTACAATAAGGATTATACTAAACCAATGACTTGTACTACTTTACAATAGCATCTCCAATGCCAGATTGAGTACCGGTTCTTGCTCTATTCTTTACATATACCCTTGACCTATAATTCGCATATTAGGTCTGCCTAATAATTTTCTTTATGCTTGCTATATTACCTCTCTAAATGTCTACAATGATCTCCTTTATATATAAAGGTCATTTTACAATTTTCCAAGTTGGATTTCAATAATAAACAAATTATTACATAACAAAAATCCTGTTGGCCTCTATGCCAGTATACATGTATTCTTCTATGCCAGTGCCGGTGTAGAGTGATCTATTGATGTCGGTGCACTGTCTTGCCTATGTAATGCTTTGCCGGTATGATATCTTGTCGGTGCCATAGGATTGCAAGGTTGCCATCAATGACAAAACCTTCAATCACATACAATGTCTCATTGGAGTGTCCATATGCCAACAATCTCCCCCTTTGGCATTGATGGCAACACTCATGAGAAATTTCAAAAAGTGTCCAAAATGTGTAGTCCAAAAAGTTACCAAAAATGTCTACCAAAAATATGAGGGCTCCCCCTGAGCATATGATTCCTGTCTTTGAACTTTCTCATCCTACTACTCCCCCTTTGTCATCAATGATAAAGGTTGTCAAGATGTTAGTAGAGTTTGTAGTTACATCTATCTATATCCTCAACCCTATAGCTGGGTAGTTATTATCTGAAAAAGATCGCCCAAATTAAGTTGTTTCAGTCCTTTTCACAGTACTGGTGAGATGCTGCAAATGCTTTGCTGGTGTTTTGCTTCCCTATGCTAATGCCTCTGAGATTTCCTTCCGTAGAGATGCTAAATAGTCCAATCTTGGACTTAGTTTAGATCTCAAGTGTTTTGCCTTGTTTATTATTCTTTCTTTTTCTCTTTCTAGTTTGAGCAATTCTTCCTCAAAATTTGCTATCTTCTCTTCAAAAACTGATAATGAATCCAGTGAGTTGACAAAATTGTCTGCAAGCTTATTTATCTCATCCGGTGTCTTGCTTATTTTCTTGTCAATATCTATAGTCAAGAAGTTTGTTTTACATGTATCTTTATACAGATTTTTGTATTCTTTTAACAAACTACATAGTTCTGGTAGAAGTGTGTCAAAGTCTCTATTACACTTCTTTATTTCTTCATCAAAGAATTTCTGTTTCTCTTTTTCTACCTTGTCCTTTATTGATTCTTCCTTTATTTTCTCAATATTTCCATAAATATATTTACATAATGTGTCCAATTGTCCTAAAGAATCTTTATTATCTATGTTACAATTAGGAGCAATTATCTTCAAAATTGGTATTGAATTATTTATTGCCTTATAAGCCTGTGAATTGCAGTCAGTTATTTTCTTTATGGATTCAAGTAATACCTCAGTCACATTTGTTGACTTGAATGTTGATGATGACCCAACAAACTAAGTACCGGTGGAAGTAACCATGCTTGTATTGACCTCTGGTAGGTCAGTTTGTGTTTGCATTTCTTTTAGCACTGGTTTTCCTACTTCATTGCTTACCGGTGGCACTGTTTCCTTGTGAACCTATTCCAGAGCCTTTAGCTCTATTGGTTTCTTTGTATGTGCCTCAGATTCTATCTTTTTCCCTGTATCCTCTACTAGTTTCTCTATATCTCCTGTTACCGGAGGCTCTTTAGCCATATCTGACTTGTCAGTTGTATCTTTATCAACTGTTATGTTGATCTTTTGGGTATCAACATTTACAGTGTATAGGACTTCAGGATTAGGATTGCTATCCTCTACATCCATACTTTATGCTGTCAGTTGGTCTTTAGTGGTTGTGATTTTCATAGGTGGGGGTAGGTTGTCTTTAACCTTTATGCTTGGAGGTCCACCAACTTTGCCTTTCCCTTTGTCCCTATCCTTCTGATATACTTTGATAGGCTTAGGGTTCCTGTATTTTTCTTGTTTTTCCTTTTCAACCAGGAATATATCCCAACCATCTTCTATTTCCTCTGTTACTTCAGTAACTCTTCCTGCCATCAGTGAAATATGTTGGTGTGCAGTAGAGAATACTAACCGGTTTGCCTAAGCAGTCAAATCATCAATTTCCCTGGGAGGGTTTACCGGATATACAGCAAGTAGTTTTTCTATTTTTATTTTCTTATCTAATTCAATCACTGCTTGCCTTCTGGCCTCAAGTCTTTTGTACAGATCATCGGGAATTTCATTGACTACTTCCATCAAAAACTTTTTGTACATGTCCATATGCAGTATTACACTTTCCTCAACTTGCCCTTTCTCATCAGCAGATAGAGTGTCATAGATTTTCTCTATGTTTTTCAATTTTCCTTCCTGTATGATTTCATTTAACAATATGTCTAGAGGTGCCAAATCAATTTTTTGTCCTTTTCTTTTTCTTTGGGGTTGGCTTCTTCTTAGGTGTGACCTTTCTAACCAGAGATCTCACTACTTGTTTCTTCTACCCTGTCCTTCTAGGTGAAGGAGTGGTTGCCGGTGAGGGATCTCTTTTTCTAACAACTCTTTTAAAAGTTGTTGGCATGTCACCTTCCGAAGAGGTACCTACTAATGATAGATGAGCTTCAGGTTGTGGAGCTGCCAACTCATCTTCTGTTATGTTGGTTTTCTTTAATACATCTTCCTTAATGGCCTTTGCTTGTCTAGATCCTTTCCTCACAAATGCCTCTACCTTCTTTACTCTTTTCTTAGACTATATTTGGCTTTCTATGGTCTCAGCACTACCAAATACTTCTTCCTTAGGTTCTTTGGGGGCTTCCAGAAGTGCTTTAGCATAAGTTTCAACTATGTGATCATCTATCTCATAGCCCATCTCGGTTACCCAAATTGTCCTTGGGATGACTGCTTCCATCCATATTTCATCTTTCTTAATAAAAAAGCATGTGTCATCTTTGTATTATTTTCTGAGATAACCTTATTCTTTTCTTCATTTTTGTCTTCAATGCTTGGAAAAAGTCATGAATGTTGTTTTCCTTGTTCTCACCCATGGTATTAAATAATTCTGTCAATTGCTTTCCTATCGGTATGTCATATCCTAGTTCTTTATATCCTATACCAGGAACCTATTTTGTTATGTGAAGCATTAGGCATACTAGCAGATTTCCAAATCTGAAAGTTCCTTTCTTATCCTTCTTTATCTTTCCAAGGTTGTCTATCAGTTCATCTTTTAACCATTCACAAATGTCTATTTTTGCATTGTCTGTCACCATATCATAAGCACTCTTAATGCATAAACTTGAAACTGAGTTAAGTCTATTAGCATGAGTGGCTTTGTAACCTAATATCATACTTATGAATCCCACATTGATATCTTTTATATCATTAACCCTTATAGATCTCTTATCGAATGTTGCACCTGTTAGGTCTATTACTAGGTCATTGGAAACTTTCTTGTTTTTGTCTGGTCTTTTATCGGTGGTCGGTAACCCTGTGACAACTTTTACCGCTTCCTTGGTGATCTTATGAATTGCATCTAACCAAAAAAATTCTCCATGAACTCTGCTTAACACTATCCTAATCACATCCTTAGGAAATTTAGGAATGCTAAGGATTTCTGTGAATCCTAGGGTTTCAATAACCTTGTGTTCAACTTTAACATTGCCGGTATCATCACATATCTCGGTTTTATACATGGTTTTGATTGCCTCATCTCCTAACTCTTCAATGTTGCAATGGATGTACATTCTAGGGTCTTCAACATATACAACACCTTTAGGGATTTAAGAAAATGCACCTAAGGTATCATCCTTCTTTTCTATCTTGAGGACTAACTGAAATACAGGCCTAGGTCTTTTAATTACTTCCACAACAGTAGGGTTTGCTATGTATTCAATTGTAGAGGTGGATGCCATGATTAAATACCTTTTTCTATCTTGGATGGATGATTGCTTGGAGTGTGCTTGCTTCTTTCTTGAAATGCCTTAGCTCGGAATCTTCACGCTGTCTGAAAGTTTGAAATCACGGTGAAGTGAAATGGAGCCAAAACCCTATTTTTATAATGTCTTTTCACCATCTACCACATTAATTGCATGTCGGTTAAGTATTTACTTAACATTGTCTGCCAGTAAGAAGTAATTTTCAACTTCTTATCTTTGACCGAGGAAATAATAGCACATGTGTCATTAGATTGCCAAACCCTCAAGGAAATTTTCTTCAATTAGATGAAGAACTTCCTGCCGGTGGAGCACTACTCTATCCTGCCGGTGAAGCATCACTCTATCCTGTCGGTGAAGCATTTATTGGTTCTACTAATGGAGGAGTATTCCCAATATTTAGGTCAGCTTTTTTAATCCATTGCTTTGAGAATTCTTGCTTAACCTCTTCAACCTTTTCTTTACCTTTCAAGCTAGCACTTTTGTTGTCTACCCGTGTACCTTTACTTCTACAAAATTTAGCAATATGCCCAATCTTGTTACATGCATAACAAGTTACATTATTTTTCTGAATAGCTTTCCCATAACCTATGCCGGTTTTTGTTCTGCATTGATTTGATAAATGTCCAAATCTTCCACAAACATAACATCTCACATTCATTTTGCAGTTTTTCAGAGTTGTGACCAAATTTGTTGCATTTTGAACATTGACCGGTGGGTGTATTGATATTCTGATAATTCTTAGATCTACATTTATTTGCTCTATGACCATACTTATTATAGTTAAAGCATCTTCCATTGAATTTATAAGCATTAGATGGTCTTACTGGTTTGCTGTGATCCTGAGTATTTGCAGTACCAGAGCTTTCACCAACTTCAAAGCCAATTCCAGAAGTGTCACCTTTAGGTTTTTGATTTTTCAGCAAGGTGCCAAGTTCCTCTGAGCTTTTTTTGAATTTTTCTTTATGTTGATTTGCAGTTGCCAGGTCCCTTTCCAAGATTTCTTTTTGTCTCATCAGTTCATTTGAGTCATTCTGAGTATGCATCAAATCTGTCTTCAACATGTCATTTTCATAGCTAAGTCTTGTGTTCTCATTTGCTGCATCACTTAGTCTTCTGGTCAATTCTTCTTCATTCTTCTTTCTATCCTCAATCTCTTTGCAAAATCTCATAGTCATATCCTGCATTTCATTTTTTGTTGTCATGTTCTCTTGTTTCAGCTTGCTTATCATATCATTAAGTGATTCTTTTTCATCATTCTCATTTTGCAATTTTTCACAAAGTTCTCTTCTCTTATTTCTTGCAATAGTAAGATTTTCTTGAAGTGCCTGAATGATATCCTGAGCTGCTATTAAATCATCTTCTAATTTGATATTTTTCAACTTCTCTGCATCATAGTCTATAAGAGCTCCTTCAAGTTGCTTCATCAGATTTTCCATCTTTACCGGTGTCAAGATCTTCCTCAAGTTGTTAGGCTTCTAAAAATAGAGGACCAAACTTTGATACCAATTGTTAGGATTCCCACAAATACTGAGAGGGGGGTGAATCAGTATCTAACCGGTGATAAGAATTTCTTAGATTAAAACATGTAGAACATAAAATAACAGTGTACCGATATGCAAGAATTAATGCAATAAAAAGAATCAGAAACATCCACATGAAAAGAACACCATAACACAAGATGTTTAATGAGGAAACCCGGTGTGGGAAAAACCTTGGTGGGATTTGTGACCCACAATATTCACTCACTGGTCAATAAGAGAATATTACTTACAATAGGGGCCTGCACATGCAGGAAGGCCAACTGCCTAGAGCTCACTACTCAATGGGAAGTCACACTGACTTACAATAAGGATTATACGAATCCAATGACTTGTATTGCTTTATAATAGCATCTCCAATGCCAGATTCAGTACCGGTTCTTGCTCTGTTCTTTACATATACCCTTGACCTATAATTTGCATATTAGGTCTGCCTAATAATTTTCTTTATGCTTGCTATATACCTCTCTAAATGTCTACAATTATCTCCTTTATATACAAGAGTCATTTTACAATTTGCCAAGTCAGCTTTCAATAATAAACAAATTATTACATAACAAAAATCCTGTCAGCCTCTATGCTAGTATATATGTATTCTTCTATGTCGGTGCTGGTGTAGAGTGATCTGTTGATGCCGGTGCACTATCTTGCCTGTGTAATGCTTTGCTGGTATGATGTCTTGCCGGTGCCATAGGATTGCAAGGTTGCCATCAATGAAAAAACCTTCAATCACATACAATGTCTCATTGGAGTGTCCATATGCCAACACATACAGTTTGGATCTGATCATTTCCCTATCACCTTCATTGCTGACTCAATCAATAGAAAGAGAAACTTTCCCTTCAAATTTGAAAAAATGTGGACCCTCCATCCTGAAATCAAAAGAAATAATAAAAAATGGTGGAGCATCCAAGTTGAGGGAATGGCTATGTTTAAAGTTGTCAAGAAACTCAAAAGTGTGAAGGACAATATACGACTCTAGAACAAAACTAGTTTTGGAAATATATTTGAGGCTAAGAGTAAAATTCAAGAAGACCTTAAGGAAATAAAAGATTAGATCCAGAAGGATGGTTTCAATACTGTGTCTATTGCTAATGAAAATGAGACTCTCAAAAAATACCATGATATTATTGCCAAAGAGGAAACATTCTGGAAGCAGAGATCGAGATGCATCTGGCTTAAGGAAGGAGATAGGAATACAAGATTCTTCCATATGTCGACTATCAAGCATAAAGTAGTTAATAGGGTGAACAAGCTAGTTGTGGAGAATGGGGAGCTGGTCAAGGAGGATGAAATAATGAATGAAGCTAAGAGGTATTTCTCGGACCTCCTCAAGAGGGATCACAGTCTGGATGCTGAAGCCCAATCCTCTTTTCTTCAGAACATTCCTTGTCTCATTGATGCTTAAAAGAATTCCTCCCTCTCCTCCATTCCCTCTAACTTAGAAATTAAAAATGTTGTTTACTCCTTTGATGGTAACAAAGCGCCTGGTCTAGACGGCTTCCCAGTGTTCTTTTTTCAAGATTTTTGGGAGATTGTTGGAATTGATGTTTCCAATGGGGTTAAGGAATTTTTTGGGGCTAGAAAACTCTTGAAAGAAATCAATGGAATTTTTATTGCTCTCATCCCCAAGATTCAAGGTGTTGATTCTTTGGACAAATTCAAACCTCTTAGCCTCTGCAATTCTTTTTACAAGATTATCTCCAAGGTCCTTACCTCTAGAATTATGGTTGTCCTTCCTGCATTAATTAAACACTAGCAAAATGGGTTTGTTCCTGGGAGACAAATTCTTGACTCCATTATTACAGTCCATGAGAACATTCACTCTCTTGTTAGAGCAAAGAAGTAGGGTCTCATCCTAAAGCTAGATCTCTCCAAAGCCTATGACAGGGTTGACTGGTCTTTACTTCAGAAAATCCTCACTTCTTTTGGGTTCTCCTCTAGAGTTGTCGACCTTTTCTCCCAACTTACCACCTCTGCTACTTTTGATGTTCTTGTCAATGGTTCTAAAGCTAGATCTCTCCAAAGCCTATGACAAGGTTGACTGGTCTTTACTTCAGAAAATCCTCACTTCTTTTGGGTTCTCCTCTAGAGTTGTCGACCTTTTCTCCCAACTTACCACCTCTGCTACTTTTGATGTTCTTGTCAATGGTTCTCCTTCTACTTTTTTGCAAGCTTCTAGAGGTCTTAGGCAAGGAGATCCTATCTCCCCCATCCTCTTCATTATTATGGCTGAATGCTTTGGAAGGACCATGGAAAAAATGGTGTTGCAAGGCTCCTTTAAGGGCCTCCAACCATCCTCTACTGACCTTATCTGCTCCCACCAACAATTTGTTGATGACACTATTATTATGGGGGAATCAATTATTTCAGAAGCTAAAGTTTTGAAGAGCACCCTATGTAAATTTGCCTCTGCTTCGAGTCAGCTTGTCAATTGGGCTAAAAGTGAAGTCTTTTTCATTAATACTCCAGAGAGAAGACAACAGAGGATTAGCAGAATCTTGGAGTGTAGGACTGCTGACCTTCCTACCACCTACCTTGGTCTCCCCATGGGAATTGCCCCTCCTGATCCCTTTTGGAGTTCTCTAGTGGACAAATTTCATAAAAAACTTACTGGTTGGAAAGGGGCCCTCTTAAGTCAAGCTAGCAAGCTCCAACTCCTTAAGGCTACTCTTCAAAGTATTCCAATTTATGCTCTTAGTTTTTTCAGAATTCCAGTTAAGTATGCTGAAGCAATTGAGAAAATTCAAAGAAGATTCCTATGGTCTAGGGTTGAGGATAAGCAAAGAATGTCCTTGGTGGCCTGGGACTAGGTCTGTACGCCGAAAAGCAAAGGAGGTCTGGGCCTCAGGAGGATTCATACTTTAAATGAAGCTCTCTTGTCCAAACAAGTCTAGAGAATGTTTCATTCCGATTCTGAATGGTGCAAAATTTGGTGAAGTAAGTACTCTCTTCTGTCCTCCTCTCTCTCCTCTTTTCTCAATTTGGATCTTAGTACTAATGGATCCCACATTTGGAATCATGCCTCTAAATGTAAAGAAAGTATAGCTAAAGGAGTGATATGAAAACTTGGAAATGGTAGGAAAGTAAAATTTTGGGAGGATCCCTGGCTTTTTGATAAACCTCCAATGGACTTCAACGAATGGGCCCCCCATGCTCCCTTTTGTATTAGATCTTTTGGCTCCTTAGTTGTTGAGTACTGGGATGGTAATGAATGGCAGAACATTGAAAGTATCCACCCTAGCCTTTCTAAGCTCAAGATCCATCTATCTGCGGTATGGTTGAATAATGAAGAGGACTCCCTTATTTGGAAACATGATCCCAAAGGAACTTTATCTGTGTCTTCTATGTATTGTGTCCTTCCCCCCCCCTCCTATTAACCCTTATTGGTCTAAAGCTTGGATTAAGGGTCTTACCCCCAAAATCAATTTTTTCTTCTGGACTATCCTCCAAAATAAGATCCTGACCCTTGACAACCTCAAAGGCAAAGGTTTTGCCCTCCCTAATAGATGTGTGATGTGCCTTCAAGAGGAAGAGTCTGTGGACCATCTTTCTCTCCATTGTTCCTTCTCAGCCTCTATTTTGGAAAGCTTCCTCAAGAGCTTTAGTATCGCTTGGGTGTTTTCTAATAACATTAGAGATATGTTCTCCTCCTAGAATATTCAATGGGCTAACCCTTTTTTGAGATGTTTGTAGCAACTTTCTCTTCCTCACATCTTATGGGGTCTATGGAAAGAAAGAAATAACTGAATCTTCAGGGATGTCTCCCTCAGTCAAGATATTGTATTTTAGAAAATTCAATGGTCTATTTAGGAAAATATAGGGATCATAAAGGGTCCTTGTTACTTGAACAATCCACTGGATTCAAATATCTTAAGGGTATGGAATATGAAGATCACTGATGGTCCTAATCTCAACCAAGATAAAAGGCTTGAAGCTAAGTGGCAAACCCCTCCTCAAGGTTGGCTCAAAGTTAATTTTGACGGTGCTGCCAAAGGTAACCCAGGTCCTTCAAGTTGTGGAGCTATTCTTAGAGATCATAGAGGAATTTGCAAGGAAATGGTTGCTGTCCCTATTGGAACCCAAACCAATCATAAAGCTGAAGCAATGGCAGCTCTTCAAGGCATCATCCTAGCCAAAAAATGGAAATGCCCCTATCTATGAATAGAAGGGGATTCAAATAATATAATAAAGTGCCTTAATGGGACTTCAAAACCTTCTTGGTTGATTCACAACATAATCACCTCTACTATTGACATTATTAGCACCTTTTAAAAATGCCATATCTCCCACATCTATAGGGAGGCCAATGGCTTTGCTCACTGGGCTACCAATGCGGCAGTTAAAAGTGAGGCAACTACCACGTGGATAGGTGAAAGCGGACTCCCCGAAGATGTCAGACAAATCATTAGAAATGAGCGATATAAAAGCACTCCAAAGACTCTTGATGGATAGGATAATTATGAAAAATACTGATGTGAGTACTTCGAGTTATTTTAATAATGAGAAAATCACTCATCATAACATCAATGCCATAAACTCTCACGCTTTCTGGGTAATTGTAGCTCCAAAAAGCTCTCAATTTAATCAGCTCTGTAAGTTTCAAAATTTGGCCGTGAGTAGTGACAACATGGGTGGAAATAGGAGGCAATATGAACCAAGTAGTTGTAAAGAATGGAAATAGAAGGAAGAGGTTTGGGGTATTCTGCAGCAAGGTGGTCTCATGAACTTCATGGAGAGACTCCACAGTTGAGATGGTATGGTAACCAGTCTTTTCTGCAAGAACTGGAAGAAGGGCATGTTAAAAATGGGCGATCAAATGGTTGAAATCGATGAAGATTTAATTGCTCAAGCTACGGGTCTCACCAGGGAAGGTTACAACTTCTACAGAGATAGGAAGGTCAATAGGGAAGCTATTGAAAGGTACCCAATAACTGAGAAAGAGAAAAAATGACTGCCCTATGTGGATTCTGAGGAAGAGATGTCTAATTCTGCCTTTTCTGAGGAGGAGGAATCCGATAGTGACTCTTCATCTGATACAAAGGATAGTTTGGATGACTTAGAGTATGAAAGCGAGAAGAAGAGGAAATACAGAAAAACAAGACCCTCTTCATCCAAGGGCAAAAAGCCTCAAAGCAAACCCCTGATTAGCATCTGTTTGGAAGGGGAGGATTCAGATGATTCTAAGAAGGAGAACCCTAAAGGGCTACTAAAGAAGAAAACAAAAATCCATACCCGAACCCGAAAAAAACACAAGAAAATAGAGGAGACTGGCAAGGAACCGAAAGCTGACAAGCAAGCAAGGACCCTAGAAGCTAAGCACAGCCTGGAAAAGGAGACTATGGAAGAGACTCTCAAGGCCGCCGACACAATTTCTGCCCTCCACATCCCCAAAGAAGAATAGGTTACTCTTGGAAAAGCTGCTCCCTCATCTGGCCCTCCTCCCAAGGGTTTGCATGGTTTCATGGAAACTATGGAGTGGCTCATTAATGGTTACAAGAAAGTTGTGGATGAATACAAGAAGCTCTGTAACAGAGTCTTGATTCTGGAAACCATTAATATTAGGGAGGGAAATATAATGGCCGACTATATTGAGGACCTGAAAAACACCATCACCAAAGCTGAAGACATCAGAGATGCTTTCAACCCTGGGTTTGAGAAGATTGAAAAGGAGATGCTAGATAGAAAAAGCCTTGTGGACACTAGCGAAAAAACTCTCTCAGACACTATCACCAAAGTTGATAAAATTGAGGAGTGCTTGAAGAACATTGCTGAATAGAGCCTAAGTATTGTTAAGATCTCAGCCAACAACACCCACACCCTCATCAGCAAGATGGATGACGAAAAGGAAATCCAGGACTTAGAACTGGAAGCTGAAGGAACAGGGGAAGCTCAAGGTCCCAAAACCCGCACCAGAGGCAAGAGGAAGGAAAAGAAACCGAACAAGGATCTGAAAGACCTGAAAAATTGTCAGGGCCACCTATAACGAGCTGGTGACAAAGGTGGAGGATCTGCTAAAGAAAATCATTGTGTAGCACATTCCCTGTTTCTTTGTTGTTTTTCTATTAAGCTGTTCTTTCTGTTCACTAGTTTTTTGGCCAGTCTTTTTGTCTACGAACTCTTTTGTTCTGTTCTTCTTAGTGCTTTTTCTCTATCTATGATGTAAAGGTTTCGGGTCCTGAAAACCTATTTTTTAATTAATCAGAACATACAAGACATCATCAGTATTATGCTTTCCATCAAAAGAAATAGAACCTCTACCACAGATCACATGGGATTTGTCATCTCCAAATATCACTATTCCACCATAATACCTTTCCATACTCACAAATTTTCTTTTATCACCGGTCATATAATGTGAACAACCACTATCTATTACCTATTGGCATTTTTGATGTTTATGTTGTGATTGTCATTGATGGACACACAATTGCATTGAGATCCCCTTTATATGTATGAGCTAGAGCTCAACCGGTATCTGTTCCAACCGGTATGTTGTATGCTAGTCTTTAGACTATTGGTGATTTTGTAGAATGTGTTTCCTGGTCTGAAGCAGCATGTCGACCCCAAGCAGTTCGTAGATCTTGAGCGGTACAAGGGAGCAAAGCAGCATAACACATTCTTACCAGTCTTCATTTTTGTCAAACCGGCAACCGATATTTTGTATGAACTGGTAATACTCTATGATGAGTTACCAACTAGCATTTTGTGATGAGTTACCAATCCACTAATTGTTTGATGATGCCAACACACTGACGGCACTTCTTGTGTCGTGTTACTGAGTATGTCTAGATTCATTGAACCTAGGAAATTTTAATGTAATTCTATTGGACCGACATGAAATCAGATTCCTTTTAAAGGACATCATGTTTAGGGTTTTAGGTTGTTGCTAGAAGGGGTTTATGTTGTGCTAGGGTTTAAGGTGGTTGATGAGTTGTTGTAAGAGTGATCTTATCTAAGAAGATCAAGTTGTAACTGAGTGAGAGATAGAGAAGACTGAAGTAATGCTAGAATGCATTAGCTATGAGCTATATTGGATCTAACCAAGCAGTCTGTGCTAGATAGATCAAACACTTGTTGATTACTCACATCTTTGACAAGTCTATAGCCCTTAACCGGGTAGGCCCAAAAGCCTTTTGTAAAATCCTCTAACAAGGTGGTTCACCTCTGTGAATATAAAATCCTCTAGCAAGGTAGTCTTTAATCGGACTTATCTCCTAACTGAGATTGAGATTCCTAATAGGATCTATTCTAGTGAAGAACATTGTAAGACCTTAACCGGTCTGACCTTAACCGGTTTGGTTTCTATTCTGTAGATAGTGAATTGTGAGTTCCATCTCACCGTGGTTTTTCCCATTTGGATTTCCACGTCAAAAATCTTGTGTTATGGTCATATTGCTTTTGTGGGTGAATTCTTTATTTGCATTTTGGTTTGCATGTGTGATAATCGGTCTATCCGTTAAACTGTTTTACCGGATTATCTTCAGACTATTTAAGTGTTTTAGTGCAGAGATTTTTGGCATACTAATTCATCCCCCCCTCTTAGTATTCATCAATTGGTATCAAAGCCTACCTTTCTATAAGTTTAACCACTTGGAAAGAGATATGGGGTAATACACCTTGAGGGAACTTACTCAATGGCTCACTCAGTCTGAGCAAGCCTATGATGATCTTATGGTCAAATATAAGGCATCTCAAGCAAAAAGGAGAGAACATACAGAAAAGCTAATGGAGCTATCTGAAAATAGTTCTGTAGATGAAGCAGATATGGAAGCCATGATAGCAGAAGTAAATAAGTTAAATGAATCAAACTCCAACCTGAGAAAGGAGTTGGAAGGACTAACTATCCGGTTTAGTCAAGAGATTGAGAATCGGAGGAAAGCTGAAGATCTGGTGAAGGACAGAGACCATGAGATCTCCAAGTTGAAACAAGATATTAGTGCACTGACTGCTCACCTTCATGAGAGTAGAATGGAAAAAGAAGGAGTACAATATGAACTGAACATAGCCATCTCTAAAAATGCAAGTCTAATGGAGACAAATACTGCTATTTCCAAAGAACTCTCTGAGTCTAAGGAAATACTTGCTAAGTTCAGCAAAAGTATTGTTAAGCTAGAGAAGAAGCTTGAGTCGGCTAGACCAGTAAAGAATACCAATAGACTTGGTTTCCCTGGACATGAGGAAGGAGAATCCTCAGGAACAAATGCTGAAGCATCAAAGAAGCGACTGACATTCAAAGGAAAAGGTAAGCAAAAATTCAAACCTGTTTGCTTTAACTATCTTAAAGAAGGACACACTACCAATGTATGTAGGAGCAAAGCCTACAATAATTTTCCTTACTTTATTAACAATTTATCTAGATCCAATAAGTTCAACGGTCATTGTTATGCATGCAACAAGTTTGGGCATAAAGCATTTGAATGTAGGTCTGTGATGAATAACATTGGAAGATATCCTCAAAGGACCCAAGGAGTTGGTCTTGAACCTTTTGTGAATCGGAACCACAACTGGTTTAATGTCTTCAATCATTAGCCAAGAAGCGGTGGCCATCAAGCGGCAACTGGATGGAGAGAAAATTGTATGATCTGTCATGGTCATGGTCACACTATTGCAACATGTGGAAGGAAGAATGGAAACATGAACAATGGACCTTGGAGAGCACCTGGGTTGGTTTGCTACCACTACAACAAACTGGGTCACATTGCAAGATTCTGCAAAAGCAAAAATAGTATATCTGATGATATACCGGTCACTCCAGAAGGAGAAATTGATGTTGAAATAGTTCAAGCAGACATGAACAAAACCTGGAGGAAGAAACCAACAATGTTGCAAGAAGAACTGATTTATGCACCTAGTGTGGAAATATTAGAACCGGCAAACTAAGCTTCAAAAGGCTTAGGGGGAGCAAATGGCGAAATGTTTCCGAACCCCCGGTTTACACCAGTAAAAGACCTTAATCGGTATGTGATACCTGTCGCTTGGCAGAAGACCAAAAATGGTAAAAAGGAAAATTAGGGTTTATGCCCTAATAGAGGAGCATTAATGCCAGTAGGTGAGACACATGTATAAAAGCATTTTTCAAATCATTTCTCACTATCTATTTTCAAGTGAAGAAAAGTTTTTCAAAGAGCAGAGCAAAGAAAAGGCGATTTGAGCTGAGATTTCAAGAAATTGACAAATCGTGAAGGAGATTCAAATTCAAATTGCAAATGGTCAAGTGGAGAACACAAAGCGATGATTCGGCAACTGACGGAGTGTGGAGTGAAGGAGAATTAGAAAGTCCTAAATTCGCGTTTTAAAGGTATTTCTCGAGTTCTTAAAATATTCTACAATGGCTTCCACATCTCATACTAGTTCTAGTGCATCCATTGAGTCTGAAAGTTTCATTCAAAGGAAGTCAAAATATAATGCCCTATCATAAGTTCTGACTGGTGTGATAGTAGAAGAGGGAATCTTCGACTACATAGACTGCAAAATAGAAGACCTAGGGTCTTTAGCTATTCACACCCAGTTAGGTTTATTTTGTGGCAAGGATAAGAAGATCAAACCAGAGTTTAATATTTTGGAGAAGAAAAAGCTCCATAATGTTGTCTACTTCCTGGAAGATTTTATAGAGGATCATATTAGGATCATTTTGAGCAGAGTCCATGGTGACAATATGTACCTAGAGAGGATGCATGATATCACACCACAGGCAATTCATGCAGTCACCAGTTTCTACAACACAGGGGAAGTGCCAGCCCTAAGAATGGTAAGCAAAACTGAAATGGCCAGGCTCACCGGTTCAATGAGTGACTCACGAGGCATAATAGTAAATCCTATCAAGGATGATCTAGTGAAGTATGTGTGTATGGTTATTGGATACCGAACATTCTTAGCTAGCAAGATTAACTCTGTATCTGTTGCAGTGGTAAATGTCACTTACCAGATGATAAAGGAGGATGCATCATTTGATCTGTGCACCAGTATGTAGAGACAACTCCTGTTGAATCTAAAAGCGATCAAACAGGATAATGCACTTAGGTTCAAGTTTGGACAACTACTGGTAGGGTTGTTCTTCTATTTTCAAGGCTACTTCCTAGGAGTAGGAGACATTCAGTGGTCCCCTAACCAATCGATAACCAAGCAGATCAAGGAAAGCATTCAAGCAATCAGAACTGGTTACCCTAATGTGTTGAACAAGTATTTTGATGAGTTTAGATGGAAGATGAGCCAAAGGATGAGGATCTTAGGTGATATCATCAAGAAATATGAAGATGACATCTGTTTCACCATCTAGGTGGACAAATGCTTAATGGAGGCTGTTGAGCCTAGAATGGAAGAAGTGGAGCCAATGGGCTATGAGGTGATGTACGATATGTTGGAAGGGTATGCCTCAACCTTTATTGCCTCACCTCTTGATCCTAAGGCAAAGAGGACCAGAACCTATCTGGAAAGGATTGTACCAGTCGAGGAACCCTTTATTAAGAAAGGAAAAGAACCGGCAGCAAAGAAGGCAAAGGCAGTGCCTGCAGCATCGACACCGGCTACTACTGCAACTCCAAGAGTGACCAAGTGGTCACTTGCAAAGAAGAAACCGGAAGTGGCACCGACAAAAGTCTTTGAAAGAAAAAGGAAGACTAAGTCAAATGAACCAGACTCTGAAGAGACTGACTCTAAGGAGATGCCAAAGAAGGCCAGACAAACAAAGAAGATGAAGAAGAATGAACCAATAGCGTCTGCACCGGTAAATATTGATATCTCCTCATATAAACCTTTGACACATTGTCAAAGAACAATAAAGAATATTAGGAGAAAATTGCTTCATGACTTGGTAGATTATTATGATGATTTTTGTGATGAGGAAAAAGAAGATGTACTACAGGAGATTATTATTTATTTGTGTAAAAATGACCGGTTGCCATCAGAGATTAAATCTCAGACACTAGATTCCTTATATAAGGCATTAGATAATAAATGGCGCATTGCCATAGAAAAAGAATAGGAGATTAGGGAAAAAGTATTTGCACAGTACTTTCCCAACCTCTCAAACTCAGAATTATTTGATGTTTTGGACCAAAATAAAAGACTCTTCTTCACAAGGAGAAGAAGACTCTGGCTGTTAGAGGGAAGAGTTGATGATGTTGAAAAAGACACTCATTAGCATATGAACCATGCTATCCAGACTCACAAAGCATGTTTGGCCAACCGGCAAGCAGAAGAAGAACTGGTTATATCCAAACCGGATGAAGTTTTTGATAAAGAAGGAAACCCAGTTGAAGAACCAATTGACACTATTGATGTCGATGCCCTAGACATAGAAGATGTCACTCTGGACATACCTTCTGAGGGAACAGAACAGGTGCAACAGGCTGAACAAGGCAGTGAGCAAGTCAAGGACACACAGGAAGAGGCTAAGGAGCAAGAAGAGAAGAAAAAGAGGGATGAAGATGAGAAAAAGCGGAAAAAGGAAGAGAAGAGAAAAGAGGAAAAGGAGAAAAGAAAAGATGAAGAGAAAAAGAAGCAAGAAGATGAGAGGAAAAAGAAAGAAGAAGAGGATAAGGAAGAAAAGAAGAAGAAGGAAGAAGAAAAGAAGAAGAAGGAAGAGGAAGATATAGAAAGGAAAAGTGGAAGGAAGAAGAAAAGAAGAAGAAGGAAGAGGAAGAGAAAGAAGAGGAGAAGAGGAAGGAAGCTGAGAGGAAAAAGAAAGAAGAAAATGACAAGGAACAAGAAAAGAAGAAGTAGAGAAAAAGAAGAAGGAAGAAGAAGACAAAGCAGTGGAGAAAAGCAAAGCGGACAAGGCAGCGGAAGCGATGAAGAGCTCATAGATGGAGACTCCGAAGGCAACCCCGAGTCAAGCCAAATCGGCTGATATCACCAGTGCTATCAATCTCCAGTCTGCAAGTGAATCAGAGCTAATGCAGAGCATCAAGGTTGCTCAAGAGCACCTTGAAATCATTAGAAGGAAAAAGGAGAAAGATATAATTCAAGCGGCTGTAGACACCCTTACCGGTTTGATCCCTAGTACCAATCTTCCCACCACTAAATCATCACTAGCATGGCTTAAGCTACTATGTACTATAGTGGATGATCAGGTGTTGATCCTGGAAGAAGCAGCTGAGGCACATGTCAAGAAAGAGCATCAAAAGGCTCTTCACATTGCTCTGGTGAAGAAGTTGAATGAACTCCGGTCTGAACTGCTAAAAGACCAAAAGGATATAAGGGATGCTTTGGATGAGGGAAATCTGCTTCTAAGCAAAATCTGTCAACCCCATCTATTCTATGATGATGTGCTAGCTCAGAAGAAAAAGATTCAAACGGACTTACAGTCTTACTTAAGCACATTTAAGCCACCTTATGATTCCTTTGCAACTTATGGGCAAACTGTTCGTCGGTTTCAGATCCAGTCAGCCAAAATGGAGCAAGAGATCAGCACACATTCTAGAGACTTGCAGGATCTACAACTAGTTTTACTTCCACATCTACAAATTCTTTAGAAGTGTTATCTGAACCTGCATACCTTGACAGTTACGCAAGAAATGAGCACAGTTGATGCCATGGAAGAATAGGTATCCCCGATGCAAACAGAGAAAGAAGTGGCCACCTCCCTACTTGAGTCCTGGTCTCTATCAATGAAACAATTTTTGTAGGACTATAAATTGGTTTTTGACAAGTATTATTCGTTGTTGTCATAAACTTTTATTATTTTAATGGAAACAGGGTTGTTCAGTGGTACTTTGTCATTGTTGGCAAAGGGGGAGAAGTACTCTGTCTATTTTGGTTAAGTATAGGGAGAAGTATCTGGCTTTAAATTTTTTCTATCTGCTTTGATATATGCTCTGATATTTCAATGTTTATGCTCTGTATGCAAATTTATATACATTGTATTGATTAAGGGATAGTGTATATGCTTAGGGGGAGCAATTTTGTTAATGGCATGTTTTTGTTGTAAAACACTTAAAGATGTCAAAATTTTATTTTCCTAAGTGTTGCCATCAATGCCAAAGGGTGAGATTGTTGGCATTTTTTATGTTTATGTTGTGATTGTCATTGATGGACACACACTTGCATTGAGATCCCTTTTATATGTATGAGCTAGAGCTCAACCGGTATGTTGTATGCTAGTCTTTAGACTATTGGTGATTTTGTAGAATGTGTTTCCCAGTCTGACGCAGCATGTCAACCCCAAGCGGTTCGTAGATTTGAAGGGGTACTAGGGAGAAAAGCGGCATAACACATTCTTACCAATCTTCTTTTTTGTCAAACCAGCAACCGGTATTTTGTATGAACCGGTAATACTCTATGATGAGTTACCAACTGACATTTTGTGATGAGTTACCAATCCACTAATTGTTTGACGGTGCCGACACACTGACGGCGCTGACACACTGATGGCGCTTCTTGTGTCATGTTACTGAGTATGTCTAGATTCATTGAACCTAGGAAATTGTAATGTAATTCTATTGGACCGACATGAAATCAGATTCCTTTTAAAGGACATCATGTCTAGGGTTTTAGGTTGTTGCTAGAAGGGTTTATGTTGTGCTAGGGTTTAAGGTGGTTGATGAGTTGTTGTAAGAGTGATCTTATCTGAGAAGATCAAGTTGTAACTGAGTGAGAGACATAGAAGACTAAAGTAATGCTAGAATGCATTAGTTGTGAGCTATACTAGATCTAACCAAGCAGTCTGTGCTATTAGATAAATCAAACACTTGTTGATTACTCACATCTTTGACAAATCTAAAGCCCTTAATCGGGTAGGCCCAAAAGCATTTTGTAAAATCCTCTAACAAGGTGGTTCCCCTCTATGAATCTAAAATCCTCTATCAAGGTAGTCTTTAATTGGACTTATCTCCTAATAGAGATTGAGATTGCTAATAGGATCTGTTCCGGTGAAGAACATTGTAAGACCTTAACCGGTCTGGTTTCTATTCTGCAGATAGTGACTTGTGAGTTCCATCTCACCGTGGTTTTTCCCATTTGGGTTTCCACATCAAATATCTTGTGTTATGGTTTTATTTCTTTTGTGGGTGAATGCTTTATTTGCATTTTGGTTTGCATGTGTGATAACTGGTCTATCTGTTAAATTGTTTTACCAGTTTATCTTCAGATTGTTTAAGTGTTTTAGTGCAGAGATTTTTGGCATACTAATTCACCCCCCTCTTAGTATTCATCAATCATTCATCTCTTTCCTCAATTTTAGCAGCTAAATATTTTTCCTCAACAATCTAGCTAGTGGAATCAATGGGTACCAGTCCATCTTCTTTAATGGCAGAAAAACAACTTCATCTCCTTTTGATTCTTCATTTGTAACACCTTCATCAGTAGCATAATAGAATTTCTTTTGATTCTTATACTTTTAGTTAGACTTGTAAGGCTTATCATACTTCTCATGCTTCTCATATATATCATTTTTGTCATACTTATCTAATCTATCATGTCAATCATACTTAGCCATTCTCTCTAGACACCTAGAAGTAAAATGTCCTACCTTATTGCAAGAGAAAAATTTCAAGGGAAATTTTCCATCATACCTACTGGCTCCTCTAGGAAATCTTTGAAAAATCAATGCTTCAAGCTCATCAAGTTCTCTTTCTTTATCTTCCATCTCTCTCCTTTCTCTTTCATATCTGGATATTTTGCATTCTTTAGGATCATACTTTTTCTCACCAGATACAGATGCTCTAAATGTTGTCTCATACATTCCATGTGATTCACCAAATTTTCTCAGCTCAAATGCAAAAATCTTTCCAACCAACATATCTCAGTGCCTTAGCAACAATCTCATCTTCTTCAAGAGTTCCACTAGCACATCTGATACCTAGGACAAGGTCGCTCACCTTATCCATAAAGGTATTTATATTCTCATCTTCTCCCATCTTCAACATCTCATATTTTCCTTTCAAACTCTACAACTTAGCACTTTCACTTGTTTATCTCCTTCATAAAAAGTTTCAAACTTCTCCCAAATCTCATGTGTGATCTGAAGTCCCATTACATTTGTCATTTCTGAATCAGTCAGGGCACTCAACAATTCTTTATTCACTCTAATGTTATGTTCAGCTTCCTTGATCTCATTAGCAATAACCAATCCATTCAGAGGAGCAGAATAAGCATTATTTGTAATCTTCCAGTAATCTTCTCCAAGACATCTCAAGTGCATTTCCATCTGGTTATTCCATATAGCATAGTTACTACCATCAAATCTCAGACTCTCCTTCTTAAAGATAACACTTCCACTTCCAGCAGCCATCCCAGATCTCATCAGACAATTAAGCTTCTTCTAGAATAGATAACTCTAATACCAATTGTTGGTAAGAATAATGAAAGAAAAATAGATCTAACAAACTCCAACTATAAAAAATATAAGCAATTAGATAGCACAACACACAACACCAATATTTTGATGTGGAAAACCTAGTTAAGGAAAAAACCACAGTGGGAACCTACCCAGAATAAGATGATACTTTGCAGTTGTATGTGAAAATATTACAATGGGGAATGCAAATGCATTTAGGCACACTTCCTAGAGATTGCCGCTTAAAATATAATGACCTAGAAGGCTACAACCCTCAGGGAAGTCTCATTGACTTATAATAAGATTCAAACTACAATCTAGAAGGAATAATATGTAATAATAGTATCTCCAGATGCCTGATGACAGTTCCAGTTAAGCATAATTGTCTACTCTGCAACACCAATCTCTGCTCAATCACAATACCAAAGGACAAAACACTTGTTTTCACATACACCACTCTCTAATAATGCAAACACAACCACAACACCTAATTTAAATGACAATACCATCTATTTATACAATTCATCAACCTTGACAACAAGGTCGGCTAAATCCTCAACTCACAATTACAAAATTACATCACATGATACAAATATCAATGACCTAACCAATATAATGATGTAAATGACATAACATGGACCTAATTCAAATCTCCAAACATGCAACACCACCAAAAATAATGCCAACATCAACTGCAACACGCTACACCACTTGGTAAGCCACATAACATCAATAACATCACCAGTTCAAAAAAATCACCATCAACTCACACAACAATCAATGCAGATCATCAAAATAAAAAGGACACAATTAGGAAACATCAGAAAGAATGTTAGAATCATCAGCAATAGCTGCACCAACACCACTTACCAAATCTTCATGATCAACATCTGAAACTCAAGAACACTCAAACAAAAGCAACTGTCACAAAGAAAGATAACTTGTGGAGCACCAAATCAAAAATCATCTGAAATGAAGATACACAAGACCATCCCAAACAATATACCAAAATCTCAGCATAAGGTATAATCACACCGGAATATTCAGAGGAAATATTTAACTCTGCAAAGCATTGATAAAAAAAATAAACTACAAAACTAGATCATATGATATGATCAATTAAGCTTCCCAGATCACCAAAACAAATATAGAAGAATTTAATGATAAAAGAAATACTCCATATAGAAAACCATGATCCCAACAAACCAATCTACAATCACTGGAGCAGGAATATGTTGACATCAATGATAACAACGTATCCTAGTAGCAGCAATGTCCAACACATATCAACAATGTGGTCCTCCCAGGACCAACAACAACAACCCAGGACAAAGGTACATGCCCTTAGGGAAACCTATCAAATAATATTTGAAGAATTCTATCCAATCTTAGGTTTCCCTAAGGGCATGTACCTTTGATAATGAATTTTTGTAGGCTTTCCTAATTTAAATCTAGGGGATCTTTAAATTGGACATTTTAAATATACTTGGTGGAATGATAATGACTTTTGTGAGTGCCATAGAGCTAAAGGACATTAAACCTCTAAGTTTCTGCAAACTTTAAAAAAATTCCAATACTTCATAGACCATGGTGAAGTAGCTATGATGATCCTTTTGGATCCTTAAATATAGAACACGCTATATTTAAAGATCCCCTATAAAATCATGAAAAGAGGAAATCCTATAGTTCAGGGAGCCACAATAATAAATCCAATTATGCTAATATAGACCTTGAATATATAGTTACTATATCCAATAGGCTAATGGTAAGGTCTTGACAACCACAATAAATAATAAAAATCTCGGTTGTGTAATTGCAACATGCCAATCCAAAGTGACCCTACAATAGGCTACTTCAAAGGAACAACTAACAAGCCAATATAACCTTTTGGATCATTTTTGAAATTCGCCTGCCCAAATATCCATTTGTAAACTTTTGTGTATATCTCCAAACCACTAGGAAATCTTAGGTAAGATATTACAAGAAACCTCTATTCCTGATGACATAAATCTTGATGAATTTTAGACTATGGTGGGACACCTTTCTACTACATATCATATTAAATTTACCAAACATGATGCACCCATGCATAAACCTTTCCATAATGACCCTCTTCATCTTGATTTTATTGTTTACAAACATAAAATTAGATTAGTTTTCATAGATGGCAGAGAGAGCCTAAACTTTTACATTATAAAATTGGTTCAAGTATTGTGATTCTCTAAGGGTTTTATAAACACATAAAAGAAAATCATTATCAAAGAATATGATGATGGAAAGCATCCTTCTAAAGGGGTAACCACTCTTCCAATTAGAGTTGGACCAACAATTATAGACATCATATCCCAAGTGTTGGATCTTGATCTTAGATAAAACATACTCCTTGGTCGACCATGGATTCATGCCATGAAATTAATTTTCTTCACATACCATTAGTACTTGAAATTACCATATAATAGAGTCGATATTACTATATCAGGTGATCATGACACCTTCTAATATTGCAATAATCTAAAAGGAACTTCCGCATATCAAATAGTCATCAATAAGAAAGCCTTAACATCCACAACTTCAACTTACATTTACCCAATAGGATTATAAAAATATTCCATCCCATCCACTTCCCTCCCTAAGATCAAGATTCATATTCAAGAAAAAAGGGTGTGGATAATACACTACTCATTTTGTATAAATAAACTACCAACCTCACCTAGGTTATATGGAAAGCCATGACTAGTCAAACATCAACCAAAGGGTATTATTCAATATCAACCTCCTACAATATTCACCAAGTGGGGTGAACTCAATGAAGAATCCATGGAGGAGGATATTTCACATTGTCTTTACAAAGATGAATAACATAAACCACATGCTAAGTTACCTACAAAGCAATATGCTAAGAAATTTACTATCATGCAACCAAAGAGATACAATGGATATAGTTGTCTTGGTTCACATAAACAAAGTATTATAGAACCAATTCTACCTCAGGTGATATCTAAGAATAGTGGACTAGGGTTAAACCATTAGAAATGGATACTTCAAGTACAAAGTTGCTTACCGGTAAAGATGTATGCACTTTCAGTGACATTGAGACATCCAATGATTCTTGTGTAGAAATAGACTCTAATGAATATGAATGGGATTCTCTTAGAACCTTCAGTCATAATGACTTAAATGAAACCTTTAGAGACCCAAATAATTCCCCTCCCAAGATAAATATATGGATGGACAAGCCTGGATTGATACCATTTGGGATCCTAGTGAATCTTTCATTTGTACAATAACTACCTCATAAATTGCCCAAACAAATGTTGATGATAACATTGTTGGCCATTTGAAGGAATTGATTATGTGTTTTATTCATGTTTTATAATTGATGTCAACACTATTTCTTTGGATGCTTTACTGGCACCCTTCTGATCTCGGTAGGTGGAGTGGTTTCTAACTTGTTTTGATCTGGCATGATCCGGTAGGCTTCGATATGATTTGGTTATGGAATTGGCTTATTCATGATACTCATGTTCATATTCAGTCAATTGGTTTTGGTCTGGTGATAAGATGCTATCCTCTTTTCTTGGAAGCTTGGCTTCTGGTTCTAGTGAGGGTTTCACCTCCAAAGATTTTGATGAAGATCTTTCATGAAATGCATAAGTGGTGTTGGTGTAGCTTCTGGTGGATTTTCAGGATGCTATTGGTGATCATGTTTGAGACTTGGCAGATGAAGATCATTTCTTTAGCGTATGGACCTATATTGGGTCCCGGTTGATCTAGGTTATGGACCGGTTTAATGAAGCATGTGGATTGGACTTCTTGATATATTTCTGGGATGTCTTATGTGTTGAATATTATTTGTTTGGTCTAAGGCTGATATGTTTTGTAATTATGTAATTGGTTTATTGTCTGGTGGCCGACCTGATTGTTTATGGTTGAGGGTTTGTATATATGATTCTAGATCATCATGGGAATGGGATATAGATATGTAATGTGCGAATAATGTAATATCATTCAGAGAGAGGATTTGGTTGATAATTGAAGATCAAATTTGGTTCATGTAAGAGGATTTAGTCCTTTGGTATTGAGCTTAACTGGAATTGTACTCAGGCATAGGAGATGATACATTTGTAGTTCAAACACTTCTTTGGATTGTAGTCTGGATTTCTATGTAGTCGGTGAGGCTCCTTTTGTGATGAGCAGTTCCCTCTAGGCTATTGGCCTTCCTGCAAGTGCAATCCCCTCAATTGTAATTCACATAATTACTACAAAAGTATTATCTAACTATGGATTGGATTCCCACTGTGGTTTTTAACTTTACTAGGTTTTCCACATACAAATCTTGGTGTCATGAGGATGGTATTTATTCTATGATTACTATTTATGCTTAATTGGTTTAGCTGGTATTCAGGTATTTGGTTTAAGCATCTGGTTTAATATTTTGGGTCCTGGTATTAAAGTATTAATTTCTTAAGGTTCCGATAATCTATGACAACTAATTCACCCCCCCCTCTTAGTTGTCTTCCGGTTATTTCAATTGTCTAACAATTGGTATCAGAGCTTTGGTCCTCTCTACAAGAAAGCTTAACCACTTGAGGAAGATCCTATGGTGACTATCAGTTCAAGTTCATCTAGTTCATCTGGAGCTATCTTTCAGAGAGATATTCCTAGGCTTGATGGAACAAATTAAATAGTATGGAATATTCATATGGAAACTCATCTAAGATGTCTTGGCAAGGAGATTTGGGAGATTACAAGAATGGTGTCACACCTCATAATCTGGCATCTGGCAATCCTTCTCTTGCAAACTTGGATAAGGAGCTTGAGAATGATTATAGAACAAGAGAAGCCCTCTTGTGTGCACTTTTTTATCAGCAAATAATGGGATTAAATGAAAAATAATCTAGAAAGGTGATATGGGATAAGTTGCAGACTCCTAATTAAGGTGACCCTACAATATATATTTCTAAACTTGATGCTTACCGGGTGAAATATGAAAACCTGAAGATGGAAGAAGATGAAAGGATTACTGCATTCATGGAAAGAGTAAATGAGATTGTTATGGGAATTCAATGTTGTGGTGGAACTCTAAGTGAAGATGAAATTATTTTTAAAGTTTTGAGAGCCCTACCACCGGCTTACAAGATGAAGGATACTACTATTAATGAATTGAGAACAATGGCTAATACATCTATCAATAGAGATACCTTCTTTGGAAAATTATCTGCTTTTGAACTTCAAGAATTTGGACCTTTTGGAGCTGTGAAGTCTGAACCTGTTTTTCATACATCTGCATCATCAACTAGTAAGAAAGATTGGAAAGCTTTATATGAAAATGAATTGGATGATATGAAGAGAGAAGATGAAGAGTTTGAGGAACTTGAAGCACTATTTTCTAGAAGAGTACCAAAGGACCCGTAGGAAGTAAGTATGAAGGAAAAGAACCTTTTAAATGTTTTGCATATAATAAGATTGGTCATTTTACATGTAGACATCCTGAAAGGAATTCAAGATTTGAAGAAAGAGTTCGAAGATATTTTAAGCCTAACCCTGGATATCAGAACAAGTATAAGTATAGGAAAAATAGAGACAAATGCTAGTGGTTCCAGCAATGGAAAGGAATGGGTGTTCTTGGCTATCAAGGAAGATGTTCTAGCACTGGAAGATAATGTACCTAAAGAGAAGGCACTTGCTGGTAAAATTGAAGACAAGGATGAATGGGTAATTGATAGTTGTTGATTGCATAATATGACTGTGGATAAAGGGAAGCTTCTATCTTTGCAAGAATTTGATGGCAGTTTGGTTAGATTTGGAGATGACAAAGCATGTATGATCAAAGGAAAAAGAACTATATCATTGGATGGTAAGAACAATACTGATAATGTTTATTATGTTGCATGTTTAAGGCATAATCTTTTGAGTGTAGGATAATCAGTGGATAAGGGATTTCAACTATAGTTCAAGGATGGAAAATGCAAAATCATTAATAGATCTAGTTTGGAGATTGCAACCGGTACACAGACAAAAGGTAATATATTTCATTTGAATTCTGGTAAGAAGACATGTTTGATTGCACATATTGATGGGAGTTGGCTATGGCATACAAGGTTGTGTCATGTGAATTTTGATTGCATTGTGAAGATCAATTCGACTAAGGCAGTTAGAGATATACCTAAGATTATGAAGCCCTATAATCCAGTATGTAAAGAATGTCAAATGGGTAAACCAGTTAGAACCTCTTTTAGAAGTATACAAGATAAATATAATGATGTTTTTGATCTTATTCATACTGATTTATGTGCCCCTATTAGAGTTAAAAGTTTTCAAGGTGATAGATATTTCATACAAATCATTTGAAAATTTTAAGACATTTGAAAAATCTGAAGCATTTGAAAATTTTAAGATATTTAAGGCTAAAGTGGAAACTGAGACAGGATTGAAGATCAAATTTATGAGGTCAGATCATGGTGGAGAATTTACATTCAGTGAGTTTAATAACTTTTGTGAGAAGCATGGTATAAGAAGACAATTTTCTGCTCTCCAAACACCTCAATAGAATGGAGTTATGGAAAGGAAGAACAGAACTATCTTGGATGCTACTAGAACAATGATGATGGAAGTTAGACTACCTCACATCTACTGGAGAGAAGCAGTGAGAACAGTCATTTATACATTCAAAAGAGTACATATCAAAGGAGAAACTAGTAAGACACCTTATGAATTATTGTTTGGCAATACACCTACAGTTAATAATTTCAAAATATTTGGTAGTAAATGTTATATTAGGAGAGATGATATCATTGGAAAATTTGATCCTTGATGTGATCAAGGCATATTTCTTGATTATTCTAATGAAAGAGAAGCATATAGATGTTATAACAAGAGATTGCAGAGAATTGTGGAGAGTGCTAATGTCAAAGTGGATGAGCTGAATAGAGGTCAAATAAGAGTTTATGAGAAGCAATTGATGGTGGAAATGATTATATCTGAACTAGTAGCACCTTTACCAAAACAGAGTGTTGAAAAATTTACTTTGACAGTATCAGAAAATTCTACAGTAACTGAAGAACTAGGAAGAGGATTAGAGAGTTAGAAGACTTCTAGTTATGTGAGATTGAATCATTAAGAAGATTAGATCATTGGGGATAAGAACAATGGAGTAATGAAAAGAAGAAGACTAGTAACTGATAAGGTATGTTTAATTTCACAAGTTGAACTGGTATCGGTAATTGAGACACGCAAAGATAAATATTGGTTAAAATCTATGGAAGAAGAATTAGATTAGATTGAAAAAAATAACACTTACACTTTGGTTCCCTGGCCTAAAAATAAGAATGATATTGGAACTAAATGGGTTTTTAGGTATAAATTGAATGAGGATGGTCAAGTTGTAAGGAATAAGGCTAGATTGGCTTGTAAAGGATATTCTCAGAAGGAAGGAATTGATTATGGAGAAACTTTTTCACTGGTAGCTAGGATTGAAGCTGTAAGATTATTTCTTGCCTATGTTGCTCTTTAAAACTACAAGGTTTATCAGATGGATGTTAAATGTGCATTTTTGAATGGGAATCTTGATGAGGAAGTTTATATTGAGCAACCTGATGGTTTTTCACTATCAGATGATACAAATATGGTTTGCAGGTTAAGGAAAGCTTTATATGGATTGAAACAAGCACCTAGAGCTTGGTATGCAAGGTTAGATAAATATCTTTTGAAGCTTGGTTTTACTAAGCATAATGCTGACATTAATTTATATTATAAGATCATTGGTGATGATATACTGATTATTGAAGTATTTGTTGATGACATTATTTTTGGAGGTGAAGATAAGTTATGCATGGAATCTTCTAAGAATATGGAGAAAGAATTTGAGATGTCTATGATTGGGGAAATGAAATTTTTCTTACGTTTGCAGAATACTCAGACTGAGAAAAGTATATTCATCTATCTAACTAAGTATGCTATGGAATTACTGAAGAAATTTTGTAATTAGAGATTCTAAACCGGTAAGTACTCCTATGGTTACAAGTAAGAAATTGACAAGAAAAGATGTTTTTACACCAGTAAATCCTACAAGATACAAATCTATGATTGGAGGTCTACTTTATTTGACTCAGACTAGGCCTGACATAATGAATGTTGTTTATATTGTATCAAGATTTTAGAGTGATCGTAGAGAAAATCATGAGTGTGGTGAAAAGGATTTTTAGATACTTGCAAGGTACATCAGAATATGGTTTATGGTACCCTAAGGATGATGACTTTACTTTATGTGCATATATAGATGCTGATTGGGCTAGAGATGTTGATCACTAGAAAAGTACTTCTAGTGGAACTTTCTTTCTTGGAAATAAGTTGGTTTCATGGATCAGCAAGAAACAATCATGTACTTCTTTATCTACTGTTGAAGCTGATAAATTTGTTGTTGCTACTAATTGTACACAGGTTCTATGGATGAAGAAAATGTGGAAGGAAATAAAGGTGGATTGTAATGCACTGGTAGTTATTCACTGTAATAACTCTACTACTATTGACAGATCAAAGAATCCAATATTTAATTTTAAGACAAAGCACATATCTATCAAGTACAACTTTTTGAAGGAAAAGGTCGAAGGAAATGAAGTTAGACTAGTTTATGTGAACACTAAAGAGCAGATTGCAGATATCTTCACTAAACATTTGCCTAAAGAATCATTTGAGTATTGTAGAGATAGATTGGGGGTTTCTACCTGGTTTAGGGGCACTAGGCCAAGTGTATACTTCATTTTGACATGTGTCTGCATCATTTTTATTCATGGTTATGTTATGAATAGAATGTGCAATGTGTGTGTTTGAAGGCCTATTGATTAGGCCTAGGCAATGTAATAAGCTCGAGGCTCCCAGGTGTGTCAACTTGGTCAAAGGAATTGTATGGGAATTTTATATGTATTTTTTATGTTTAGGAATCTAAAATGCGTGGTATGTTCATTCTTGACCTTCAATGTGAAGGCAAGACTGAATTGTAGAAAGTTGACAAAAGTTGCATTATTGTCTTAAGCAACTTTTTCTTGCAAGTTTTTGAAATGTGGTTATCCCAATAGTTAGTTGGTTGATTGTATGCATTGGAGGTAGTTGGAGGATTTTCTTGGTGTCATATAAGGCTAGAGGAATGATGCCTACTAGTTAGTGAGATGATTTTGAATGAATTTCTTGTCTTCAAAGTAAACGATTATTGTGATTTCTTGCATTCTTCTTGAGTTTTCTGTTCTTGCATAATTCCCTATGAATGGTGGGCATGAATTAAAAATTTGGAAAGTTGTAATAGAGGTTCGTCATCCATTTAGAGTTGATCTAAGGTCTTGAAGCCTTCGGGGTTGGGAGAAACTAAATTTTCTATCCCACTGGCCTGACAAAACCCTCAAAACCAGGGTTTGGATGCAAACATTGACACAAATCAACATCTCTCTATGGAATCGATCTGAAACCAAGGAGGATGTTGATTTGACATGTATGTTAGATTTTCCTAGTGGTTTTGGAGACAGGAAGTGTCATTTGTCTTTCCTAAGATGATGCCCTTGGCTTGACATTGCTCATGTGGCAAGCCTGTGCAATAGAAAAGAGGGTGGAAACTTTGAACATAATATTAAAGGATGGTCAAACACAACATGAGAATGAAACTTTAATAGGTGAAGACCCTTGGCAAGTATCATCCTTTCATTCCTTTGTGACTGGTGAATCTTTTGAGAGCTTAAACTCCAATACTGGATAGAAGGGGTTAAATAGGGTCAATAGGGTTTGACCATCCGTACTCAAAACCCAGATGTATAAGTTTGGAATCTTGTATAATTCCCAAAAGGGTATTCGAATATAAAATTTATTTAGGGGGTTGTTTAGGTAGGCTATGATAAAAATCAAGAAAAGTCCAAATGGAGGGCTAATTGCTTGTAGCCCTATTTCCTAGGTCCAAAAGGGGAAAAGATACAAAGGGATAGTAAACTCCCATCTAAGGGGTCAAGATCAGTGCTAAATCCATATAAAACATGTGTAAACACTCACATAGGTTAGTTTACACTTTTGTGTAAAGATCCTATTGCTTGGGGTTTGGGGTTGTTAGGTGTCCTTGGTTGAAGGGTTGCAACCTTAGGGGTAGGAGACTCCTTGTCAATTGTGAGTTTTCTTGAGTGAATATATCTTTGGGAAGGATCTAGGGAAAGCTCTAGAAACATTGATAAGGTTAAAGGCATTGGTCCATTGGGTGATACCAAGTGGAGACCCTATTTGAGTAAAAAAAAGAAAAAGTGATTTAACATCCCAAACCCTCTGCATCATATTGGTATCAGAGCTATACCAAGGGTGGAATAGTGTATGTCAGACTTAGAATTTGGAGTAGAGGCTACTACAATGCCTCCTAAGGCAATGAACCCAGAGGCCATCAAGAAAATGGTAGAGGAGTTTCTTGAAGAGAAACTCAAAGAGACCGGACAGTCCAAGGGAAAGGACAAAACATGGGATGATGAATCAGAAGAGGAGGACAAGGAGCAGGAGGCCATCCCTCAGAATATGGAACTTGATCAAAAGATGTTCTTGGATGCCCTGAAATAAGTAAATAGGGATAATGTGGAAAGTCTACCTATTTATAGTAGTAGCCTGAATGGAGAAGAGGTGATTGAATGGATAGAATCACTCAATAACCGCTTTGAGTACAAAGAGGTCCCAGAGGAGAAATGAGTGAGTTTGGCAAAGCCTAGACTTAAGGGGACTGCCTTGTTGTGGTGGATAGTGCAGTAGGAAGAAAGGGTGAACATAGGGAAGAAGAAGATATCCTCTTGGGAGAGGATGAAGAACAAAATCAAAGACCAATTTCTACCAATAGACTATGAGGTTCAAATGTATAAGAAGCTACAAAATATTAGACAAAGGGAGTTGGATGTGAATGCATATACCAAAGAATTTCACAGGCTAAGTCTTAGTTCCAAGAAGCATGAAGAAGAGGCGGAGAAGGTGGCTAGGTACTTGAATTGGTTAAGGAAAAATATCCAAGATGAGACCAACATCATGGCTCCAGACACTGTGCACAAATACTTCCAATTGGAATTGAGGGTGGAAGATAAGATAAAGTGGAGAGGAGAACAAAATATTAGAGGAAGAGGTGGTATAAATTTTAGAGGTAGAGGTGGCTTTGAAGGAAGGAATACTCCTTTTAAAAACAATGATTCTAACCAGCAAGAGTCCAATGGAGACTTCAATAATAAGAATGGAGGCTTTAGAGGAGGAAGAAGACCTTTTGGAAGGGGTAGGCAAGGAAACCAGGGTAGGGGACCTTTTGTTTTCACTGGTAAATGTTACAATTACAACCAAGTGGGTCACACTATGAGTAGATGCCCAGAGAAAGATTCTAGCTCACATGGATCGGAAAGAAGGACTTAACTTGTGCAAGACGATGATGGACACAGTGTCAATTCACCCATGGGAAGTGGAGGTCCTACCTTGGATGGAGAAAGAATTATGCTAAGGAGAACATTGTTGAACATACACCAATGAAAAGATCCCCCACAAAAAAATTCACTCTTCAAAACTACTTGTAAGTCTCATGGTAAGGTTTGCAAAGTGATTGTTGATTCTGGATCCATAGAGAATATTGTTGCTTTATAAATGGTAGAGAAGCTAAAATTGAAAAGGTTACCATATGTGAGTCCTTATAGAGTATCCTGGCTTAACAAGGGGCAGCATGTAGTAGTAGATGAACAAACTTGGGTAAATTTTTAAATGGGGGACTATAAGGATAGGATCTTGTGTGATATCCTTCCTATGGATGCTTGTCACCTATTGCTAGGTCACCCTTGGCAGTATGATGTCAAAGCACAACATGATGGTGAGAAAAATATGTATATCATTACCAAGAATGGTAGACAGTTTAGGATGGATCCTTTACCTGGTCAAGGAGAAGAGAAGATTGCTAGTCCACAAGTCATGTTGCTTAGTGGAAAGGAGTTTTTGGAAGTCCTCAAACAAGAGACCTAGGGCTATTCTTTAGTTTTACACCCAAAAGATGAGTCCAAGCAAGGAAATGGTGAGAAAGGAGAGATTCCTAGGGAAGTGCAAGCCATGTTGGATAGATATAAGGGAGTTGTGGCCAAAGGCATGCCTGATAACTTTCCTCCCATCAGAGAAATCAGTCATCAAATTGATCTAATCCTTGGAGTGACCTTGCCTAATAAGGTTGCCTACAAGATGACTCCTAGTCAGAATGAGGAGATAGCAAGACAAGTGCAAGAAATTTTGGATAAGGGGTTGATTAGGAAGAGTTTGAGCCCATGTGTTGTACCCACTGTGTTGGCACCAAAAAAATATGGAACATGGAGGATGTGCACTAATTCTAGAGCCATCAACAAGATCTCAATTAGGTACCGGTTTCCTATGCCTAGGATTGAAGACCTAATGGACTATCTTGGATGGTCATGCTACTTTTCAAAGATTGATTTGTAGTTAGGTTATCATAAAATCAGAATCAGACTTGGTGATGAGTGGAAGACATCCTTTAAAACCAATGAGGGCTTATATGAGTGGATGGTGATCCCATTAGGCCTCACAAATGCACCTAGTACCTTTATGTGCTTCATGAATGAGGTATTGGTAGAATTTATTGGAAATTTTTTTATTGTTTATCTTGATGGCATCTTGGTGTTTAGCAGGTCCAAGGAAGATCATTTTAAGCATTTGGATTCGGTTTTGAGGAAGATTCATGAGGAGAAATTAGTAATTAATCTAGAGAAGTGTGAATTCATGAAAACTGAGTTGGTGTATCTAGGCATTGTAGTTTCAAATAGATGTTTGAAAATGGATCTTTCTAAGGTTGATGATATTGTAAATTTTTCCTACACCTAGGATAGTAGGTGATGTTAGGAGCTTTCATGGATTGGCTACTTTTTATAGAAATTTCATCAAGGGCTTTAGTCATATTTGTGCTCCCATCCTTAACACTATAAAAGGATAAATCAAATGCAGGTTTGAATGGATAGACCAAGCAGCTCAAAGCTTCAATATTTTGAAGAGGAAGGTATCAGAACTTCCCACCTTGAGACTCCCTAATTTTGATCAAATTTTTATAGTTGAATGTGATGCAAGCAAGCAGGCAATAGGTGTAGTCCTTAGTCAAGAAGGACATCCAGTGGAATTCTTTTTAGAGAAGTTGAATGAGGCTAAACAAAGGTATTCAACGTATGATTTGGAGCTTTATGCCATGGTGCAAGCACTCAACAAGTAGCGCCATTACCTTCTTCCAAAGGAGTTTATTGTTTATATTGATAACCATGCATTGAGTTTTCTTAATGGGAAAGATAAATTTAACCAAAGGCACATCAAGTGGGTTGAACAACTCCAACCTTACACCTTTAATATCAAGCACAAGAAGGGTGTGACTAATAAGGTTGCAGATGCTTTGAGCAGGAGAACCCTCACTATTCAAGAAATTCAGTGGCAAAGTGTTGGTGTTGATTCTCTCAAGGCCATGTACAAGGAGGATCGTGATTTCAAGGATGCATATGATGTATGTACTAAGTTTGCTAACTCTTTTCATGTTCAGTTTTCTGATTTTATGTTGCAGGATGGATTTCTCTTCAAGGGGCATCGATTATGCATTCCTCAATGTTCTATGAGGGAGAATATCATTAGAGAGAAACACAATGGCAGTCTTGGAGGCCATTTTGGTTTGGACAAAACATAGAGTAGGTATCAAGGTTTTATTTTTGGCCCAAGATGCAAGTAGACGTAAGAATACTTGTGGAGCATTGTTCTATTTGTTAGAGGACAAAATGTATTTCAACCAATGCTGGTTTGTATCAGCCTCTACCGATTCCTACCAGGCCTTGGGAAAGCTTTAGTATGGATTTTGTACTTGGATTTCCCAAATCTCCTAGGGGGTTTGATAGTGTCTTTTTAATTGTTGATAGGTTTAATAAGATGGCTCATTTTCTGCCATGTAAATGTATAAATGATACATCTCATATTGAAGGTCTATTTTTCAAAGAAGTTGTAAGGATACATGGATTGCCTCTCAATATTGTCACTGATAGAGACTCCAAGTTTGTTGGTCATTTTTGAAGGACTCACTAGAAGAAATTAGGTACCAATCTATCATTTTCATCAGTATGCCACCCTCAGACTGATGGAAAATTTGTGGTGGTTAATAGATCCCTTGACAATCTCCTTAGATGCCTTACCAAGCAGCATGGACAAAGTTGGGATTTAGTGATTGGACAAGCTAAATATGCATACAATGATTCAGTCAATAGGAGCACAAGGAAAAGTCCATTTGAGGTTGTGTATGGCCTACACCCCAAGGGGATACTTGAACTCAAAGATCTTGGAGGCATGGATAAAAGGAGTTCCCAAGGAGAAGATTTTGTTGTCACCATGAAGGAGATTCATGAACAAGTTAAGGCTTCACCTCAATAAAGTGTTGATAAATATAAACTCAGAGCCGATGTTAAGAGGAGAGATGTTCAGTTCAAAGTAGGGGATTTGGTGATGGATTACCTAAGGAAAGAAAGGTTACCTGAAGGCCAACCCTCTAAACTGCTCATGAAGAAGATAGGTCCCCTTCGAGTGGTTCATAAGTTTGACAATAATGTATATGGAGTTGAATTTCTAGAACACTTGGGAATATCTCACATCTTCAATGTATGTGATTTGACAACCTTCAAAGGATCCTTGACAGATGCAACACCTAATTCATCTCTTGAGGAAGAGGACATAGAATGGATGAAGGATCTACTACCTAGCAAGCCATTGAAATCAGAGTGCATTCTTGACTCCAAGGTGATCAAACAAACAAGAAAAGGTGTGTACAACAACTATCTGGTCAAGTGGAAGGGGCTTTCTGAGTCTAAAGCTACTTGGATGAGTGAATGTGATATCCTCAAGCATGCAACTACAATCCCCTAGTTCAAAACTCAAGTGACTTGTTTTTCTAGTCCAGGGGAGTATGGTGCAGGGGCACTAGGAAATGTGTCTACATCATTTTGAATCATGGTTATGTTAGGAATAGAATGTTCAATGTGTGTGTCTAAAGGCCTATTGATTAGGCCTAGGCAATGTAATGAGCCTGAGGCTCCCAGGTGTGTCAAATTGGTCAAAGGCCTTGTATGGGAATTTTATATGTATTTTTTATGTTTAGGGGTCTAAAATGTGTGGTATGTTCATTCTTGACCTTTGGTGTGAAGGCAAGACCGAATTGTAGAAAGTTGACAAAAGTCGCAAAGTTCAATTATTGTCTTAAGCAACGTTTTCTTGTAAGTTTTTGAAATGTGGTTATCCCAATAGTTATTTGGTTGATTGTATGTGTTGGAGGTAGTTGGAGGATCTCCTTGGCATTATATAAGCCTAGAGGAATCATTCCTACTAGTTAGAGATGATTTTGAATGAATTTCTTGTCTTCAAAGTAAATAGTTATTTTGATTTCCTACATTCTTCTTGAGTTTTATGTTATTGCATAATTCCCTGTGAATGATAGGAATTAATTAAACATTTGAAAAGTTTTAAAAGAGGTTCACCATCCATTTGGAGTTGATCTAAGGTCTTCAAGCCTTTGGGGTTGGGAGAAACTAAATTTTCTATCCCACTGGCCTAACAAAACCCTCAAAACCAGGGTTTGGAGGCAAATAGTGGCACAATTCAACATCTCTCTATGGGATCGATTTGAAACTAGGGAGAATGTTGATTTTAAATGTATACTAAATGTTCCTAGTGGTTTTGGAGACATGAAGTGTCATTAGTCTTTCCTAAGATGATGCCCTTGGCTTGACATCACTCATGTGGCAAGCCTGTACAGTAGCAAAAGAGGGTGGAAACCTTGAATAACAGATTAAAGGATGGTCAAACTTGGCATGAGAAGGACCCTTGAATAGGTGTAGACCCTTGTCAAGTGTTATCCTTTCATTCCTTTGTAACTGGTGAAGCTTTTGAGAGCTTAAACCCCAAGACCAACTAGAAGAAGTTAAATAGGGTAAGTAGGGTTTGACCACCCATACTCAAAACCCAGATGTAGAAGTTTGGAATCTTGTAGAATGCCCAAAAGGGTATTAGAATATCAAATTTATTTAGGGGGTTGTTTAGGTAGGTTGTGAGATCTTATTTGTAAGATCAAGTGTGGAATGCGGAAAAAGAATTGAGTGAAGGTATATGCAAGATTAAGTAGAGGTATACACGAAGACATAATTTGAAGGTGAAGCTAGGTTTTTGTAGAAGCACATCAGCATTACACCGGTACTGAATCTAGCATAAGAAGATGCTATTTTGTGCAATACATTCTTATTGGATTTAACCATCCAACTATAGTCAGTGTGACTCCCATTTTGTGATTGAGCAATGAGCTCTAGGCTATTGGCCTTTTTGCATGTGCAGACCCCATTTATGTACACTTACTATCTGCAGTAGTATCATCTGATTATGGGTAAGGTTTCCCACCGTGGTTTTTCCCCTTATAGGGTTTCCATGTACAAATATTGGTGTTATGTGTTGTGGATGACTTTATGTTTATGTTTCATGCATTAAACTTTACCGGTATAGCAATTTACTGTTAACACTGTCTACCGGTATTAAGTATCAAGTTGGTTAATTAGTTTTTGGTTTGAATTTATTTGACAACTGATTCACCCGCCCCTCTCAGTTGTCTCCAAGACCTAACAATTGGTATTAGAGCCTAGTCCTCTTTTGCAGAAGTTTAACAACTTGAGGAGATCCAATGTCTACAAATTATTTCAGGAAGGATAGTCCTAAACTTGATGGAACCAACTATGGGATATGGAAGATTAGGATGGAGACACATCTGAATTGCATCGGTAAAGATATCTAGGAAGTTACAAAGAATGGTTATATTGTTGTTGTAGCTAGTCAGATTGCTCCAACTACCTTAGCTAAAGATGAAGAGAATGATTGCAGAGCAAGAGAAGCACTTTTGAGTGCATTATCAGATCAACAAATCATGGGTTTATCAGATAGGTCTACTTCTAAAGCTATTTGGGATCATTTAGAAACACTAAATGAAGGAGATTCCATAGTTAAGATTGCAAAACTTGAAAGCTTCCGAGTTAGGTATGAACATCTGAAAATGGAAGAAGATGAAAGGATTTCTGCTTTTATGGAAAGAGTAAATGAAATTGTTTTGGGTATTAAATGTTGTGGAGGAACTTTGAGTGAGGATGAAATTGTTTCAAAAATCTTAAGAGGATTACTACCGGCATATAAAATGAAGGTTACTGCTATAATTGAGTTGAGAACAATGCCTAATACATTAGTAACTAGGGATACATTGATTGGAAAACTTTCAGCCTTTGAAATTAAGGAATTTGGTCCTCTTGCTACTATAAAAACTGATTTGGCCTTTAAAGCATCAACATCATCTACTCCATCATTTGAGAAATCAGACTCAAGAGCCTTTTATGCAAGAGAACTTGAAGAAACCAGGAAGGAGAATGAAGAACTTGAAGAACTTGAAGCACTATTTGCAAGGAAAATGCCAAAAGGTCCAGTTGGAAGCAAGTATGAAGGTAAAGCACCCTTTAAATGTTTTAACTGCAATAAGATTGGTCATATGGCTTCGAGATGCCCTGATAGACATGCTAGACTAAAAGAAGAAGCAAGAAGAACATACAAGCCTAATCCTGAATATCAGAGATACAGGTTTAAGAAGAACCAAGACAAATCTTGTTACATTGTTGATGAAGGTGTGACTGATGATTCTGATGAGGATCCAACAGACAATGGATGGGTTTTTGTTGCTATAACAGAGGATCATATGACAGGAGACAAAGGGAAATTCTTGAACTTTCAAGAATACAATGGAGGTTTAGTAAGATTTGGAGATGACAAAGCCTGTTCAATCAAAGGTAAGGGTTCAATATCTCTTGATGGTAAGCATAACACTGACAATGTCTACTATGTTGAAGGATTAAAGCATAATCTTTTAAGTGTTGGTCAATTAGTTGAAAAGGGATTTTAGTTACAATTTAAAAATGGAAAATGCAAAATCATGAATAGAACTAGTTTGGAAATTGCAACTAGTAATCAGCCTAGAGGTAATATCTTTCATTTGAATAACAATGAAAATGCATGCTTAATTGCACATATAGATGAAAGTTTCTTATGGCATAAGAGACTATGTCATGTAAACTTTGACTGCATGGTAAAAATCAGTACTTCTAAGGTAGTAAGAGATCTACCTAAAATTGTGAAACCTCATAATACAATTTGTAAGGAATGTCAATTTCTTAAACAAGTTAGAGCTAGTTTCAAAAGTATTCCAGAAAAATCCAATAATGCTCTTGATTTAATTCAGACTGATTTATGTGGTCCAGCTCGAACAAAAAGCTTACAAGGTGGTAGATATTTCATGCTAATTATTGATGATTATTCTAGAATGTGTTGGGTTACTTTTCTCAGAGAGAAATCAGAAGCACTTGGAAAGTTCAAACTATTCAAAGCAATGGTTGAAAATGAAACCGGTAAGAAAATCAAATGTTTAAGATCAGATCAAGGAGGAGAATTCATATCTAAGGACTTTAATACATTCTATGAAGTGAATGGAATTAGAAGATAGTTATCAGCACCTCAGACACCACAACAAAATGGAGTTGTTGAAAGGAAAAACAAAACTATCTTGGATGCAGCAAGAAGTATGTTGTCAGAAGAAAATCTACCACATGCGTATTGGAGAGAGGCAGTTAGCACTGTTGTCTATACATTCAACAAAGTTCACATCAAAGGTGAAACCAGTAAGACCCCTCATGAACTATGGTTTGGTAATAATCCTACTCTTAAGTATTTCAGAATTTTTGGAAGTAGATGTTATATTAGAAGAGATGAGTATATTGGCAAATTTGATCCTAGAAGTGATGAAGGAATATTTCTTGGTTATTCATCTAAGAGCAAGGCATATAGATGTTTTAATAAGAGATTGCAGAAAATTGTTGAGAGTACAAATATAAAGATTGATGAACAATTCAGAGGAACTTCAAGGTATATAGACTCTGAACCAGCAACAAAAAGTGTGACAAATGAACCTATACTGAATCCACTGGTACATAATGAAGATCCAGTTACTCCAGTATCATCAGAGGATTCTATAGTAATTGAAGAACAACAGCAAACTCAGACACCCCGGTATGTAAGATTGAATCATTCTGAAGATCAGATAATTGGAAACAAATTTAAAGGAGTTATGACAAGAGGAAGATTGGCAAATGAAGAGGTATGTCTTATTTCTCAAATTGAACCATCATCTATCAATGAGGCATGTGAAGATAAATTTTGGATTAAAGCTATGGAAGAAGAATTAGGACAAATTGAGAAAAATAATACTTGGACATTAGTTCCCTGGCCTAAAGATAAAAATGTAATTGGAACCAAATATGTATTTAGAAACAAACTTAATGAAGATGGTAAGGTTGTCAGAAATAAAGCAAGATTAGTGTGTAAGGGATATTCTCAGAAAGGAGTTGACTACAATGAAATCTGTAGACACCTAAAATTGTCATGTCTAATTAAATAAATATTTTTATTTATTTAATTATCTAAGCCTAATTCTTCTATTAATTAAATAAATCTTTATTTATTTAATTAATTCATTTATCCTCTTCTAGTCTTATTTCTCATTTAAATAAATATATTTATTTATTTAAATTATCCTTTTCCTAAATTAAATAAATATTTTTATTTATTTAATTATCCCACTTCTTCTATTAATTAAATAAATCTTTATTTATTTAATTAATTCATTAACCTTTTCTACCCATGACACATGTCATTCATCTCTTAATTCATACACTACCTACCCCTTTCATTATTTTATTATTTCTTTTACCTACCCTCTAATCATAGCCGACCTCCTTTTACACCTCTCAATCTTATCCCTCCATTTCATATAGTGTCTTCTATATAAGGAGATGCTTCCTTCATTATCAAACCCTAATCATTCATGCTAATCATCTTTTATGCACTTGACTACACTACGATCCTACTAGCAACCACATTCCGTTCTTTGTTGAGCTCTTGTGCACATAAAATCTGAGAGCAAATATATCAAGCAAGATCAATGGAGATAGGAAGAATGGAGATCCAAACCCTATTGGACATGTGATGGTATAATCTTTGTGATTTCATTTGATTTGCATTGTCTTAGGTAATCTTCATATGTTATGGTGGATCTTTGTTGTTGTTAGGCTAGGGTTTTGTGGTTGAATCCATTTAGTCTTTCATCATTATTGTTATCCATTTTCACCATATACATTTTGGCATGCCCCATGGGACATGGATTTTTCTTAGATCTGTGTTTTTTGCAGATTTTTCTAACCCTATATTGCTATTTTGTAAAACAATTTGGAGAATAACCTTGTGCAGCTAGGGTTTTGGACACAAAATCAAGATCTTGGAGAGATTCGATCATATCTCACAAACGGCTAGGAAATTTTGCACCAAATTGTTTTTGCAAGTTGCAAAAAGGATCGGGAGCTCTCAATCCAAAATTCAGAATTTTTAGAGCACATTTTCATTTTCTATGAATTTTTTATGATGCTTCATAAAAAATTAATTTTGAGAGCAAATGAGAGACTTTTTCGGATTTTCTTACATTTTTGGAAATCTCTCATAATTATACACAGGATCTGTTCTTTGTGATTTTAATTTTGATGCAAAATATTTTGCTAAAAATCGGATCTTTAAAAATTAGGGTTTTTCCTTATTTTGATAAGATCTCACAAACAGATTCGAATTTTGACATCAAAAGTTTTTGTGAAAGTCAAGAAAAGTATCAAAAGATTCAGTAAAAATTTAAGATTGTTTGGATCGATTTTGCATTTTATATGAATTTTTTATGATTTTTCATAAAAAATTAATTTTGAGAGCAAATTAGCGAATTTTTTGGATTTTCTTACATTTTTGGAAATCTCTCATAATTTTACATAGGATCTGTTGTTTGTGATTTTAAATTTGATGCACAATCATTCCTCAAAAATCAGATCTTTGAAAATTAGGGTTTTGCATTATTTTACTCATATCTCACAAACTGCTTGGATTTGTTGCAGAATTTTTTTTATGTAGATTTGGAAGACCATCAAGACTCTCCAATAAAAATTTCAGATTTTTTAGATCGATTTTGCATTTTATATGAATTTTTTATGATTTTTCATAAAAAATTAATTTTTGGAGCAAATTAGCAATTTTTTTGGATTTTCTTACATTTTTGGAAATCTCTTAAAATTTTATAGGTGGTCTTTTTTTTATGATGAATCAGATCTTTGAATTGGTCAACAAAACGCATTGTTGAAGGCCCCTATTTCACAAAGTCTTTTGGATCTAAAATTTACCTAACTTGTGTGCTTGCAGGAAGGGGTGATCATTTGAAACAATCCAAAGTACTAATAAATCTTTGTTGCAGGTGCTTGGCAAGGGTTTTTGGATTTTTATTGTGTGCCTTGTTTTCATAGACTAGCAAACACTTCAATTGGTGCACTAAAATTGAATCATTGTCTTTTGTGTCTTGAGCAATAGGCTTTTTTTGTTTAATCTTTAGAGGGCCTGTTTTCCCGTGTGGTCATTAGGACTACTAGTGAGAAGAGAATGACCCAAGTGGTAGCGAGGAAAACCCACCTCTTTCGAACCACTATAAACAACTATATTCATGGTGAAAACTATGGATAACATGTGCTGATTAGTTCATACCGACACTATGTCTCCCCATAAACCCGTTTGATCAAATTTATTTGATCAGTTGTAGGGCATAACCCCTACCAACTAGGAGCCTTCTGTATTTATAGAGCTGAAAGTGCCGCATGTATGGCCACACGAGCGAATGCCCTTACTAGCACCTTTTTGTTTTATAAGCCCAAATCCTTCTAGTTGTTGGGGCAGGAGGTCGGACCTCTGGTAGCGGCCCACACACATACAGTTCTTACTAGAGATACAAAGTTCGCCACGAGGAGTTTTCGTGGGGACTGATGCTTGGTTGACCCAAGAAGTGAGTGCCGAGGGTGGAGCCAGTGAGGTCAAGCATCTAAGTATCCGCTCTGAATAGTGTAGCCTCGAGGGTAAAACCTCATGTGGGATCAACAACTATTGTCTTGGCCAGCCATAAGAATTATGCTTGACTTATTTTAAACATTCAAACATTCAAGACCAAACAACAAAACATTGTGTCTTTTATGTCTTCAGTGTATGCAAAACATTTTTACATCAAGAAACACACTTTTCTTGGAGTCATTTTGAGTCTAAACACTTGCAAACATTGAGTCCTCATCAACATTGTGTCCTCTTGTCACGAAAAATAGTCAAACATTCAAATTTGGTCACAACCAACAACTTCACAAATTGGAAAAATTTTACAGTCCAGCAAACAAGAGCAATCAGTTTCGGAATTCTTGAGCTTCCTAGGTCATTTCTCCAGGGTTTCATTTAGCATTCAACCTGTCTTTAGGTCTCACAAAGTCAATCATTGCTTTACACCTCACATTGCATTCACATTTGTCTAAACTTGAGTCAAAAGGTCACTTGCTTGTCCTCATCATACTTTGTCAACACACTACTTACAACAACACTTTGCTAAGTGGTCCCTCATCAAGGTCTATCACCTTTGGGTCTCATTTGGTCTTACTTAGAGTCAAGGTCAACTTACCTCATCAAGAGAAACTATCCTCTCTTTGGAAGTCACACCTACTCTACTACATACATACTTGGTCTTACACTTTGGACATTGCAAGTACACCTCAGATTAATTTACATTCCATCCAACTCTTAGTCTTCCATACTCTTTCCATTTTCATCTAGTCTCACACATCTTGGTCAATACCTAGTTCATGGTTGAAACCCGTCTTCAAAAATCTAGGAGAGAAACTAAAGAGGCTCAAGAGTCTGCAAACATGACTTCATATGAGTATGACAATGATATCTTTTTCAATTCTGATCATACTACATTACCTGACATGGATGCCTATAGAAACATTCCAAATGTTGAGAACATGGACACTACAAACAACAATGATACACACAATGATGATATGGACAACTTTTTAGTACATTCAGCAGATGTGGAAGAATCCATTATGGATCCCCGTTTCAATCGATTGGTTGAGGAAATAATGAGGAGGGATAGACAATACTTCTTACAAATGATGGCACAAAGTGGAGCCAAGATACCTCATGATTTTGACATGTCTCAAATAATGGAAAATTGGCCTTTGCAACAACCTCACTCCAACATGGATCAAAGGAGACCTAATAGTGGAGGCAATAGAGGACCACATATGGTTCCTGAATCACCATCATCTTTGTTTCAAAAACTAGAGGTCCCACATACACATGGTCAAGCATATGATACTCACCTTCGCAGACCATTATGGAAGTCTTATGCATAAAGATATGCTCAATCACATACCAATGCTAAGGATCAACCACCCAAGAAATTGGATATTCAAAGGCATGCTCAAAATTTGGACACAAGGAAACCCTGTGTCAAATTTGGGGGCAACACATTAGAACATGACATGCCTGTAGAGTATGGTATACATGGACAAAATAGATATTTCGTTCCTCAACATGAATCTATACCAAGTGGTCCATATATGCAGCATCACTATAGACCTCCTCCATATGAACATGTGTATGATCAATATCATCCATATATGCAACATGCTTCTCCTCCAATTAGTGCCTCAAGCATGGGGTATGGTCCAAGAAGTCGATCTCCACCTAAGAGCAATTTGGAGAAACAAATTAGGGACTTACAAAAGAAAATGGAGGACATAAATACATCGAAGCCAACATACACAATGAGAGACATATGTCTTTATCCATTTGACAAGAGCATTCCAATGCCTCCTTTTCCTACATACTTTGTGACACCTAAGTTTGATAAGTATAGAGGAAAAGGGGATCCTAAGGCACACATAAGACAGTTTTTCACAGCTTGCATTGAGGTAGCTTCAGAAGAGACATATTTGATGAGATTATTCCCATAGAGCCTAGGCGATCAAGCTATGGAATGGTTCTCCCAACTTCCACCTGGAATTAAGTCATGGGGTGATCTAGCAGAGGCATTTATCCAACATTTCTCCTACAACATAGAGACAGACATATCAGTCACTACTTTGTGCAACACCAAGCAAAAAGAGGGAGAATCTTTTGCATCATTCTTACAAAGATGGAGAAATCTAGCCAGCAGATGCTCTTGTGAAATTCCACAAAAACAAATGGTAGAAATGTTCACCCAGAATGTTAACAAAGACATTGGCTATGATCTAAGAAAAGCTTGTTTGTCCACCTTCAAGGACGTTATTGAAAAAGGCTTAGCGACAGAAAAGGTCCTAATTGAACAAGGAGTCATCAAGATATTCAAGGAAAACAAAGATGACTTTAAAGGAAAAGACAAGCCAAGATTTTGGAATAAAAACAAGAACATAGTCAATGATGGTGTTGTTGATGCCAACACAGTGCGACCCAAATTAATTTTTTCTTGATCAAGTTCTACAAACAATCAAGTGAATACTCAAACAACTTCCAGATCACGAAGGAAGTACACCCCATTGGGAGAACCACTTGAGTCAGTCTTCAAGAAGCTAGTGGCAAACAAGGTAATCACAGTTCCAGATGTTCCTCCATATGAACCAAAGGTTAAACCAAATTGGTGGAATGATGATGAGTATTGTGAATTTCATAAGAGCAAGGGTCATAAGATAGGAAATTGTCATCGACTGAAGAACATCATACAAGATCTCATTGATAGAGGTGACATTGAGATTGAGAGACATTCCTTCAATCAAGAACATGAGATGTTTAAGGAACCATTCCCAAAACATGACAAGGGAAAAGCTAAAGCCACAGAGGATCAAACCAACTATACCAGAGCATCCTACAACTATGATTCAACTATCAATCACATCTCGATGGACAATTATGTCTCTACCATTATCATCAAGGACAAAACGTCAGAGAATTCTACCCGAAGACCCAGGATTGTCCTAAAAGGCGTTGGATCTTCTTCCAAACCTACCTCTGAATGTCATGTCACAACTCATCGAGGTAAAATCACTTTGCAAGGTGCTCCAGCCAAGAACACTGCCTCCTCATCAACCAAACCTGAGTATGACCTTGTAGAACAGTTAGGGAAGACACCCACGCTCATCTCCATCCTTGAGCTCTTACGCATATCCCCCGCTCATAAAGCCATTCTTAACAAAACCTTGAGAGACACCGTCATTCCTACTAATCTGAATGTGGACCAGTTTCAAGCCATGGTGGGATACCTTTCCATTCCACACTCCCTTACATTCACAGAAGCCGATGACACCTCCGTAAGTCAGCCACATAATGCACCACTACACATTGAAGCCTTCATACACAAACATCGAATAAAATGAGTCCTGATAGATGGAGGAGCAGGTCTAAACATTTGTACATTGAGCACAATTAAACAATTGGGATATTTTGATAAAGCTATGAATTCTACAAACAAAATTACCATCAAAGCATATGATGATGAAGAGCGTTCATCCAAAGGCACAGTCACCTTGCCTCTTAGAGTTGGGCTAGTTACAAAGGATGTGGTTTGTCAAGTACTTGACCTTGATCTCACATACAACATACTCTTGGGACACCCATGGATTTATGAAATGAGCGCAATCCCATCTACATATCATCGATGTATCAAGTTTCCACACAATGGAGTTGAAGTGACCATCAAAGCGGATCCAAATCCATTCATATATTGCAACAATCTACAACCTCGATCAGAAATAACAATCCCAGTCAATCGCAAAGCTATTCCTTCATCAACATATGTGGATCCAGAATCATTAAAAGCTTCTACATCCAAACAATCAGAGCTCAAAGAAAAGTTCAAGTTTAAAGACATGGGATGTGGTGAGTATATCTTTCATGTTGATCAACTCCCACTATCTCCTAAGGTATTCAGTCGACAAGAACAACCTAGAAAAAAATTGCAATGCCAAGGAATTGGGTGTGAACCACCTAGTGTTGTCGCTAATAAGTTTGAATGCAAATCTCCTATAGTGGTGCAAGCAACTCTTGATATCAATAATCCTAAGAGTGGTTCCAACAAAGAATCTATTGAGTATATTGCCATCCCTCTTGAGAACTCACATAGCCTTACCATTTCATCCACTCATTCCATTTTCACTCCACTTCTAGACTTGGATCAACAAGAATTACAAAAGCCCTTAGTCATTGGGGATCAAGAATCAAGCTTTGAAAAGAAAAATTTAAAAGTCAAAAATAAAGAAAAGTGCTTTAGTCCAAATCAAAATCAAAAGCTATTGGAGTCTGCAAAAATCAAAGTCAAGGATAAAAATCCTATGAAGCAAAAAGAACAAGAGTTGATCTCCCCTAATACCAAAATAACTGGGGGCAAAAGTTCTAAAATTTCAAGTCAAAAAGCATACTTGTTGATCCTAAGTCTCCATCATGCTATCCTACTTTCACTTCTTTTCACAATCATAAGCCTTCATCCCTCATCCACTTGTTCCATACATCTATTCCCTTCTGGCGATACATCATGGACCTTTCATGGAGCTTCCTCGAGGGACTTTGTTATCAAGGATGCCCAAACTTCTTCAGGTGACACGCATACGGGCCTGTGTAGTCCACACACTAGTAATTCTATCTCAGTTTCTTCATCAAGGAAGACAGTCACTTGAGATACACATCATTCAGTCAAGGAACGTTGCAGCTACAATCATAAAGTCAAGCCTCGCACATTTGAGGTAGGTGATTTTGTTCTCAGAGAAAACCCCAAAAATCAGCAAGACAGAGAGAAGAAGGGCAAGTTCGAACCAAACTGGCTTGGTCCCTACATCATTACAGCAGCATATGGATCTGGGGCATATCATCTCTCAACTACAAAAGGTGAACCTTTGGAGGATCCTATCAACAACATGCACCTTCGCAGGTTTTACACATAGCTCTTCAGAGTATCCTAATTCAAAAAATACAAAAAAATCAAAAATTTCAAAAATACAAAAAAAAATCAAAAAAATTCAAAAATACAAAAAAAAAAATTATAAAACAAAAAAATCATTACTTGGTGAAAACCTGGCAAACAGGCGCCTTGTGACAACAAAAAAAAAAAAATAAATCGAAAAAAGTAAAGAGAAATAATTTCGTCCAACGGTGAAAACCACTTCGGTGGCACCTTGGGCAAGTACCATGGTGAAAACTGGGTCACCAGTGCCATGTGTAGAGACATTGCTCCTCCCTCCTTCAGGATCCCACTTTCATCCTTTCACTTTGCACACACTCACAACCTATTCATTCATAATAAACTTACCCATTCCCATCATGGCTTGTTATTGATCTACCCAAGATTGGTTAGCCATTCATAATAAACCTTCCTTTTCATCCCTTTCCATCCATAATAAATCAGATCCTATCTATGGCTAAGGCAAATCCTACGTCTAGTGATGGGTTTGGAACTGAGAACATCACATGTTTCGAGGAGTATAGTTTCTTCCAGCTTCCTTCAGTCTATCCGCGCACAATTCGCAATAAAGCAGCATCTGCATCGCCAATCCGCAATAAAGTTTCATCTTCTCCACAATAAAGTATCAGTTTCATGGATTCGGTTAGTTTCAGATGAGACACCAGCAACAATGAGCTTCAACAAAATCAAATCTTTCAATAGACTCAAACAACATATGGTTCAGTGCTATCTATCCTTTCTGTGAAAGTAATCATTGTGACCACAATCAAATAAGACTTATACAAGTCACAAGAGACACTAAACTTGAGGACTATAGTGGATGTTGGTGTCAAGTCTTGGTTTTCTTTTGATTTCATCTTTTTTTTGGTGACATGTCTTTTAGCTTTTCCGGGATGTCTTTGAATAGAGATTCTATCTCCAGGATGTCTTTGACTAGAAAGGCAAGGATGGGGTATCGTCACCTATCTTTCTTTGCTGTCTGTGGATTGTCTCTTAGTAATGCTATGACTTGTCCAAGGATATGAGGATACTCTAAGTCTAGTGTGAACTGGGGTATTCCTTGTTTGTGACTGTCTTATCTCCATGCAAATAGGTACAATGACTTTCTGGGTCGAACATATGCCTCGATTGTCATAACCTACTTGCCATAATAAAGCTCAATGATGATAATGCACAAGAAGCTCTTTCACTTTCATATCTTTTATCTTCCATCCCCCTTTCTTGATTGACTTCCATCGTCCTTCTCGAGTCCGTGTAGCCTGCTATCACATGACTGAGTATAATGACACACCAAAAACATTTACATTTCATGTAGTTGCACCTGCATTACAACATATAAGCATTTCATACATACATATAGATATCACAACTGCATCACATCCTGCACATAACACCTGTTAGCACAATTTACATTTGCATTGTCATATTCATCCACATTTCATACATTCACATTTGCATCATGCATACACATATAAAACATAAAAGAACAAAAAAAAATATATTGCATTGCATCATATACATATTTGCATCCATATCATAAGCATCACATAAGAACATCTCATCACATAGGTACGCATGCATATAGCTGCTGCAAAGATGAATCATCTCATATATATATATATATATAAAGTGTCATGATACAATGATGTCAAAATCATATGGCTACAATCACCCACAGGTGTCTACATCATCATGCAAAAATGGTACAATACTGATACATAGGGAGCCCTCTACGACTATGATGAACTCCCTCCCTTAGAGCTGATTGGCCTTGATGGAGTCTGAGCCCTAGAAGGACCTGCCCCAAGATCATCACTCCTATCCCCTCTGTCTCCTGAGCCTAGTTGTCTCATCCTCCTCCTCCCCAATCCCGCAGCCAACCCTCGTGTCGCTCTATCCGGACAGAGGAACCCACTGATAACTCTTGCCAACACTATTGGTAGTGTTAATCCTCCCCATGTCATGGTATCCCATGCCACATGTCCCAACCTCATCTCCAATGTCAGATCCTAGAACACTTGTCTAAGGGCATCCCTATCTCCATCTTGATCATACGGAATCAGCTCCCCATCAATCGGTATCCGCATAATCCTGTATACATCCTCCAGGGTGACTGTCATCTCACCCATCGACAAATGAAATGTACATGTCTCGGAGTACCATCTCTCTGCCAGCATAGTCAATAGTCCCATGTTTGCCTGAAACTCAGGCACATACAACACATGTCTCAATCCCATAGCCTCGATCGCAGCTCGCTCCTCGGCTATCAACTCAGGTCACAACCTCTGAGTCGATAGGAATCTCTCCCATGACTCTAGCATAGGCAAATACTCTTGCAGTCACACAAATCAATCATCTACCCTAGTGACACTCACTGTTCATCACAAAGTGTTGCTTCTACCCTAGTGGTACTCCCTGTTCATCACAAAGTACTACGTGTTTGACACTCCCTGTTCATCACAAAGTGCTGCTCACATTTGCACTCACTGTTCATCACAAAGTGCTGCTCATATTTTAGTACTCCCTGTTCATCACAAAGTACTATATCTTGGTACTCACTGTTCATCACAAAGTGCCTTGATCTATCTTATCCTAGGGCATATGCTTGAGTGAATCCTCTTGAGTAGTTTCCTAATTGGCAACGTATGTTCTATCATAGAATTGTCAATCCTAGCCCTATTTGTTATCCTAGTCTTCCCTAGAGGACCTTCTTGAGTGTATCCTCTTAGCAACTTATCCAATCGACAATGTATGTTCATCATAGAACTACCGATTTGAGCTAGAAGACAAAAATTCACATTTTTGAACACAAACGCGCTTTCCTGACATAAACGCACTTGAAGACTGCATAGACGCACCTGAAAAACATAGATGCGCCTGACAAACACAGATGTGCCTATGCTCTGCACAGATGCACCTGGGTGACATAGACGTGCCTTCTTGGCACAGACACGCCTAAACATCATAAACACGGCCGCATTTGACACAGACATGGTTTCAAGCACAGACGCGCCTGGCAAAAAGACAGACGCGCCTCGCGAGCACAGATGTGCCTGGCACCAACACAGACGTGCCTGGATGTTTTTGGACATTTTTTGGACCCTAGTCTAAGAGCATTTATTGCCCTATCTACCATGCATTAATGACAATAATAAATGCATCGAAGTACGAGGAGGTTTGGTGGTACTTACCAGCTCTCCTGCCTCTACTAGCTTCTGAAATTGGCGAACGCGGTCGAATCTGTGAATGAAGGCCATCGCTGCTAACTGCTGCTGCTCTTTTCGCTCTGCACTCTGCTCTTGTGGATGTGTGGATGACAATGAGGATGTATTTTCCCCTGTGGTCTATCTTATAGACTACCCTAGCCCTAGCCCTCGCCTCCCTAGTCAGTCTTCATTATCCCGTGACTCTGTCACTTTATCCGGTTAGTCCATTCTATCTTGTCTTTCTTATCGAGAGATTGTCTGCAATCTTTTCAAACATTTTTTCATCCAATCTCTCAAGGGGGCATATCATTCCCATCTTGGGGCAACTCTATATCAGTTCATCTTATCTTCTTTGAAACAACGCGACAAGCCACATTGTCTCAAAGAGGGGCAAAATGTAGACACCTAAAATTGTCATGTCTAATTAAATAAATATTTTTATTTATTTAATTATCTAAGCCTAATTCTTCTATTAATTAAATAAATCTTTATTTATTTAATTAATTCATTTATCCTCTTCTAGCCTTATTTCTCATTTAAATAAATATATTTATTTATTTAAATTATCCTTTTCCTAAATTAAATAAATATTTTTATTTATTTAATTATCCCACTTCTTCTATTAATTAAATAAATCTTTATTTATTTAATTAATTCATTTACCTTTTCTACCCATGACACATGTCATTCATCTCTTAATTCATACACTACCTACCCCTTTCATTATTTTATTATTTCTTTTACCTGCCCTCTAATCATAGCTGACCTCCTTTTACACCTCTCAATTTTATCCCTCCATTTCATATAGTGTCTTCTATATAAGGAGATGCTTCCTTCATTATCAAACCCTAATCATTCATGCTAATCATCTTTTATGCACTTGACTACACTACGATCCTACTAGCAACCACATTCCGTTCTTTGTTGAGCTCTTGTGCACATAAAATCTGAGAGCAAATATATCAAGCAAGATCAATGGAGATAGGAAGAATGGAGATCCAAACCCTATTGGACATGTGATGGTATAATCTTTGTGATTTCATTTGATTTGCATTGTCTTAGGTAATCTTCATATTTTATGGTGGATCTTTGTTGTTGTTAGGCTAGGGTTTTGTGGTTGAATCCATTTAGTCTTTCATCATTATTGTTATCCATTTTCACCATATACATTATTGAAAGAATTACTAAGGATAAGATAGATTAGAGTGCAGAGAGAGAAAAGAGCAGCAACAGTCAGCAGCGATGGCTTTGGTTCACAGATTCGACCGCGTTTGACGATTCCAGAGGCCAGCAGAGGTAGGAGAGCCAGTAAGTACCACAAAACCTCCTTGTACTTTGTTGCATTTATTGTTGTCATTAATGCATACTAGGTAATGTAATAAATGCGCGTTTATGTCAGAAAAGCGTGTTTGTGTCCAAAAATGTGAATTTGTGTCTTCTAGGTCAAATCGATAGTTCTGTGATGAACATACGCTATCGATTGGATAAGCTGCTGAGAGGATACACTCAAGCAGGTCCTCTAGGTAAAACTAGGATAGCAAATAGGGCTAGGATTGACAATTCTATGATAGAACATACGTTGCCAATTAGGAAACTTCTCAAGAGGATTCACGCAAGTAGAGGCCCTAGAAATAAGATAGGATAAGATAGAATAAAGCAAGATTAGTGTGTAAGGGATATTCTCAGAAAGAAGGAGTTGACTACAATGAAACCTTTGCACCGGTAGCCAGAATTGAGGCAGCAAAATTATTCTTGGCTTTTGTAGCTCACAAGGACTACAAAGTTTATCAAATGGATATTAAATGTGCATTTTTGAATGGAGATCTTGAAGAAGAAGTATATATTGAACAACCTGATGGATTTTCTTTAACAGATGACAATGATATGGTTTGCAGGTTAAGAAAAGCTCTATATGGATTAAAACAAGCCCCAAGAGCTTGGTATGCAAGGTTGGATAAGTATCTTTTAAAGATTGGTTTTACTAAAGGAAATGCAGATAGCAATTTATATTACCAAATAACTAATGATGACATCTTGATTATTGAAGTATTTGTTGATGATATAATCTTTGGAGGAGAAGATGGATTATGTAAGGAATTTTCTATTAAGATGCAGCAAGAATTTGAAATGTCTATGATTGGAGAAATAAAATTCTTTTTAGGATTGCAGATTTCACAGACTGAAAAAGGTATATTTTTGAGTCAATCCAAGTACTTGAAAGAATTACTAAGGAAATTTGGGATGGAGAACTCTAAACCGGTAAGAACACCTATGACTACAAATGACAATTTATCTCAAAGAGATGAATCTACACCTATTAATCCAACTAGATACAAATCTATGATAAGAGGTTTACTATATTTGACACAAACCAAGCCTGATATTATAAATGCAGTATGTATTGTTTCTAGATTTCAAAGTAATCCTAGGGAAAATCATGAATCAGCTGTAAAAAGGATTTTCCGGTACTTACAAGGCACAACAAATCTTGGATTATGGTATCCTAGAGATGAAAATTTTGATCTATGTGCATACATAGATGCAAATTGGGTAGGAGATGTGGATGATAGAAAAAGCACCACTAGAGGAGCATTCTTTCTTGGAAAAAGATTAGTTTCTTGGTTGAGTAAGAAACAAAGTTGTACATCTTTATCAACAGCAGAATCAGAATATGTTGCAGTAGCAGCTAACTATACATAGGTACTATGGCTTAAACAAATGTTGAAAGAATAAAGGTAAAATGCAAGGAACCCATTACTACATATTGTGATAACACTGCAGCAATTGATATATCCAAGAATCCGGTATTACATTCTAAAACAAAACATGTTTCTATCAAACTTAATTTTCTAAGGGAAAAAGTTGAAGAAAAGGAGATAAAACTGGTTTATGTGACTACTAAAGAATAGCTTGCAGATATTTTCACAAAATCTTTTCCTAAGGAGACTTTTGAATATCTCAGAGATCATCTTGGAGTCATACCACCACCGGTAGAGACTTAGACAGTTGATGATTGTCATCAACTGATAGAATTAAATGACAAATCTTTTACTCCGATCTTTTGATGAGGAAGCTACTTGTCAGGGGGAGTAGTTGGTATTTTGTATGAACTTGATTTTTGTAACTTTGGCATTTGATGTCAAAGGGGGAGAGATATATATGGAAAAACACTTTATCTTTTGAGGAGAGATTTGTATTGAAAATAAATCTTCAGATAAACACATGTTGCTCCCAGGGGGAGAAATTGTTGTCTAAGGGAGATTGTTGGTTTTTGGTATTTGGCATTTCTGTTTTGGCACTTTGATGGTTTTTCCATCTTGTGTTGCCATCAATGCCAAAGGGGGAGATTGTTGGTATTTTGGTATGGTTTTGTCATTGATGTCAACACCTACTAAAAACAAGCACTTTGGAGATCCAGCAACATTCACCAGCAAGCAAGTAACTATTGCACAGTTACTGGTATATGGTTCACTGGGAGGATATAATGTTCATCGGTACCTGGAATGATATGGAAGACACTTGGTAATGTCGAAGACATCATGTGGACACTTTTTTTTGAAGAATTGATCATTGGTATATTCATATTTGCATATTTGCTTTTACTGGCAAATAAGTCCAAGGTTATCTAGGGTTACACCGACAGGTTTATCTTTTCCAGATTAGCATGGCATGATATGGAGATGATTTATTATTGATGTAAATGCATTAAGCTGACATATTTAATAAGTTATTGCATCAGATATTATATTGTATGTAAAATGTTTTTATTGTAATATCTTGTAGAGCTGACCTACTAAAATTGGTCTTAGGGTATGGTATAAATGTAAGATCTTATTTGTAAGATCAAGTGTGGAATGCGGAAAAAGAATTGAGTGAAGGTATATGCAAGATTAAGCAGAGGTATACACGAAGACATAATTTGAAGGTGAAGCTAGGTTTTTGTAGAAGCACATCAGCATTACACCGGTACTGAATCTAGCATAAGAAGATGCTATTTTGTGCAATACATTCTTATTGGATTTAACCATCCAACTATAGTCAGTGTGACTCCCATTTTGTGATTGAGCAGTGAGCTCTAGGCTATTATCCTTTTTGCATGTGCAGACCCCATTTATGTACACTTACTATCTGCAGTAGTATCATCTGATTGTGGGTAAGGTTTCCCACTGTGGTTTTTCCCCTTATAGGGTTTCCACGTACAAATATTGGTGTTATGTGTTGTGGATGACTTTGTGTTTATGTTTCATGCATTAAACTTTATGGGTATAGCAATTTACTGTTAACACTGTCTACCGGCATGCTTAACTGGTTTACCGGTATTAAGTATCAAGTTGGTTAATTAGTTTTTGGTTTGAATTTACTTGACAACTGATACACCCCCCCCTCTCAATTGTCTCCGAGACCTAACAAAACATGTGTAAACACTCACATAGGTTAGTTTCCACTTTTGTGTACAGATCCTATTGCTTGGGGTTTGGGGTTATTAGGTGTCCTTGGTTGAAGGGTTGCAACCTTAGGAGTAGGAGACTCCTTGTCAATTGTGAGTTGTCTTGAGTGAAGAGATCCGTGGGAAGGATCTAGGGAAATCTCTAGAAACCTTGAGAAGGTTAAAGACATTGGTCCATTGGGTTATACCAAGTGGAGACCCTTTTTGAGTAAAAACCAAGAAAGTGATATAACATCCCAATCCCTCTGCATCACTGCCTCTTTGGTAGAGACTTGATTGATGCGGCTTGGAATCAATCCGGTATGCATTATCAGAGATAATTTTGATTCCAACACTAATGTGGGGATGGTATTGTTGGCTTGATAATGATTATAATGAATTCATCATATGTTGTCATTGATGAAACACATACACACACCTATGTTTATATTATCTACCAGTACGACTTCAAGTTGTTTATACTACAACTAGTACACTAGAGGTTTATTTCTAACCGGTACTTGGTGACAATCGGTATATGCATGGAGATAACCGCTTGGTTATACATGTCTCAACATTAACATGAAGATCCCATGGAGACTATCTTAAAGCATCAAGGACAAGCGGTTTAACTCTAACCGGTATTAAGTGTTCCAACCGAAATTCGTAGATTGTGTGATGAGTTATCACCACCGATAAGTTTGGCGATATTTTTGTGATGAGTTATGATCACTTGACTAGATACACTGCACCTAAGAAATTGTGTTATAATTTCTTTAGGCCAACATGAAATCTAAATGTCTATTTATTGACATCACAATGAATTATTTTAAAAGAGCGAAAGTGATATGTTATGTGCAAAGGAAAAAGTGTTAATTTGTAGAGTATGGTGAGAAGTAGTGTTGAATATGCTTAAAAGGATCTGAAAAAGCAAGTATTGTGCTACTTAGATAGATCAAATAAATCTTATTGTCTTCTAACAATTACTACAGAATTAAAATCCCCTAACTGGGTAAGCTCTAACAAGCTTCATTGTTCAAATCCTCTAACAAGGTGATCCATTAGTTTGGATTCAGAAATCCTCTACTGAGGTTACTCCTAATAGGGTACTACCATTTATAGGGTATAGCTTTTAATCAAGCTTTGGGATCTCTAACAAGATTCTCTCCTAGCAGAGCACTTTATATACCTTAACTGGTCATTTGTCTATTACTGCAGATAGTTAACTTGTGAGTTCCATCTCACCATGGTTTCTACCTATTTGGGTTTTCCACATACAAACACATGTTATGGTGGATGTTTTACTTATTGTGGATGTTGTTATATCATTTTGGATTGCATGCATTGTGTTTAAAAGTTTTGTTAAGTTCATCTACAAGTTAATGTTTGACGTAGTTTTATTTTTGGTGTCACTGATTAACCCCCCCTCTCAGTGATTTTCAAGTCCATCAATTGGTATCATAGCCTAACTTCTTTAAAGCCTAATCGCTTAGAAGGGAGCCTTGAAACCACCATGGGGGACATGAGCTTCTTTGAGATGGCTATAGGGCTTGAAGCTAGTAGAAATGAGCTTGAAAACCTTAGGGTCAAACTAAAAGCTTCACAAGTCAAAAGGAGAGAGCTAACTAAACAACTGTTGGAAATATTAGACAACAGTTCTTTAGATGAGGCCAATATTGATACTTTAGCCAAGGAAGTTGAAAAGTTAAACAGTGAGAAACTAAATCTGAGGAGAGATTTAGAAGGTTTAACTATCTGCATGAGTCAAGAATTGGAAGCTAAAGAACAACTGAAGATCTTATCAAGGAAAGAGATCAAGAGATTGTGAAGATCAAGAGAGAAAATGTCACTACGCATGAGCATTTGGTTGCAGAAAGAGAAGAAAAAGGTAATTTACAACTAAAGCTTGAACTAGCATCATCTCTGAGAGAGAGCTTGTCAAAACATAATGAAGATCTCACCAAGAAACTCACTGAAGCTAATGAGAAGCTGGAAAAGTTCAACAAGATTTCTACCTTGCTAGATGAACAAATCCAATCACAAAGGATGAAAGGTGATACCTCCAAACTTGGTTTTAACACATCTGAGAAAGGAGAATCATTTAGTACAAAGAGAAACACTCTTAAGAACAAATCTTCAACTAAGGTCAAGAAACATACTAGTAAGAGGGTTTTCAAACCTGTTTGTTTTGTTTGCCATAAACCTGGTCACACTGCAAATGTTTGTAGAGACAAACCTAACAAAAATGCAAGCTACAATACTAATGCTAGGTATGTGTCTAATGAATTTTAAGGTCATTGCTTCACATGAAAAATATATGGACATAGATCAGTTGAGTGTAGATATGGAGCAAATAATCCTGTACCGCATATGCATCCAAGACCAAATGGCAACTGGATGAGAAATTTTGGCAACCGAGTCAACATGAACTGGCAAAGACCCTACAACAACCGGTTTAGTCCATTTGAAATGGGAAAGGTAACAAATATCATATGCACCATCTGTAACAACTTTGGTCATGTGGCCATGAATTCCAGAAGAAGAACTAAGAGAGGTAATACAAGACCATGGCGATCAACTAGTATGGCTTGCTATTAATGTCACAAACCGGGACACTTGGCAAAATTCTGTAGATCCAAGAAGAGAAAACTGGTCAACTCTTTTGAAGATCAGAAAGGCAAGAAAAAGGTCAATATTGAAGAAAAAAGAGAAGAAATGAATTTAACTTGGAAGAAGAAGAGTGATGATTCATGCGAAGAACAAGCTATTCCTTCACCTAGTGAAGAGAATCCTACACCAGTGAATTAAGCCTTTTCATATGGCTAAGGGGAGCATAATGGTAAAACCACCTCCAGACCCCTTGAAGTGAATATGTGGTAAGAAAATTTGAAAGCATGAAATTTGATAACTTTTTGTCATTTAGTTATCAACCGGTTTTTCCTTAAGCGGTGTAATTAGGGTTTGTAACCCTAACGGGAGAGAATTTATTGTAGTTGGTAAAAAGAATAAAAGAAAGTTTTTACTTTGTTATTTTTACCCTAACGCTTTCAAGGAAGAATGTTTGAGCGTTTGCAGAACTAAGTAAAGATTATTAGCTAATTTCAGTAGAAGTTGCATTGAGATTTGAGTAATCAAGCTGATTTCAAGGTTGGAGAAGACAGAATTGGTGTGCACTTGGGCATACAACCGGTAAACAAGGAAGCACATGAAATAAGGTATTTCTTGTTAATCTTTCTTCATAATCTAGTTTATCTGGAATGAAATCATCTTCTAAGGCAGTAGGGAAATTGATGATCACGTTAGAACCTATGGAAGTTGTAAAAGTAGAAAAGATTGTGTCTTATAATGCTTTGTCACAAGTTCCTAGTGGTGTCATAGTAAAAGGAGATTTGTCCAGCTACATTGACTGCAAAATTGAGGATTTGGGATCACTGTCAATATATTCTCAATTGAAATCACTTTGTGATGAAAACGGGAAAATCCAAATAGAGTATATTAGGGTTTTCAAGAAAGGTTTTCATAACACGGCTTGCTTCCTTGAAGATTTTGAAGAAGATCATATCCAAATTATCTTGAGTAGAGTTCATGGGGAGAAAATGTACTTAGAGAGGACTCATACCATAACCAAGGAAGCCATTCAAGCTGTAACTAATTTTCACTCAACCGGTAAAGTACCTCAGTTGAGACACATTTTAATAGATATAGTAAATACCCTAACCGGTTCTACCTCTGATGGTCGTGCCTTCTCTATTAACAATATTAGAGACCCAAAAGTAAAATTAAAAGTTATGGTCATAGGCTACCGAGTATTCTACTCTAGTAGAATGAATAGTGTTCCATCTGCAACAGTGCATAGTGCTTACAGGATGATAGCTGAAAATGCAGATTTTGACCTCTGTGAGGCCATAAGGAGCCAATTTTTTTTTATATCTACAATCTATCAAGAAGAAAAACAACCTAAAGTTTAAATATGGATAGTTATTGATCAGGCTATTCTTTTATTTTTCAGAATTTCCTACCGGGAATTAGAGATCTTGAAGGGTCTAAGGATCTACCGGTATCCGTCCAGATCAAGAACATCATCAAGGTTGTAAGGAATACTTTCTCTACCACTATGAACAAATAATTCAATGAATTTCAGAAGAAGATGAGCATGAGAGTAAGATTGCCTGAGGATGTGGTAAAACAATTTTCCAAGGACATTGTTTTCACAGTTACTACTAATTTTTGTTTGATGGAGGCAATTGAGCCTAGAGAGGAAGAAATGGAATATATGAGTTATGAGGTTAACTATGACCTATTGATTGGCTATGCCAATACCCTGTTGGCATCTCCTATAGATAAAAAGAGGAAAAAATTGAGTTCAATGAAAGATCAGACTACACAAGCTGGAACAAGTAATGCTCCAACCACAAGTGGTAAAGGTAAGAAAAATAAAGTTGAGGATGCACCTCTGGTAATGAAAAGTACTAGAATGACACAGAGTGTCCAAAATAGAAAGGAACCAGAACCTACGGTGTATATGAAAAAGGAGACAAAAAATAGAGGTCAGAAGTTAATTCTTCAAGAAGAATCTAAAGGAACTAACACTGAAGAAGAACATAAGAAGATGAAAGCTACCGGTAGAGTAGCAAAGTCAGTAAAAAATATACCAAAGGCAACTGTGCCTATTGATATTTCAACTTACAAGCCTGAAACCCACTTTGAAAGAACAATGAAGACATTAGGGAGAAACATATTTAACAATGTCAAAGAACATTTTGATTCCTTCACTAAAGATGAGAAGGAGAAAATCATTCAACAGGTAATCAATCATTTGTGTCATTATAGTAGATTACCACATGATCTTGAAAAAGACATCTCTAATTATTTGTACACTATTCTTTTGAATAAATGGGAGGAAGCTATAAAGGAGGAAAAATTAATTATAGATGAGATATTTGTGCAATATTTTCCTAAATTATCCAAGTATAAAATAAGTGCTTTGGTTAATCAGTACAAAATTCAATTTTCTTTCAAAGTAAGAATATTGAAGCTACTTAGTGGAAAGAGGCAAATTAATTGAGACTGAAACTCATCAGATAGCTTGTAGCATCCAATGGATGGAAGAGATCATATGTTCTTCTCAAGATGAACAAGATGATGATGATATACCTAAAATGGATAAATATGTGCAAGCTGATGAGAGGAAGGATGACACTCTTATCCATGATATTGATGATATTTAGGATACAATTGATCTAACTAAGGACATCATTGCACCTGATATGTAGCCACCTATGATCATTGTCTTTAATGTTACTTTAGTTAAGGAACTGACAACTCAACCAGAAGTGGTAAATCCACCAAAAAAGAACAACCTGAGAAACCCCAATCCCCACCAATTTCATAGGATATTCAGAAGGAATCTGATGGTATGATGAAAGAATAAGTATCTCATAGAATACAGAGAGGGGGGGTGAATCAGTATATTGAAAAATTGATACAAAGTTCCCAAGCTCAAACTCAATCAAACTAAGTAAACATATCTCAATCAAGATAATTATTCTTAGGAATACTTGACATTAATTGGTTTTATTGTTATGACAACTTTTAACAGTAAACACCTTCAATCTCGTAAACATCAACAATGCTTAATCTTAACTCAACATATTCATCTCTCAATGCTTCTACTTAACATGTCTTATAAGAAGTTAACCAAATAAACAAAAACAATCACAGCCACAAAAGCATTCACCACTTGACACAAATGTTTATACGTGGAAAACCCAAATAGGTAAAAACCATGGTGAGATGGGACTCACAAGGATAGTTATGTGAACTCTTTTGAAGTTCTCCCTGTTAGGAGCCAAAACCTGTTAAAGCTTTACAATAAGTCTTGTTAAGAACTAATTCTGGTTAGGAATCACCCGGTTAAGGAATTTACAAATATGCCTTGTTAGAAGCATAATACCCTGTTAGGAGTAACCTCACTGGATGATTTAAGAATCCAAGCTAATGGACCAGCTTGTTAGAGGATTTAATGAGTAACCAAGCTTGTTAGAGCTTACCCGGTTAAGGGATTTTACTTCTATTGTAATTGTTAGAAAACAATAGGTTTTCTTGATCTGTCTGAGTACCACTACATTTTCTTGATCAGATCCTTCTAAGCTTCAATCTTCCTTCACTCAAAGTGCAAATCCATTCACTGGTTGGGAAACCACACACTCAATAGGTTTTCTACCAATCTTTTCAACAACATTTACAAACAACTTCATTGACCTTAAATACAAATCAATTAGGTCAGTAACACAACAAAAACCTAATTCTTATCATTGAGATTACAAACAAGTTGGTTCAATTTTGACCATTATAAATCATGACAATCTCTTCACATTCTTTAAGACAATTCCAATCGCTCCATGATCACCTCTCCATTGGACTTTGTAACTCATCACACGTTGTGCATTAAATGCAATCCACTTTGCTACTTCCCTAGACAATAAGAAAACACACCAAACCAATTTGAATTTATCCTCATACAATGATCACACGTGTCTCCATCATTACCGCTCATCAGATAATAAACCAACAAACTTGATCAGTTAGGGTTTGACGGTTGATAGGGTTTACTGGTTACATTACATAGAAAGGTTTGACCCTTTACACCGGTTCACCGGTTCAACTCACAAACTTTACATACCGCTTACAACATCTTCTACAACTCTCTTCTTACTGATTACTAGCCAATATTAAAAACAACAATATCATCAATAACATGAATACCTTTTACCGGTTCAATTCACATCAATGACAACATATCATTAATAAAATCTCTATGCAAAATGCCAACAATCTCCCCGTTTGGCATTAATGGCAATACAAATATCAATGCCTCTAATTGCTGCTGAGATTGGTGAATATGAATCCTAGTTTACATTACCAAGTATTCACCTTGCTCTGTGTGTCTTCAGCCTATCGCTAGTGAATAGGAATCCTGGTTTACATTACCAAGTATTCACCTTATCAGGCACATAATTCTTCTCCTCAACCACATAATTCTTCTCTCCCTTTGACAACAATGCCAAAGTGAAAGTAAAACATGTAACTCTGCTCTCACTGTACATCAGCATCATTTTGTAACTTGATGCTCCCCCTGTGGAATACATCCACTCCTTCATCAATCCATATAAGATTCTACAAGTAATTTAGGGATTGATGCAATTAGCATCATGTTCAACTAACTTCATGAAGAGGGACAGCCCCCAATTGACTTCTAAGATACTCAAAAGTGGTCTTACGTAGAGGTTTGGTAAGGGTGAATTCACAAAGCTGGTTCCCACTTTTGCCAACGAAGGAATTTGGCAAAAGTGGGAAGTTCAATTTTCTAGGTGTTTGAGCGAAATAGGGGTGTTCGCTCGAAATACCCCTGGGAGTTCGAGCAAACCACATTGCGGACCTGGGTTGGCTTGAACCAAGGGTATGAAAAGTACGGGCCAAAATCAAGAAAATCAAGCCCATTGGTTCAAGCGAATGGGGGTTCTCTCAAACCCCTTATGGTTCAAGCAAACCTCATTATCTTGAAGTATTGTTCATTCGAACCCTCCAATTAGAGGTTTCTCCCAAAAAAATTCAGAGTTCTGAAGAATTAATGACTTCAGAGCTCTAGTTCAAAGCACGAATGAAATAATCTTGATAACCCAAAAATATTAGATGGTAGTTGTAGACACCTAAAAATGGTCAACGCTTGCGGAGTCATACTTTAACATTTGCGCATTGCCTCATTTTAGCTTTTTGCGTCGCATTAACATTTCTTCTATGTCACACACTTAGTTTTATCATTTGCGAGCATCAAGTCATTCTTCTACATTCTTCATTCATCTTACTCTCGAATTTGGTCTTGTCGACAACACTCTCCAGTCATGATTTTAATCGATCTCATCTTATTGCATCAATGTGCATACTCATTTGTCATCATTTTGGACATTGTCAATCCTAATTAGGGTTTTGTCCTCCTGTCAATCTTGCGATCGATTTGTCATCGATCGTTGTCCTCTTGTCAATCTTGTCATTTTGTGATCGATTTGTCATCAGTCATTGTCATGTTCGATCTTGTCATTTTGTGATCGATTTGTCATTGATCGTGGTCATTTTCAATATTGTCATTTTGCAATCTATTTTGTCATCAATCCTTGTCCTCTTGTCAATTTTTTCATTTTGTGATCGATTTGTCATCGATCGTCGTCTTTCTCAATCATGTCAATTTGGATCAACTAGTCATTGTTCCTTGTCAATTGGCGCGTTTTATCAATCAAATCATTTATCACATTGATCGTTTATCAATTCAAAATCATGATCGATATCAATTATCTTCAATCAAGACCTAATTACATTCCCGCATTGCTAATTCATCTTCTAGGGTTTCATGATTTAATCATTTAACCTTGTGTGTCATTTCTTCCTTTAGGATTAATAAATTATTTATTTATCCTAAGTCTTCTCATTACAATTAAATGTTCATTTAATTGGCTAATTATTCCTCTTTGTGAATTAATTAATAAATGATAAATTATTAATTAATTTACCTAATTTCTAATTTCTATCAATTTCTTAATTCCTAATTCTTAATTCTCTAATTTCCTAATTTTCTAATTCCTAATTTCAATTTCCTCCTATTTCTCTCCTAATTTCATGGAAATGACATGTCAATTTGTCATAATTGACAATCAATCAATTTTTGACATAGAAGTTGTCATAATTTGTCATAAATCATCAATCAACAAATTTTGCATAGAAGGTGCATAATTTGTCATAAATTTGTCATAATTGACATAATTGATTTGCAATTTCCATTTGAATTGAATCATGCTAATCTTGTCATCTCTCCAATTCTTCTATAAATTGGATGATCTTCATCAATCAAAGCTAATTGGTAATTAGGCTATCGAATTTCTAGTCAATCACATTTCTAGTACTCTTGATCAATAATCTTGTCTACTTGCTTTCAATCATGTATGTGCACTTGTAGGTGAGATCCACAACCAAACCATTTGAAGAGGAAAGAAGAAAAATGGAGCCACATGAAGGAGCATTCAAATCATACCTTTGGTTTGCTTAATTTCTAGTTTTGAATGTTTTTATTTCATGTCTCTATTGAATGTGTTTTAGGATAGATCATTGTAATTGTGCTTTCATGATTGAGCTAATGATTAGTATTTTGATTTGTTGTGATGATTTCCTATTTCCTAACGTACATTAATTGGTGAACCCGATGTGAACACTAACCATCTAACCTCTTTATGGTGTTTTTGAGTGCTTTCAAGTTGATTTACAGGCCAAAAACCCAAAAACAGGGTCGTGCAGGGTTTTCTGGAGACTTCTGCACCTGTGTGAAGCAACCTACACCTGTGTTGAGCATTCTGTGCCTATGTTGAAGACAACCTATGTCTGTGTCCTGCATTCTGTGCCTGTGTCCTGAGTTCTACGCCTGTGTAAAGTCTAGAATAGAGGTAAAAATGCAGTATTTTACTTGAAATTTGTTTAGTTTTTGGCATTTTGTTTTCTATGTTTTGGATTTTGGTACTAATTATCTATGCAGAATCTTGGCATACGCATGGCAAAGACAACAAATCAAACTACTAACATGTGTTATGCAGAATCGATAGTCAAAGAATAAACACCTCAATCTTCTAACTTGGGTTTTTGCAGGTTGCCTTGGAGAAACAACTAAACTTGGTGTTTGTTATTAATGTTTTAGGCACCTATTGATTTATAATAGGTTGGAATGAACATGTTTTTTCTTTGATTGTTGAGTGTGACATTGGAGTAGGAGAGTATGCTCTCATCCTTTTAGGGTGATCAGAAATCCAGATCTTCGATACCATGCTTTTGTCTTTGATTGTGTGTCTCCTTTAGAGGGCCTGCCTTCCCGACCACTTTTCTTTTTGCAAGCAAGTGATAATCGTGAGAAGGGAACGACCCAAAGTGAGTACGGCTAGAATTCCTTGGCATTCTAACTCACTATAAAAAAATACCCGATGAGCGAAAGCTTTGAAGGAAGTGTTATGTGGGAATTGCAGTTACTTGGGAAGTGATGACCCTTGAACTCTTTCTCATATCAACATCTAAGTAGGGCCTCTTGGTCTAAATCGTGCTTGTGTGACTACATTTGTTTGGTATCTTGATGGGCTTAATGTCTCAATCATGCTTGCGTGACATCAAGGAGTAACGCTTAACAGAAATCCTTACTACACACCTTGATTTTAGAGGCCAAAAACCCTTCTAGTTGCTTGAGAAGGACAAGTTCGGATACTTGGAAGAGATACTAAGTTCGCCATGGGGAGATTTCCATGGGGACTGATGCTTGGCTGCCCTGAGAAGTGAGTGCCGTGGAGGGGAGCCCGTGGGGTCAAGCATCTATGTATTCTCCTTGAATCTCATAATGAGTCTACCTCTCAAGTACCTAATGTCTTTGCCTACCATAAGAAATGTGGAAATGAGCATGATTGTCTTGAGTCTAAGTTGCAATATCTTGTATTCTTTGCTTGTCAAAAGTTGAATTGCATCCCATTTCAAAAAGAAAAACAAATTGATTCAAAACATAAGTTTAAACACAAGAGACATTCATCCAACAAAGGTTCAACAAGATTCAAAAAATCGCCTTCAAACATGTTTGTCAAATATTGTTTGAAATCTTGTCTCAAGAAGCATGTCACTTACATTTAGGTTCATCCTAGGTTGCATTTTGCAAAGTTCATTGTCAAGTACCAAGGTTAGGTTTCACCTAAGTCATACTCCTTTGCATATCAATAAGGGTCATCCATTTTCATATGTCCTCTTGCATTAAAGTCATACCATTGTCATACATTGCTTACCCTAGGTCTCTTCATTAAGATTAGGTCATTATCATATCATATTAGGGTCACTTGCATAGTAATTGTCCCTTTGCATATAGTGTCAAAACTAGGTTTTGTCATACTTGAGTAATCCAAATCTTTGATGCAACCCTAAGTTATTGTTAGGAAGTCTAGACCTTATCAAACCTTTTGTCCTTTTGTCATCTATGTCATTTCGTCAAACCTAGCTTAGTATCCAAGCATATAGGGGAGACATTGTCATCTTGTCCTTTGTTACTTAGTCCTTTTGTCCTTTGAGGTCTAGATATCATTCCAATTTCCTAAGGGTCCCTCTCTTAGATTTGCATTCAAAAAGTTTGTCAAAATCTTCAAAAACAACCACAAACATAGATTGCATTTTCATCTATTCAAGTTTTCATTTAGTTGCATATCATACATTATCCTTGAAAAATCCCAAAAGCATTGCATTTGCACAAGTGACATGCTTGTTGAGACAAGATCAAAATCTAAAAAGATGGGCGAACCAACGTATCAACCCATGGACAACATAGCAAATTCGCAGTTTCAAACTAGTCAAACAATACAAATTGAAGGTTCATCAAACACATCTCTACCACCATATGGAACGGTTCAACTTGGACCACCTCCATTATATGAACCAGTGTTTGTACCTATGAAACCAGGACATGGGAGTGTTCCACCAACTCCAAGAGGAAGTCCACCTTTCAATTTGAATCAACCAAACTTGCAACATGACATTCAAACTCAAACATTATATGAAGAACAAACTCTCTCACAAGGATTTGGTTCAGATCAAGGCATTCAACAAGAAACGAATCCAAATGTCCAACCAGATTCTTCATCCGATTCTGATACTTCTGATGATGTTGACATGTTCCTTCAAGATCCGAAGATAACAAAAAAGATGGATAAGTTCTTGAACAAGGTCTTTAAGATGTTTCCACAAAAGTATCTTAACATGATGAGTAATGTGACCTCTTCAAGTGACCAAATCAATGTGCAAGAACAACAAAGCGGTGAGTTGTTAAGTTTTTCCCTACATCCAAATGAAGAAAATGCACAACAAGCAACTCAACCTACATTGATGAATAAACGTGCTTCGAAGGCATTGACAGTGACTATTCCTTAGAAGTCACCATTTGAGACAATAAATAATCCACTATTCAATGCAACGCCTGTAACACAAGATCAAAGGAAGAACACGCAAGCATTCACAGCTGTCCCTCAACAAGAAGTGGTTCCTTACATGCATAAAGTGGGATCAAAATCTAAGATGCAGGAAAGCTTCACAACTGGAATGCCTAATGTCAACAATGTCCAAAATAACTCCATGATGCAACAAAGTTCTTATGTCCCGTTAAGTTCAATATCTTTGCCAAACACTATTGCAACAAATCCTTCGATAATGGCGACACAAAGAGCTACGGATAGTGGTTTGCACCAACAACAATTGAGTAATATACAAAAGGTACAATCAAATGTGCAAACAAGTAATGTACCACAACAACAATTTCACATTCGACAACAAATTGCAGCACCTTCGGCACCATTACAAGTTAATACAAACTTGCAACCATCACAATGGATTGGACAAACAACATAGAAAGTTAATGCAAGTGCTATACCCCATCCTAAGGAGAAGCAATGAAAAGCACCTAAACAAAGTTTTTTACAAATGATGGGATATACACCACGACAACAATTGGCACAAAGTCAACAAATTCCAATTCATCAACATCAACAACATGTGCCTCAGTATGTGCCAAGGCAAGCAAGCTATCCTACTTCACAACCGCAATTGGCGCCTGTGCAATATCAACAACCTACTAAATTGCAATATCAACCTAGGCTCCAAGAAGCACAACAACAAGGTTGATATCAAGGCATAGCACAACCACAACAACAAGAGATGTACCAAGAATTTTATATGCCGGAGACACCAAAAACGGCCATTTCAGAGTATCAGCATCCGATCGGAAATGCAATGTATCGACAAAGAATACCAACCGGGATTAATGATGGACCTCTAAAATCTGACACAATTGCACAACAACTTGAGCAGTTGCAACGAAAAGTTGACGCATTAGAAACTAAAGGAACAAAGAAGTTGTATACAGACCAAGATTTATGTCCTAATCCATTTGACAAGAGTGTATACATGCCTCCATTCCCTAAGCATTTTGAAGCACCTAATTTTGAGAAATATAAAGGGAATGGCAACCCAAAAGATCACATTCGTGCATTTTTCACGACATGTACTGAAGTGAGCTATGAGGACACATATTTAATGCGATTATTTGCACGAAGTCTCACGGGACAAGCCATGGATTGGTATTCACATTTGCCAGGAAATATAAAGACTTGGTCTGAATTGGCTCAAAAGTTTATATTGTCAGATCTATGCAACACCAAGCAAAAGCAAGGTGAACCATTAGTGACTTTTTTGCAATGATGGCAAAGCTTGTATAGTCGTTCTTCCCTCGATATACCTGAAGAACAACAAGTGAATTTTTTTATCCAAAATTTGGTCCCAGAAATGTTGTATGAGCTAAAATTGAAAAGTCCCAGTACTATTGAGAAACTCATTAAGAAAGGGATGAATATTGAAACTGCTCTTGTAGCCAAGGGAATTATTAAGCTTAACAAAGACAGTGACAACACCAATTATTCGTGGGATAGAAACAGATTTTGGTATAAGAACAAGAATGTCACTAATGATGGAGTTGTTGATGCAAGAGCGGTGAATGCAAATCAACCCCCATTCATGATCAAGAAATTGAGTGTTCCTAATATGTCAACTATGGAACAAAATCAAGCACCAATGAGCAATGTTACTCAACAGCCGCAATACCAACAACATGCTCAACAACAACACACTCAACAGTATAATCAACAACAAGGTCAACAACAAAACCAGCAGCACAAACCCTTCTGATCACGGGATGGGCCTCCTCAACAATTTACGCCATTGGGAGAGCCTATTGAGTCAGTAATGAGACAATTGATACAAGAAAAATTTATTAAGCTACCAGAAATCAAGGTAGAACCAGCGGTAAAACCGCATTGGTGGAATGATAATGCGTACTGTGAGTATCATCGGTCCAAAGGACACAAAACTGCATCATGTTTCCAATTGAAACATATGATTCAAGATTTATTAGAGAAAGGAGTAATTGAGGTAGATCCACCCCATGCGACCTCTAACACTGACCATACTATTTTCAAAACTCCTTTGCTTGATCATGACAAGGGAAAAGCGTCTTCCTCAAACTCTACTCAAACAACAAACTATGCTAGTTTTGGTTATAATAATGTCATTAATTGTTTTCATGCATCAAATGAGTATGTTTCTACTCTGAGAATAAAGGGACAAGATCCTTCTTGCACAGTCACCACTCGTCGATCCAAAATAGTCCTGAAAGGAGCTCCTGCAGCTCCTCCCAAGCCAACTCCTACAAGTCAGTATAATCTTTTGGATCATCTAGGAAAGACACCTGCACAAATATCAATCCTTGAGTTATTGAAAATGTCTCCCATGCATCGTGCAGTCCTGGATAAAGCTTTAATCGAGTCCACTGTCCCGACAGATATTGATGTTGACCAATTTCAAGCCCGGATTGGACATTTAGCTGTTTCCCAAAATATCGCTTTTTCTGATAATGATATCTCACCTGATAAGCTCCCTCACAATGATCCTTTACACCTTGAAGTCTTTGTTCATAACTGCAAAATCCGACGAGTCTTGATAGATGGCGGAGCAGGTCTTAATATTTGTACTTTGAGAGTGGTTGTTGGCCTTGGATATTCAGAAAATGACATTGATGCTTCAAAAAGAATAACAATTAAAGCATATGATGATGCTGAGTGCCCATCAAAAGGAATAATTACATTGCCTATCAGAGTTGGTCCAGTGACAGAAAACACTTTCCTGCAAGTCCTAGACCTTGATCTCCCTTATAATATGATCCTTGGTCATCCATGGATCCATGCAATGAAAGCAGTTCCATCTACCTATCATCAATGTTTAAAATATCCTTACAATGGAACTGAGATAACAATTCCAGGAGATCCTAATCCATTCCAATTTTGTGCTACTCTAAGGGATACCCCTCAGCAGCAAGTCCCAGTCAATAGAGAGGCCAAATCACATAACTATGTGGATCCTAATGAATTATTAGATGTTGTCAAAGGAAAATTGAAGATACAGGACCAGGGGTGTGGAGAATATTCAATGGGTCAAACATTCCTCATCGGGAATTTACCAATATCTCCAAAATCATATGGCAAACCGCATTTATTACAAAAGGAACCTAAGGTCATTATTCAATATCAGCCTCCCACTACATTTACAAGATGGGGTGAACTTGATAAAGAAACTGTAGATGATGATGTCATAGATTGGCTTTATAAGGATCCAACTGAGACCCCACCTGTCAGATTGCCAGTGGAACGATACAACAAAGGATTTACTATGCTGCAAAAGAAAGGATATGATGGTTGCGGTGGCTTAGGCCTGAACAACAATGGAAGGCTAGAACCTGTCATACCCAAGAGGCGACCTCCAACTTTAGGGTTAGGTTTTGTACCATTACAAATTGGATCCACATCTACCAAAGTGCCCACGTGTCAAAAAGGGCATGATTCTGATGATGAAATAACACCTGAGGATACCCGACTCGAAACTGATTCCAATGAATGGGAGTGGAGTTCTTTTTCTTCTAGCTTCTATGCCCTTGACAATATTTTCATTGACCCTGATAATTTGCCTATGGAAGATAAACATGAAATAATTCCTCTTCCTAAAACATGTCCTCATGCTTGGATAGAGACATTTTGGGATCCAAGCTCCGAATCTGATACAAGCAGTTCGGATAGTGACACCACAGATGTTCATATTTTTACCATATCAGCCCTCTCTCTCCTTACAACTGATGATGACATGCCCCTCATCTATCCCCAGCTTATCCAACATGACCAACAAGAACCGCTCACATTGGACTGTTTTCAAAATGATGAAGTGATTGCAGAATTCCTTGGACTACGGGAAGGCATACCACAAGGTGATCATAAGGCAGGATTTGCTATTGACCTGGATTCCACGACATATTTTGGGGAGTCAACTCCCTCTTCTAGTCATCAAATTGAAAAAAGAAAAGAAAAAGTAAAAAATAGATCTTTAGTGAAAACCGTAAGGCACTCTCTGATCATACAAAAGTCAAAATAAAAGATGTACCTATGGGTGAAAACCTCTCTGAGGTGCCCAAAGGTGGAAGAGTGGACATACCCCTATCAAGTCAGGACAAATCAACATTTCTAGTGGAAATGATCGAGGAAATCAATTTGGGTACACCTGACAACCCTAAGGTCATTCGTTTTGCTTCTTCTCTATCACAATAGGAAAAAATAGATTTTGTCAATTACTTTCTTGAGAAGAAGATCAGCTTTGCATGGTCCTATGCAGATATGCCTGGCCTAGATCCAGAATTGGTTCTTCATCATTTGCCACTAAAAGCTGATGCCAAGCCTGTCAAACAGAAACTTAGAAAGATGCATCCTCAGGTGGCTCTTTTGGTCAAAGTGGAACTAAAAAAATTACTAGATGTGGGCTTCATTAGACCCATTGATTATGCGGACTGGATTTCAAATTTAGTACCAGTTAGCAAAGTAACTGGGGGCATCAAAATCTGCATAGATTTTAGGGACCTCAATAAAGCATGTCCTAAAGATGATTTTCCATTGCCAAACATAGACATCATAGTGGACATGACGGTTGCATATGAGATGCTTTCATTGATGAATGGTTTCTTCGGCTATAACCAAATTTGCATTGCTCTTGAAGATCAGCATAAGATAGCATTCACCTGTGCTTGGGGTACCTACTATTGGAATGTGATGCCCTTCAGTCTTAAAAATGCAGGCGCAACATATCAAAGAGCAATGACGACAATTTTTCATGATTTCATGCACACTTTGATGGAGGACTATGTTGATGACTTGTTATGCAAATCTGTCACCAGAGATAGTCATCTAGCCATCTTGGGCCCAATCTTTGACCGAATGGAGACCTACAAACTCAGGCTCAATCCAAAGAAGTGTGTCTTTGGTGTCACAGCTGGCAAATTACTAGGATACATTTTTTCTCACCGAGGCATTGAGGTCGACCCTGCCAAAGTCAAAGCAATAATGGATATGCCTCCACCTTCAAACCTTCGACAATTAAGAAGTCTGCAAGGAAAGCTCCAGTCAATTCACTGCTTCATAGCTCAGTTGGCCGACAAATGTCATCCATTCCAGCATCTATTGCATAAAGGTGTCACTTTCAAATGGACTAAGCAATGTCAATCAGCCTTTCAAGCTCTTAAAGAATATTTGTCGTCACCACCTATTCTAATGCCTCTGATAGACGGAAAGCCATTTTTATTGTATATTTCTGCAGCTGAAATGGCATTAGGAGTTCTCTTGGCCCAACAAGATGAGAACAGCAAAGAGCAAGCTATTTACTATATCAGTCGAACACTGGTAGGCTATGAGCTAAATTATTCAACTATTGAAAGGGCATGCTTAGCAGTGGTATTTGCAATGCAGAAGCTCTGACATTATATGCTGAACCACCAAACATTGTTGGTTGCAAAAATTGATCCCTTAAAATATTTGCTTAGCCAAGCAGCTTTGACGGGTCGCCTAGCAAAATGGGTCATGATTCTCAGTGAATTTGACATTGAGTATATGGAGCAAAAGGCCATAAAAGGACAAGTCATAGCAGATCAACTTGCAGAGGCTCCTATTTCTGATGATCATCCTATGTTGACCAATTTTCCAGATGAATCAGTCTTTGCTCTCACATCCTCTAATGAATGGAAGTTATACTTTGATGGGTCCCATACCAAGTTTGGATCCGGAGCCGGCATCTTGTTTGTCACCCCTCAAGGTGATGCTATTCCAAAGTCCTACAGAATAACTTTTCACTGTACCAATAACATTGTAGAGTATGAAGCATTGGTCATAGGACTCCGAGTAGCAGTCCACTGGAACATCACACATTTGCAAGTCTATGGAGATTCTCAATTAGTCATCCATCAAGTGAATGATGACTATGAAAAAAAAGATGAAAAGCTTATTCCCTATAAGCATATGGTATATTTCTTCAAGACCAAGTTCACGGATATCCATTTCAACCAAGTTCCAAGAATGCAAAACAAGTCGGCAGATGCGATGGCTACAATTGCTTCCATGTTGAATATGCCAAACATTATGGACAAATGTGAATTTTTAGTTGAACAATTGCTGGTTCCTTCTTTTGACATTCCGATAGCGGATGTGATGTGCGTTCTTGTTGGTCCCAACTCCCCATGGTACAATGACGTATATCAATATTTGAAATCCCAAACCTTACCACCCAACCTTTTCGCTAACCAATGCCGAGCCTTTATTCGACAGACAGCCAAATATGTCATCATCGCCGACACCCTTTACCGCCATTCCTTTGACCATACCCTCCTCAGGTGTTTGGATTCTGACGAAACACAAATGGCTTTACATGAGGTTCACGATGGTATAAGTGGGGGCCATTTCAATGGTCTAAGCTTAGCCAAAAAGTTGATTCGTGCTGGGTATTATTGGCCCACTCTGGAAAAAGATGTTCATGATTTTGTTAAGAAGTGCTACAAATGCCAGATTCATGGAAACTACATTCATGCACCAGCCCAAGAGCTTCATTCTGTCATATCTCTGTGGCCCTTTTCTCAATGGGGATTGGATCTTATTGGCAAGATTCACCCGACATCTGCAAATGGACACAAGTTCATCACTACAGCCACAAAATATTTTACAAAATGGATCGAGGCTATCCCCATGACCTATATCATGGGTGTCCAAATTTCAAAATTCTTGCTGAATTATATCATATGCCGGTATGGGGTTCCCCTTGCCATAGTCACAGATAATGGTCGTCCTTTCAAGAATAAAGATTTTAAAGAGCTTTGTGCAAAGTTTCATATCCAACACCGTTTCTCCAGTCCATACTATCCATAGGGGAATGGTCAAGCCAAAGCATCAAATAAAACCATTATCAAGATCCTAAAGAAGGTCGTCAATGACGCTGGTCGAGATTGGCATGTACAGTTGAATCCAGCACTATGGGCTTATCGCACTTCTATCCGCACACCTACTAGCGCAACACCTTATTCCTTGGTGTATGGTGCGGAAGCTATTTTACCTTTGGAGGTGGAGATTCCTTCCTTGCGAGTTTCCTTGCAACATCTGATTGATGATGAGACACACAGAGTCTCTCGGCTGCATCAGCTTGAGATGTTAGATGAGAAACGTCAGACAGCTCTGAGACATTTGCAAGCATATCAAAACCGTCTCCGTCGCTCTTATAATAAGAAGGTCAAAGGGCGACACTTCAAAGTGGGAGACCTAGTTTTAAAGGCAAACCCTAAGAATGCACAGTCTATTGACATCATCAAAGGTAAATTTGAACCTAATTGGGTTGGTCCTTTCATAGTAACTGCAGCATATGGCTCGGGGGCATATCAGCTTGCTACCCCAGAAGGTGAACCTCTATCCGATCCTATAAACAGCATGCATCTTCGCAAGTATTGGGCATAATTTTCTATCAGTACTTCTTCAAATATGATCCTGAAAAAATTAAAAAATACAAAAAAAAAAACCAAAAAAAAAGTGAAAAAGCAAAAAAGTAAAAAAAAATAAAAAATGATTCTCCCTCTAGTGAAAACCTGGCAAACAGGCGCTTTGGGCAAGTACCTTGGTGAAAACCTAGCAAACAGGCGCCATGTGTAAAATGAGATCGTTGCTCCATCATCTATCATGACCTCTAAGCTATGCTTTTTCTCGGCCGGTTTCTCACGTCTATCTTTGTCTTGACCCAATGTCCTATTCCAGGCTTGTTATTGGTCAACACCATTGTCTTGCATATTCTGGTTGCTTGTACATCTATTTTGGTCCCAGTCGATGCATGTCCTTTAGATGCGCATTGGGTGTGTTTCCTTTGTCATGATCGATCACTGGAACTTTTGCATTTAAAAATGTCCTGAAAAAATCTCAAAAACATTTAAAAATGTCCTGCAAAAATCTCAAAAACATTTTAAAATGTCCTGAAAAAATCTCAAAAACATTGAAAAATGTCCTGAAAAAATCTTCAAAAAAAAAAAAAATCGAATAATGCCCTGAAAAAAATATCTAAAAATTGAAAAATGAAAATCCCTAAAAAATCATAAAAAGCCCTGAAAAAATGAACAAATTTTTTTTTAAAACATTAAAATCCAAAAACAAGCATTTTGCAATAAATGATCCCTTTTGTGCATAAGACAGATCCCTGAGCATTCATCCAATGACACGCAATCCAACATTGTGCTTTAATGCCATCATGCGTTAACAGATGAACTTTTCAATCAAACCAGACATTCACACTAATCAAAATTGTCATATCAATCAACCTCAAAATCATTTGTCCTTGTCTCTACTATCATGGGTCTTATATAGGGTGTGGTATACTCGAAACCAGACTATGTCCTGTCTTAGATGGGGTACCACATATCCTGAAACCAGACAGCATGATCATCCTATCAGCACTTTCAAATTTTGACAATGAAGATCAAGATGTTTGTTTGAATTGTTGGAATTAGCGAGTCTTATCATTTATTGATTTATCTTCAATCATGTTCCTATGTTGCTCGATGATGTCAATGAGTGATTTAGAGTGACCGGGATGGTTCATGGTCCCTTTCTTTTTGTTGTGATTGCTATTTGTCTGCAATGTGTCTATCTTTTGCAAAAAGGGTTGCATTTCAGCTCTGGCCCTCAATGCCATGATGCTACGCATCCATTTTGCTACATAAAAATAAAGGTTCTCACCTACAAAGTGCATTACTGAAAGCAATTTTTTCTTCATCTCTAACTGTCCTCTGTTTCATTTTCTTCTTACTAACATTTCTTCCGTCTGGTCGGATAGTCAGTTCGGTCTAGTGCTCCGATTTCCAACCATACATACTGCATCCTGCATCCATTTGGTTAGTACATTTGCAAGTATTTTATACATTTCATGTTCTCAATGCATCAAAACACATAAAAAAAATATATATGCATTCATACATGTTCCACAATGATACATCAATAAACAATGCATACGCCATCCATACATAGAAAATCACATAAGTCATAACACATTGCATCTCATCATATCGATGCATATCATATCATATATCATCAATAATATCGGAGTACAAAAATTGGACTGTCTGTCCTAAGTATGGCCCACAAGCTGACTACAACATGTCAAACTACATAATGTCTACTGTCTGTCTAAGGAGCACATGCCTCTGTTAGTGGGTGCTCCCTCTATCCTCCTCATCCTTGCAAGGTCTTGTGATGATGTCCCTCCTGGTCCTGGCTATGGTGGTCTCATAGGTCCACTCACCCCCATGCTGCTCAATGACCTCCAAGAGCGTGCCCTGCTCTCTATCCTCGATTGTGCCTAATATGAAGGTGCTCTTTGCTCTGGTGGAACTGCACTCTCATATAGTGTCCTCCAATGGCATATCTCCTCTCCAGTCTCTACCAGCATTTGTGCCATCTCGTGTGCACTGGCATCTCAAATCGATCCAATATACTCAGTGACTCTCTGTTCTTCTCGCTATGCCTGAGCAATAGCTATATCTTGAGCTGCTGTGAGTCTAGCTATCTTTGCTCTGAACTGGTCCTGCTGTCTCTCTAATGTCGCAATGTGATCTTGCTGACTCGCTATGGTAGCCCTGCACATCTCCATCTCCTCTGTCCTAGCTATCTCTGGCTCTATGGGTATATCCTGCAATGTCTCATGCTCGCCTGAATCTGGCTCATCCTCATCATCCCCGCCCTCATCCCCATCATCCTCGTCATCCCTGCCCTCATCCCCATAATCCTCCTCCCCACCCTCATCCTCCTCGTCCTCATCATCTGCCTCCTCCTCTCCTGTGAGTGGGAAGTCCTCCTATCGCCTAGGTACTAGAATATCCGGATCTGTCAATGGCACTGGCCGCCATCGTGCAAACCATCTCTCATACTCATCTGTCATCCCAGCGTCCACCACATCTAATCTCCAATCCCACTGTCTCTGCTGTAGCTGTGAGAAGTCCGCATATGCTGTGTGTGGCTGAATCATACTCCCCCACTAACTCGTCTCTCTATGAGATCGGGCAAAGTGTGCAGTCCTCCTAGGTACATCCTGCCTCTCTCCAAACTGTCATCTAACTCTCTCTGGAAAGTACAACTCAATCACTCTCTGGTGATTCACTAGTCGCCCAATCAAGTACCTCTCCTGTCTGCAATACGGTAGCTCATCACTATCATCTGACCATCCCGGGCAATCACGATATGGCCTCCATATGAACTCCCTCAGTCTGTCTAGCTCATGTCGCCAATATAATATGTATCCAAAAGGACCCTGTCTCAATGCTCCCCCATAGCAATACACATATGGTCGATGTGGTACTACCTGTCTATCTGTAATCGGTTGACATATGGCTATGTGCTCAAATGCCCATACCTATAGCAATGTGACTCCACAGCTCAACGTTTGAACTCCCTGATATGCTATCTGATGTAGCTGAAAATATAGCATAGCCAGTACACATGGTCCCCATGCATAGACCATCCCCTATATCGCCATCCGCTCCAGCACTCTTCCCCATCCAATAGGGAATCCATGTCCTCATCTGTCTCCTGCTAGTAGACATGCTATCACCACGGCTATCACCACGTATCGTCGATCATACTCTGATGCCATGGTCTCCCAGCCAATCTCCCTCTCCACGATATCCAGATCATTTGTGTCACACTCAAATAATCTGTACAATGCATCTCTCCCTGTCACTGGGTCATACTCTATCATCTCTCCATGAATCGGAATGCGGAGGATATGCCATACATCCTCCAGTGTCACCGTCGCTTCTCCAGTCGCCAGATGGAATGAGGAAGTCTCTGAATGCCATCACTCTGCCAATGCGGTAAGTAGTCCTGTGTTTGCCCTAATCTCGGGCATGAATGTGACATAGTATATCCCAAGTCCTGCTAAGGTATCTCTCTCTGTGCTCCTGAGTCTATGTCGTAGCATGAAGCAATCTGGTCGGTTCTCCCGTGTGATCAACGGATACTGTCGACTCTGCATCACAAATTGGGGCACATTTTGTCAGTATTAGGGTTTGCTCCTATGGGTTGCATTTCCTCATTTTCATGTCTAATCAGGGTGTTTTTTTCATCTAATTTGACCTATCCTACCCTTGTCCCCTTTTTCCGGATCATTTGCATGTCATTTTGACCAAACTTAGGGTTTGCATTGCACAATTGCGCCTATGTCAGGTAACCTGCGCCTGTGTCAGGTAACCTGCGCTTGTGTCTCCCTACACAAGCGTAGAAGGCCCCACACAAGCGCAGGATTCGCCCTACACAAGCACAGGAGTCCTTTTCTGCATGCCCTGTGGGCCCCACAATGTCCCGCAAGCAATCAAAATTCATGAAATTGCAAACATGGGTTTTTGAGATCCATACCGCTGCTCCTGCGTTGTCCAGTCATCTATAAGTATGTACACGTTCCCCGAGGTGATCCACCATTGGAATGTTCGCCATCTATCTGCAAGTGTCCTTGTCCAGAGCAACAAATCCTCCTCTTTGGCTAGTGCAAATGAGCTCTTTTCACTTTCTTGGTCCCATTTATAGATCTTTGTCAGTGCATAGATGCACGTGCACCCTCTCCATCTTATGTTGGTCACGGTCTTTTGCACCACAAATTGCTTGTTCTTCCTGCATCCGATCTCCGATTGTCAGTCCGTTCGACCCTATCATTTTTATTGATCAATTGGCCTCCTTTCTACACGTTTCCGGCCAATTCCTCGAGGGGGCATGCATATGTCATTATTATTGTCTGGGGCATTTTCATTATTGTTCTTTGAAACAACACTTAAAATCACATTGTCTCAAAGAGGGGCAAAATCTAGACACCTAAAAATGGTCAATGCTTGCAGAGTCATAATTTAACATTTGCGCATTGCCTCATTTTAGGTTTTTGCGTCGCATTAACATTTCTCCTATGTCACGCACTTGGTTTTATCATTTGTGAGCATCGAGTCATTCTTCTACATTCTTCATTCATCTTACTCTCGAATTTGGTCTTGTCGACAACACTCTCTAGTCATGATTTTAATCGATCTTATCTTATTGCATCAATGTGCGTGCTCATTTGTCATCATTTTGGACATCGTCAATCCTAATTAGGGTTTTGTCCTCCTGTCAATCTTGCGATCGATTTGTCATCGATCGTTGTCCTCTTATCAATCTTGTCATTTTGCGATCGATTTGTCATTGGTCGTTGTCATGTTCGATCTTGTCATTTTGCGATCGATTTGTCATCAATCGTGGTCATTTTCAATATTGTCATTTTGCAATCTATTTTGTCATCAATCCTTGTCCTCTTGTCAATTTTGTCATTTTGCGATCAATTTGTCATCGATCGTCGTCTTTCTCAATCATATCAATTTGGATCAATTAGTCATTGTTCCTCGTCAATTGGTGCATTTTATCAATCAAATCATTTATCACATTGGTCGTTTATCAATTCAAAATCATGATCAATATCAATTATCTTCAATCAAGACCTAATTGTCATTCCCGCATTGCTAATTCGTCTTCTAGGGTTTCATGATTTAATCATTTAACCTTGTGTGTCATTTCTTCCTTTAGGATTAATAAATTATTTATTCATCCTAAGTCTTCTCATTACAATTAAATGTTCATTTAATTGGCTAATTATTCCTCTTTGTGAATTAATTAATAAATGATAAATTATTAATTAATTTACCTAATTTCTAATTTCTATCAATTTCTTAATTCCTAATTCTTAATTCTCTAATTTCCTAATTTTCTAATTCCTAATTTCAATTTCCTCCTATTTCTCTCCTAAATTCATGGAAATGACATGTCAATTTGTCATAATTGACAATCAATCAATTTTTGACATAGAAGTTGTCATAATTTGTCATAAATCATCAATCAACAAATTTTGCATAGAAGGTGCATAATTTGTCATAAATTTGTCATAATTGACATAATTGATTTGCAATTTCCATTTGAATTGAATCATGCTAATCTTGTCATCTCTCCAATTCTTCTATAAATTGGATGATCTTCATCAATCAAAGCTAATTGGTAATCAGGCTATCGAATTTCTAGTCAACCACATTTCTAGTACTCTTGATCAATAATCTTGTCTACTTGCTTTCAATCATGTATGTGCACTTGTAGGTGAGATCCACAACCAAACCATTTGAAGAGGAAAGAAGAACAATGGAGCCGCATGAAGGAGCATTCAAATCATACCTTTGGTTTGCTTAATTTCTAGTTTTGAATGTTTTTATTTCATGTCTCTATTGAATGTGTTTTAGGATAGATCATTGCAATTGTGCTTTCGTGATTGAGCTAATTATTAGTATTTTGATTTGTTGTGATTATTTCCTATTTCCTAACGTACAGTAGTACTCGAAGCAAGCTTTCCAACGAGTATAATTTTGTTATTTTTGAATTTATTATGTTCTTGTTTTTTTAATTTTATCAAAAATTGGTTTTTCACCGAACATGAACTTCTCTGTTCAATGCATTGGGAAAAATAAGAAACTAATTCAAAAAAATTTGAAAAATATCTATGCCCTTGGTATTGATGTCTTCTTTCTAACAAAAAAAAAAAAAATAATTTTGATTTATATAGAACAAGTTATGTGTTCAAACGTAAACCTATGTCTGAATTATGACTAGTCGAACTTCAAAACTTTATAAAATGAAAAATATTGAACATATCACTATAAAACCAAATACAAGCTCTGGATATTGATGTTACAAACTAAAATTCAAAAGAATTGAGTTTTTATCATTTATAGAAAAAAAGTTATGCATTTCGGGAGGCACATCATTCTTAAAAAATGTAGTTTGTTGTAAGAAACTACTTTTCGAGGGAGATGGAAATTTTTTTTAAAAATCCTTCAAAAATTTTTGAAAAAAACATATATAGAATCTACGAACAAAATGCTAGAAATCACTAATTTACATCATCTTCAAATTTTTAATAGTTTAAAAGTTATAGTTCTCGGAAGTTGAAGATTATTTTAAAAATGTACATCTCAGTGTCAAAAGTGGCAAAAAAGTGGGAACCATTATTGTGAGTTCACCCGTAAAGATATCCGCAAGTTTCTCCTTGGTAGAAACATGCTCCAAGATAACATCTTTACTTTGAACTTTTTCCCTCATGAAGTGATATTTCAATTTAATGAGCTTAGTCCTTGCGTGCAAATTAAGATTTTTAGAAATGTTTATTGAACTTATATTATCACACAAAATCTTTATAGGTTCTGAGATTCTCATCTTCAAACCTTCCAAAATATGCCTCATCCACATATCTTGTGTGCAATTCATATAAGTTGCTACATATTCAGATTCAACATTAGATTGTGAAATGCAACTCTAATTTTTACTACTCCATGAGATTAGCCTTCCTCCTAGAAAGAATGCTCCACCGATAGTACTCTTTCGGTCATCAATATTTCCTACCCAATCAGCATCTGTGTATGCCTACAAGTCAAAATCTCCACCATATGGATACCATAATCCATAGTCAACAGTACCTTTCAGATATCTAAAGATTATCTTAGTTGCCATCAGATATGCCTCCTTTGGATTCTTTTGAAATCTAGCCACCATACCAACTGCATGGGCAATATCCAATCGACTGTGAATAACATATTGTAGTTTGCCAATAATTGACCTGAATTCCTTTTCATCTATAGACTTAGATGCATCTTCCTTGGACAATTTACAACCTATAACCATTGGGGTTCCGACTAGTTTATAGTCACCCATACCGAAAGTCTTCAAAATCTCCTTCACATACTTGGATTGAGTAATGAAAATACCATTCTTCATCTGTTGTATCTATAAGCCTATGAAATTTTTTATTTCCCCTACTAATGATATCTCAAATTCATTCTTCATTTCATCTACAAAACAATTACTCATGTCATCATTTCCTCCAAATATAATGTCATCTACAAATACTTCACTAACCTTGATATATCATCTCCTTCAGACTTAAGATAAATGTTGTTGACATCACTGGTTCTAGCAAAGCCTATATTCATCAGATGAGTATGAATTCATTCATACCATGCTCTAGGTGCCTGCTTTAATCCATAAAAAACTTCATGCAGTTTGCATACCATGTCTTCCTTATCTGCCAATGCATAACTATCAGGTTTCTCTATATAAACCTCTTCTTCCAGTATCCCATTCAAGAATGCAGACTTGGAATCCATCTAGTATACTTTGAACTTCTTATGAGCTGCAAATGCAATTAGTGTTCTAACACCTTCCAGTCTTGCTACTGGTGCAAAATTTTCTCTATAGTCTTCTCCTTCTTCTCGTGCATAACCTTTGCATACTTATCTTGCCTTATTGCGAACTACAACACCATCTTCATTTAATTTGTTTCTGAATACCCATTTAGTACCTATAACATTCTTGTTTACCGATCGAGGTACCAGGGTACAAGTGTTGTTCTTCTCAATTTGTTCCAACTCCTCCTCCATAGCTTTCACCCAATGATCATCACCATATGCATCCTTAACATTTTTGGGTTCAAAGGTGGATATCATGCAAGAGTTCTCTCTTATTCTCCTTCTATTTAGTACTCCAACATCCTTATCCCCAATTATCTGTTCAAGACTATGATCTAGTCTCACATACCTAGGAATAACATGATCATTCTCTTCAGGTTCAGCTTCTTCACTGTCATCTTCCTCTAAACTTATTTGTTCTAGTTGAACAAGTACATTAGGATTTGCTTTACCACTTTCTAATTTAACAGTTTTGGGTTCTAAAAGAAAAGTGCAAGGATCTTCATCCTTCTTCCCAGAATTGGTTCCTTCTGAAATTTCAAGGCATTAATCTACATGAACATTAGCACTCTAAACAATTTTCTGTGTTCGATTTTTGAAGCATTTATAGGCCTTACTCTTGGTGGAATAGCCAAGAAATATGCCTTCATCAATCTTAGCTTCAAACTTGCTTATGTAGTCACCATTTTTAATAAAACATTTGCAACCAAATATTTTAAAATAGCTAACATCAAGTGATCTCCCATATGAGTACTCATATGGGGTCTTGTCCTTACCTCTTTTTACCAGAACTCAGTTCATTGTGTAGATAGTTGTACTTACAACTTCTTTCCAAAAAACATTTGATACACCTCCTTGTATCAACATAGTTATAGCAGCTTCAACCATTGACCAGTTGTTTCTCTCTACTATACCATTCTGCTGTGGTGTCCTTGGTACAGAAAGTTGTCGCTTGATACCATTATCATCACAATATTTAGTGAACTCTACAGAAGTGAATTCACGACCTTGATCTGTTCTTAGACATTTTATCTTTTTGCCACTCTCTTTCTCAGCTAAGGCTCTGAATGCCTTTAATTTGCCAAAATCTTCATTCTTATCATTCAAGAATGTGACCCACATCATCCTTGAACAATCATTAGTGAAGATCATGAAGTATCTGTCACCTTGAATGTTTCTTGTTCTTATTGGTCCATATAGGTCTGTATGAACCAAATCTAATAAGTCCTCTGTTGAGGACTTGCTCTTGAAAGTTGAAGAAGTGATCTTTCCTAGTTGGCATTCTTTACAAAGAGAATTAACCAGTTTGTCTAGATGAGGCAGACCTCTTACTGTCTAAGACTTTCTTACTTTAATAATATTATCAAAATTTATATGACAAAATCTCCTATGCCAAAGCTAGCTATCATCTATTTTTTTAATCAAACAGTTGCTAAATTTAGGATTGAGATGAAATAAATTACCTATGGTCTGTTTCCTGGTTGCAATCAATTCACCTCTATTGTCAAATATTTTGCATGTACCATTTCTAAACTCCAGTGGGTAACCTCTGTCATTAAGTTGTGCCACACTTAACATATTGTACTTTAGGCCTTCAACCCAATAGACATCATCAATACTGCTCTTCCCATTGAGAGAAATAACTCCCTTACCTTTTACCATACAGGGTGAGTCATTTCCAAATCTGACAACACCACCATCAAATTCCTTCAGGGAAAGAAATTTGCTCCGATCATCGATAATGTGATGTGAACAACCACTATCAATGATCCAATCGTCAGAGTTATCCATTCTGGATACTAGTGCCTTCTGATCTGATACTTCTTCTTTAATTGCTACAAACACAATATCTTCACTAACATCAACAACAGATTCATCATTGGTAATACCACTATATTTACCAGTGCCTCTAGGCATTTGTTTTACCAACAATGCTTCATCATCAGCATATCTACTAGATCTAGATTCATATCTATTGCTAGTATCTCTACTTCTTCTCACAGATGGGTTAGAGATAGAAGCTCTGAATTCAAATTCTGATTTCTATATACTACCATCATAGCCATTTAGTTCAAAAGCAGTAAATTTGCCAATAATAGATTCAAGAGTTACCTTTGTCTTGTCAATGGGTTTTATCTCCTGAATAGCTGCAAATTGGAGAGCATAGACCGGTAGCAGGGTTCTCCATACCTTACTGATTACTATGACATCTTCTACTTTCCCTTCTGCACTCTTTATCTCTCCAACTATCTCTTTGATCCTTTATACTGATGGATGTTCTCACCTTCAGACATTCTCATGTTGTCAAACTTGCCTCTTAAACTCTCTTCTTTAGCAATCTTGACATTCTCATCACCACTATAGATATATTCAAGTTTCTTCCATACTTCATATACAGTTTCAAGACCATGAACATCTACATATTCAACATTAGACAAGGAACTGATAATAGCTTCTAATTCCTAGTGATTTTCTTGTTGTTCTTTCTTCTGATGATCAGTTAGGGGTCCAGTAGGTGTAGTATACTTATGTTCTCTATGATCCCAATACTGACTACCAAGACTCTTAATGTAAATCTTCATTCTGTCACTCCATATTCTATAGTTATCTTTGTTAAACTTAGGACCTTCTTTCTTCATCATGATCTACAAGATCTTTTCCTCAAGTTGTTAGGCTTTTAGATTAAGAGGACCTGGATAGCTCTGATACCAATTGATGGTATGATGAAAGAATAAGTATTCAGTAGAACACTGAGGGGGGGGGGTGAATCAGTATATTAAAAAATTGATACAAAGTTGCCAAGCTCAAACTCAGTCAAACTAAGTAAACATATCTCAGTCAAGATCAATATTCTTAGGAATACTTGACATTAACCAGTTTAACTATTATGACAAATTTTAACATTAAACACCTTCAATCTTGTAAACATCAACAATTCTTAATATTAACTCAACATATTAATCTCTCAATGCTTCTACTTAACATACCTTATCAGAAGTTAACCAAATCAATAAATAAGATCACAATCACAAAAGCATTCACCACTTGACACAAATGTTTATACGTGGAAAACCCAAATAGGTAAAAACCACGGTGAGATGGGACTCACAAGGATGGCTATTTGAACTCTTTCAAAGTTCACCCTATTAGGAGCCAAATCATGTTAGAGCTTTACAATAAGTCCTATTAAGAACTAATTTCAGTTAGGACTCACCTGGTTAAGGGATTTACAAATATGCCTTGTTAGAAGCACAATACCCTATTAGGAGTATCCTCGTTGGAGGATTTAAGAATCCAAGCTAATGGACCACCTTGTTAGAGGATTTAATGAGTAACCAAGCTTCTTATAGCTTACCCGGTTAAGGGATTTTACTTATGCTATAATTGTTATAAAACAACAGGTTTTCTTGATCTGTCTGAGTAGCACTACATTTTCTAGATCAGATCCTTCTAAGCTTCAATCTACCTTCACTCAAAGTGTAGATCCATTCACTGGTTGGGCAACCACACATTCAATAGGTTTTCTACCAATCTTGCCAACAACATTTATAAACAACTTCATCGACCTTAAATACAAATCAATTAGGTCAGTAACACAAAAAAAACCTAATTCTCATCATTGAGATTACAAACAAGTCGGTTCAATCTTGACCGTTAGAAATCATGACAATCTCTTCACATTATTCAAGACAACTCCAAGCACTCTATGATCACCACTCCATTAGACTTTTTAACTCATCACATGTTGTGCATTAAATGCAATCCACTTTGTTGCTTCCCTAGGTAATAAGAAAACACGCCAAACCAATTTGAATTTATCCTCATAAAATGATCACACGTGTCTCCATCATTACCACTCATTGAATAACAAACCAACAAACTTGATTAGTTAGGGTTTAATAGCTGATAGGGTTTACCGGTTACATTACATAGAAAGGTCTGACCATTTACACCAGTTCACCGGTTCAACTCACAAACTTTACATACTAGTTACAACATCTTCTACAACTCTCTTCTTACCGGTTACTAGCCAATATGAAAAACAACAATATCAGCAATAACATGATTACCTTTTATCGGTTCAATTGACATCAATGAGAACATATCATTAATGCAATCTCTATGCAAAATGCCAAGAGAATCTGATGCAAACATTAGTACTCAGTCATCTGAGCAAGAAATAGAGAAAGAAAAAGAAAAAGCAATTGTTAAGGTAATATTTTCTGAATCGGCAAAGCTGTTAGTCTTACAACAAAATGATGAAGATGAAGATGACTTATTAGGCATTTCAGGGCCTATAAATGTTGATAATATGAGTGCATTTGAAATGATGAAGATTGCAAATGTCATGCAATCTAGAGCACACAAGAACAGACTTAAGGAACAAATGATAGAAGAAGAAACTATTCAAAAAGCAGTAGATATTCTGACAAATCTGCTACCGAAAACTACTGCAGGGCACCTGACAACACCCATTAGCAAACTTGGTCAATTAGTTGCTGATGCATCTGACCAAATTACATCATTTAAAGAAGCAGCCTAGACATATGCTGATAAGAGTTATAGGAAGAAGCGAGGTGAACAACTTATGAAGGAGACTGATATTGGGAAACTATCTCTATCACTTAATAAAGATTTATTAAGGCAAGCTATTGAAACAGGTGGGAAGTATCTTGCATCTACTTCTAATATTTCATTATTTTTTATTGATATCAATAGCAAGCGTACTAAAACTGAGCATGAACTAGAGAAGATATGTAATACATATGTACCACTTCAAGACTCTATTTTTGCTTTTAGCAAATCTATGGATGACACACACACACACAGAAATATATATATATATATATATATATATATATATATATATATATATATATATATATATATATATATATATATTTCTTTTTCAATTTGGCATTTTTATCAAAGGGGGAGTAGAAATATGTATGTGTGTTTTTAAAAAATTTGTATGATGTATGTAGTAAGGGGGAGTATGTGTATATGTGTATAATTTTTTTTTGTAAGAACCACTTAGTGGTATTGTTGTAAATTTTTTTAAGTGTTTCCATCAATGCCAAAGGGGGAGATTGTTGGTTTGATGACGATTGTAATGAATTCATCATATGTTGTCATTGATGAAACACATACACACACATATGTTTATATTGTCTACCGGTATGACTTCAAGTTGTTTATACTACAACTGGTACACTAGAGGTTTATTTCTAACTGGTACTTGGTGACAACCGGTATATGCATGGATATAACCACTTGGTTATACATGTCTCAGCATTAACATGAAGATCCAGTAGAGACTATCTCAGAAGCATCAAGGACAAGCGGTTTAACTCTAACTAGTATTAAGTGTTCCAACTGGTATTCGTAGATTGTGTGATGAGTTATCACCACAGACATGTTTGGTGGTATTTTTGTGATAAGTTTTGATCACTTGACCAGATACACTACACCTAAGAAATTGTGTTATGATTTCTTGAGGCCGACATGAAATCTAAATGTCTATTTATTGACATCGCAATGAATTATTTTAAAAGAGAAAAAGTGATATGTTATGTGCAAAGGCAAATGTGTTAGGTTGCAGAGTATGTTGAGAAGCAGTGTTGAATACGCTTAAAAGGATCTAATCAAGCAAGTATTGTGCTACTCAGACCGATCAAACAAATCTTGTTGTCTTCTAACAATTATAGCAGAATTAAAATCCCCTAACCGAGTAAGCTATAACAAGCTTCATTGTTCAAATCCTCTAACAAGATGATCCATTAGTTTGGATTCAAAAATCCTCTACTGAGGTTACTCCTAACAAGGTACTACCTTTTACAGGGTATAGCTTTTAATCAAGCTTTGGGATCTCTAACAATATTTTCTCCTAGTGGAGCACTTTGTAGACCTTAACCAGTCAATTATCTATTATTGCAGATAGTTAACTTGTGAGTTCCATCTCACTATGGTTTTTACCTATTTGGGTTTTCCACATACAAGCACTTGTGTTATGGTGGATGCTTTACTTATTGTGGATGTTGTTATATCATTTTGGATTGCATGCATTGTGTTTAAAAGTTTTGTTAATTTCATCTATCAGTTAGTGTTTGAAGTAGGTTTATTTTTGGTGTCACTGATTCACCCCCTCCCCCCTCTCAATGATTTTCAAGTCCATCAGCTAATGTTCAGGGGGAGTAGTTAGCCTTGTGATTCAGTGGTCTATGTTTTTGTTTTTATATTTATGTCAGATTTCTAGCATTGATGTCAAAGGGGAAGAGATATTGATGTGAAAAAGAAAAACTTAAGGAGTCGTATACATAAGGGGGAGATATATATGTATAATTCAAACTTTATAGAGATATTATTCATAGGGGGGGTTTGGTCTTTGTTTCAGAACTTCATTGCTATGGGAGATTGTTGGTTATCTTCCATTGGGGGAAACTTGTTTGGCATTTATTGGTACTTAGATATTTTTCACATCTACTGTTGCCATCAATGCCAAAGGGGGAGATTGTTGGCCATTTGAAGGAATTGATTATGTGTTGTATTGATGTTTTGTCATTGATCTCATCACTAGCTGTTTGGATGCTATACCGACATCCTTCTGGTCTCGGTAGGTTAAGTAGTTTCTAGTTGGTTTGGACCCGACATGATACGGTAGGTTTCGGTATGATTTGGTTATGGAATTGGCTTATTCATGATACTCATGTTCATATTCAGTCAGTTGGTTTTGGTCTGGTGATCAGATGCTATCCTGTTTGCTTGTAAGATTGGCTTCTAGTTTTGGTGAGGGTTTCACTGATAGAGCTTTTGATGATGATCTTTGATGATATCCATAAGTGGTGTTGGTGTAGCTTCTAGCGGAGTTTCAAGATGTTGCTGGTGATCATGTTTGAGACTTGGCGGATGGGGATCATTGCTTTAGCATTGGGTCCTGGTTGATCTGAGTTATGGACCGGTTTAATAAAGCATGTGGATTGGACTTCTCGATATGTTTTTGGGATGTCTTATGTGTTGAATATTATTTGTTTAGTCTAAAGCTGACATGTTTTGTAATTATGTAATTGGTTTATTGTCTCGTGGTCGACCTGATTGTTTATGGTCGAGGGTTTTTATAGATGATTGTAGATCATCATGGGAATGAGATATGGATATGTAATGTGCGAATAATGTAATATCATTCAGGGAGAGGATTTGATCGATCATTGGAGATCAAATTGGGTTCATGTAAGAGGATTTAGTCCTCTGGTATTGAGCTTAACCGGAACTATACTCAGGCATAGGAGATGTTATCTTTGCAGTTAAAACACTTCTCTGGATTGTATTTTGGATTTCTATGTAGTCAGTGAGGCTCCTTTTGTGATGAGCAGTGCGCTCTAGGTTGTTGGCCTTCCTGCAAGTGCAAGCCCCTCAATTGTAATTCACATACTTGCTATAGAAGTATTATCTGACTGTGGGTAGGCTTCCCACCATGGTTTTTCCCTTTACTGGGTTTTCCATGTACAAATCTTGGTGTCATGTGGATTGTATTTATTTTGTGATTACTGTTTATGCTTAATATGTTTAACTGCTATTTCGATATTTGGTTTAAGCATTCTGGTATTAATATTTTTGGTTCTGGTATTAAAGTTTTAATTTCTTAAGGTTTTGGTAATCTGTGACAACTGATTCACCCCCCCCTCTCAGTTGTCTTCTGCTTATTTGAACTGTCTAACAAACATATCCTTATTCTACCCAAAACTCATTGAATGGGACCAACAAGATCCACCAAGATTAGATATTTTTTTAAAATGATGAATTTATTTCTTAGTTCATGGAAATTCAAGAATTTTTACCTCTAGGGAATCAGAAATTTGTATTTTCCATTAATCATGATAACATTCCTTACTTTGGAGAATCCACTCCTTCCAGCTGCAAAAGTAAAAAAAAAAAGTAATGTCTTTAGGTTGAAATTGAAAGGCACCTTCTAACTCTAGAAAGGTAAAAAAAAAAGGATGTATATAAGTGAAGGTGAATTCCTCCTTGAGGAACTTGAAGATTAAATGTTGGACCCTCTCCCTACAAGTCAAGAAATATCTCCACTCCTAGAAGAGTATTTCTAGGAAGTTAATCTTGGTAACAATTAAAATTAGAAGATTGTCCACTCTGTAGCATCACTTATAACAATAGAATAGGAGGAATTCAACAATTTATTTACAACAAGATATATCAATTTTTCCTGGTCATGTGCCAACATGCCAAGACTAGAACCTAAACTAGTCCTTCAACATTTACCTCTTTATCCAAGGACTAAACCAATAAAAAAAAAAAAAAAATGTATCCCCAAATCATCTTAATGGTCAAATTTGAGCAGAAAATTTTATTATATGTTGTCTTCATCTGACCAATTGATTACATAAAATGGTTCTCCACTATAGTCCTAGTCACCAAGCCAACTAGGGGCTTTAGGATTTGCACAAATTTCAAGGATATAAACAAGGCATGTTTGAAGGATGACTCTCCTTTGCCCAGCATAGATATGATTGTATATCTTACAATAGGATATGAGATGTTATCTCTCATGAATTGGTTTTTCATGATACAATCAAATCACAACTGCTCAAGAAGATCAACATAAAATAACTTTTACATGCCCTTGAAGAACATACTACAAAATGTCATGCCTTTTTCTCTTAAGAAAATGGGAGAAACTTATTAAAGAGCCATAACTACAATTTTTCATGATCTAAATCATACCTTGATGGAGGACTATGTAGATGGTGTCATTGCCAAGTCTATCTTAGGGAACAATCATCTAGACATTCTAGCAATTATCTTTTATAGGCTGGAACATTATAAAGTAAAACTCAATCCTAAGAAATGAATATTTGGAGTAACTGCTAATAAATTTCTTGGATTCATTGTCTCTCACAAAGGAATTGAGCTAGATTCAATGAAGGTAAAAGCAATTATTATCATGCCACCACTGTCGAATTTGACTAAAATCCATAGTCTTCGGGGAAAACTATAGTCAATCCATAGATTTATTGCATAATTAGCAGGAAGATAAATGTCATCCTTTCCAAAACTTGCTTCATAAGGGTATACCTTTCAAATAGATGAAAAAGTGTTAATAATATTTAAAAAAATTTAAATATTATCTCATGCATCTATGAGTGCTAATGCCACTGATACAAGGGGAACCATTAATTCTCTATATATCAACTATAATATCAACACTAGGGGCTATCCTAGCACAACACAATGAGGAAGGCTACATCAGTCGCGCATTAGTAGGGTATAATATCAATATACACCTATTGAAATAGCACGTCTAGTAGTCATCTTTTCTTCCCAAAAGCTTCAATATTATATGTTAAATTATTAGATCAAGCTTGTGGCAAAAATAGATCCTCTAAAATATTTGTTTTGTGGTCTCAACACTCTAAAATAAATGGTCCTACTTTTGGCAATAATGAGGGTGTGAACATAACAAACATGGCTAGCTTGAGTTTGACTAAATCATATTTTGGATTTTGTAATTGGTCTTAACTGCATATTCCCCACTCGTCAAGGCTCGCCATATTATTTCATCATTGTGGTCTTTGATTGTTATTTTCCTTTTATTTAATTATGTTTGTACAGAATGAGGAGATTTATAGGATCAAAATATCACAGATTTAATCCATTTGTTCAAGACACTAGTAACACTTTCAATCATACCAATGTAATTCACAAACTTAGATCCTTCAGTACTCTAATATCATCAAAAAACTTTGCAATGCCATCCATAATCATTAAAGGCTTCTGGTCATTCCATGAATCAACCTAAAAATCAGCACTTTTACCATTGTTCATTCTCTATGTAAGTTGATTAGCTATAAAAAAATTTCTTTCCCATAAGAATCTCCACACATAGAACCCCTACTAGTGTCACCAATGGTTAATATATGGTTGGGTTCAAAAAAATGTAGATATCTCCTTCGAAAGATTTTACACCAAATCTTGTGAGGCTCTCTATACATTTTCCATGAGAGTCTTGCATCTAATGCAAGGATTTATGCCTTCATTATCCTTAGACCTACACCCCCAACCCCTCATGAAAGACAAGACTTTTCCCAATGGATTAGTGGGATTTTTCTTTCATCTTTTTCACCTTCCCAAAGGAATTTTTTGAGAAGACAATCCAATTTTTCTTCAATTTTATGAGTAATGTGATAACATGACATAAGATATATTGGCATTATTGAGATTGTTGAACATCTGGAATACTAAGAGGGGAAGGGTGAATCAATATTCCCTTCAATTTATTAAAAATTTTAGACAACCATCCACATAACATAACTAAATTATAGAAAAGAAAATAATAGTAAGCAAAAATAGTGTACACCACATGACACATGTATTTTATATGTGGAAAACCCAAGATGGGAAAAACCATAGAGATGATTAGCTCTCATTATTATGTAACCAATTACAGAGTACAAAAAGGGGTGGCTCACTACCGGATGGACTCATTGTCCAAAGTATAATAGCTCATTGTTGGATGATGGCTTCAAGCCAATATTACAAAATTGAACTATTATAATTGCATATGTCATATGCATGAGATATAGTTTCGTTGAGGTGCATAAACACTTTTACACTTGTTGTTCATAAACTCTTTTTACATTCATTGTACATGTATACACCTAAAAATGGTCTGAAGATAATTAATTAAATAAACAATTATTTAATTAAATCCCCCTTCCTAATTTAAATGAATTCACTAGGCAATTTGATTAAATTTCCCCTTTCATCTACTTATTAATAAATCTAATGATTTATTTAATAGGTTCATTTCAATAATCCCCTTCAATTAATTAATTATTCTCCATCAAACTCATTTCTTCTAATCCTCTAATTAATTAAAACAAATCAATTATGAGTTGTTGAAATTAATTAGCCTTTTCTTATTATTTGAATTTTAAATTCAAATTCTCCTAACTTTTAACCACCTAACCTAACCCCTTCTAAACCTAACCCATTCCATTTAACCACCATGTCCCCTTTCCTTCAACACTTGTCACCATAGAGATGACAGATGTTCCCTTTAATCCAACCCCTTTGCCAACCTCCTCCAATTTAACCATTGATATCTTCAAATCAATCTTGACCGTTGATTCCTGCCACCTCACCCCTAGCCTTGGAAATCCTATAAATAGACCCCATTTTGGAGTTCAAAGGGCCCCTAATTTGATCCCATCTCATTTGCATTCAAGAATTGTTATTATAGGCATATAGCTCTTAGAAAATCATTCCTAGCATTGTTATCATGTTCAATTTTAGCTTAATTGCATCTTCATTCTAGCTTATTTTCTAGAATAATCATGAAATCATATATCTCATCTAGATCATGCATCTTCATTATTTGAATCCTCCATTTAAGTCTAGTCAAGTCATTGGAATTTGCATAACCAGATCTGAGAGCAAAATTCATAATCGCATTTACTAGGAGGCAATAGATCGATTAGCGATGGTTTTATCTTTTGTTGATTAATTTTCTAACCATTGCTTATAATGATTTATTGAGTGTTTTGTATTTTAGCTGCAGGTATAATAGGTATACACTTCATAGATACACAACATTTTGGCACCAACCGTGGGGTTGGAATCATCATTTTAGGCCTCTCAAGCTTCAACAAAACTTCATCTTTGCCGGACCTGATTCAGAATGTCATACGAGTTGATTTTCCAACTCATACAAACTTCCTTTTAGTCGGAGGAAAAGCCTAATCCTATGTCATACAAGCTCATTTGCCCTATCTTATGAGATATAAATGAATGTCGTATGAAATTTTGGCTAGTAAATCCTATGTTGTATGAACTAATTTTCATTGTCGTACGGGAGCTAAATTCATGTCGTACGAATTTTTGGCTGCTAAATTCTATGTCGTACAAGTCTATTTTGGTTTTTGTTTGAATTTTAAAGTTGTTTTTATTGAGCTCATAAATAATGTCGTACGAATCTCTGCATCTGTGTCTTCAAATAGACTATGATTTATAGGATTTTCATGTTGAATTTGATCATTTACTAATGCTCATCCTGACCTATTTGTGGGATTTTTGGCAGCCTAACAAGTTTTGCAAGACATTGTCGAAGATACGCTTGTCAAAGACCAAATTCAAAACACAATCATGACTACTAATGGATTTATTTTGCAAGTTGCCTATGAATTCAACTAAACTTTGTGTATTCCTTAAAGTTTTCTAGGCACACTTCAATTTTGCTAAAGGAAATGAACCATCATGTCTTATGTGATTGTGATGATAGGTGAGTATTCTCTCACCTTTCTTAGGTGATCAAAAAGCTAGACTCATCTTCTACTTTTATTAGTGCATATCTTTAGTAGGTCTGCCCTCTCAAGGAGCTTAAAAACTCTTAAAGCCATTACAATCGGTGTGAGGGGAATGACATAAGTTGGAACGGCTAACGCCAAGTAATCCAACCCACTATAAAATAAATATGATTTGATGAAAATAAAGTCAATGGAAGTGCTTGGGAATAGCTCTCCTCTGTACCTTCGGGTATATCAAACCTTGGTTTTCAAGGCTGGGAGACCTCTTAATTGAGTATTATACCCCGACACGCCGAATGGATCCCTTACTAGTTCCGGTTAAATTAGAAGCTACTTGATTCACCTCCGAAAGGGTGATAATCTTTGTGCAAGAGAGATAGTAACTCTCCCAAGACACTTGCCATATCATGCCCCCATTAGCATTTGGAGTTGGATAATATGGCGTTGAGAATCCATTGTGTGAGACTCAGCAGTCATATTCTGATTAGCTATTGGGTGTGTACCTAAACTTGCAAGAAAAGGTTTTCTCTCCTCAGCCAATTTCCTTAGGGTTTAGCATGCTTGGAGTCACTTTTCATATCATGTGTTTGCTGTGTATTCATTCCTATATTGAAAAATCAGCCATCTAAATCTAGAAAACATAAGCAAAACACCAAAATTAACTAATCAAATTCGGCAAAAACAAACATATTTTTCATTGTTCTGTTCTCTGTTGTACGAGTCAGGTGATCTATCATATGAGATATATGTTTTGTCATATGGTTTACAAAGTTGTTTCATACGAGTCTCTGCTATTTCAAAAGAAATTTCTGGTTTATCATTTGGTATTGTATCTTTTGTCGTATGGTTCATGAACTATTGTCATTCGAGTCTCTGTGTTTCCCAGTCCAGAGATGCCACTTTGCAGGGCTTTTTCAAGTCTGTCATTTTGCTTGATCAATTTGTAGCATTCATAAACATCTGTTATCTATTGCTCTATGCTTGGATTTTCTCCTTTGTTGAATTGGTCAAGTTATCATTCGTCAAAATCAGACTCTAGAAGATAAATACCTTAAGATTTTCAAGGTACTCACCCTCAACAAGATCAAAATCTAAACATCTCAAAGTGCAGTATCACCCTCTTTGATAAACTGATCACTCAAACATAGTTTCTCATCAGGATCAATCATCCTTTATCACGAAATTGAAACATTTGGTCAGGATAATCTTGTCCCACATCATAGGATATGTCTTTCCTTCTGGACTTGGTTTTATCAAATCATCATCGTTGCACTCCTAAACCAAAGATCAAAAAACTTGAAAATTTTAAACGCTTGAATCATCTTTACATGTCCTATCATTATAGCATATCTATATTGAACATTAATCACTTATCAAAACAACATTTAGACAATCAAACTCCTAAAATGAAAAAAAAAACATTTGAAATAGCTGAAAATCATATCATGACATACCAAAGAAAAACACAAGAAGAAAACATAACAAGTCAACATATCAGAGAAATCAAACAAGTCCAAAATCAAAATCCAACTATGTTAAAACCTCACAAGAATTCAAATACATCTCAAAAGAAAGGTGGCTCTTTTATGCAACTCTTAAAATTGTCCCTAAAGGATTTGGCTAAAGAAGATCAAAATCATACACCTATGTCTAGCAATATCTCATCCCCCCATAAACAAATTGACTCTCCAAAGGCATCTATTACTACACCTCTTGAAAGCTTGCAAGAATCTTCCATAGCATCATCACCAAAGAATACATCCAAAGATGAAGTTCCCCAAGGGATATCCATAATTGCCATCAAACCTATTCAAAGCCCGTCTCCTTCATATCCAATCATTGATTCCTTGCAACATCCCCATAGCGCTTCCTTGCAAATTGAAGTCCTCATTCATAGAACGCTTGTTAAACATGTCTTGATAGATGGGGGAGCTAGTTTGAACATATGCTCTTTGAGTCTTGTCCATGCTCTAGGTTATTCAGAAGATACAGTTGATCCCTGAAAAAAGATAAAAATCAAAGCCTTTGGTGAAGAAGAACATTACTCTAAAGGAATTGTAGTATTACCCCTTAGAGTGGGACCTTTACAAAAAGACACATCATGCCAAGTTCTAGACTTGGACCTACCATACAACATACTCTTGGGGAGACCATGGATTCAAGACATACAAGCTATTACATCAACATGTCATCAGTGCTTAAAATTTCCATACAATGGATAGGAAATCACAATATCAGTAGACTCAAATCCATTGCAGTGTTGTAATAATCTGAAATCAGCTCAAGAGGTCATTGTTTCACATAACAAATTGGCAGCATCTTCAAGCACACAATCCAAGGAACAGTTATTTGTATCAATTTTGTCAAGCATGGAAAAATAAATGCAACTAAGAGATCAAGGGATCGAAGAATATTTGCTATCATGGAAAAACAAAATAGGGCAACTTGAAATTGAAAGGGAAGAAGAAGATGTAGAAGTCGATGTAGTTCATGCGTATGCAAGACAAATGTTAGGAACTAGCTTGCTTGAATCAGAATCACATTGGACTAACATGGACTTAACCGAGGATGATTAGGAGTTTCTTATGCGAGGTCAATCTGATGAGATTACCATCCTAGACAAAGAAATACATACTGAAAGCTCTGATATCTCTATCATGACCCCAAATATCTTTGACATAATTCAACATGAGGACCCTTTATCCTTAATCCCTCCTAAACCTATGGACTAGGAAAATGAAGGACATATTGCCATTAATGCCTTAGGGAATGACCAGGCCATGTCCTTATATCTTAATGAAATCAAACCTGTAACAACTTTCACCAAGGATTCTGCTAACGTATCTTCATGTCAAGTGGGTGTTAAATCTCCTAGTCGCAAAAATGAAAATCAAGAAAACAATATCAAGTCTAATGTTGAAAACCATTTATTTGCAACATTGGATTGAGAAAAAGTAAAAATAAAGGACGCATCTAATGGTGAGAACCTCCTCAAGGCATCGAAAGATGGGAGATTTGACACCTTACTTGAATTTTATCAAGAAAGGTGATCCATTTTGGTAGAACTAGTAGAGGCAGTTATCATTGATACAACTGATCTACATCCAGCAATCTCTCTATCAAAACCAGCAAGGCAAAAATATTTGGAACCCTTCAAAGGAAGGCAAATCAACTTTACCTATTCATATACAGACATTCCATGGTTCGATCCATATCTTACAATACATACCCAAATATCAGTCCAGGAGCAAGCATCAATAATGGAACACAACACGGATCCGGAGTATGTATTCTATTCACCACACCACAAGGTCATACAATCCCAAAAGCATACAAATTAAGTTTTCCATGCACCAACAATACATCAAAATATGAAGCTTTGGTAACAGGTATCAAAATGGCTATAGAATGGAACATTACACAACTTCAAGTCTTTGGAGACTCATCATTAATCAAATCAATGATGACTATCAAACAAAGGACAAAAAATTAATGCCTTATAAAAAGACGGTTGATGATATCAATAAATACTTTGTAGAAATAACTTTCCAACAGATTCCAAGAAATGACAACAAAGCAGCAGATGCCATGGATACACTTGCTTCTCTCCTTCAAACACAAGAAAATCAACAACGTTATGAATTCCTGGTAGAAGAGTTGTTTTACCCTGCTCATAATTGTCTTGATTCCCAAATTATTTGTCACCTGGTAGGGAATGATTCATCCCGTTATGGCCAAACTTATACATACCTGAAAGATAACACCCTACCTCCAGACTTATAAAAAAAATAAAAGAGAAACTTTATTCGCCAATCCTCCCATTTTACTCTCGTCGCAGATACCCTATTTAAATGAGGTCTAGACAGTACACTCTTAAGATGTGTGAGGCCCTACCCTGACTCAGTCTAGCATTTCAGTGATTTTTATGTTGAGACTATTATGGATGCTTTATTTTTATGCATTATGGATTTAGAACTTATATGATCCCATGATTTGGATAACATTGCTATATGTTGATGCTTCATTTATATGCTTTAAGATATAGAACTCTTTATCATTATAGAATAGGATGAATTTGAGATGATATATGTCATTATTGAATTTGTAGGACTTTATTATGATGATAGAAATAGGATGCATGTTTATGTGTGGATCAAAATTATGAGAATTATGATAATTGCTTATGTAGATTTATTTGGATATAAGATGTATTGATTTGTTTAAGTGTATATTGTATGTAGAGTGTTTCATGTGTATTCGTATTGATGTGCTTTATATTATATGAGGTTATTTGAAATTACTAATGTGTAATTGAGATGCGTAGGAAAATTATCCATGTGACCATGGAAATATTATGGAGAACCAAACCTAGACCTATGTACCTTCGTAAAACCAGGGTTTGTCTATTTGGAGAGACAACACCCCATTTGTATTGTATTTTATTCGTGAAAGTGATTGTTGCATGAATGTTAAATTGAATTTTGTTAATTTGTGTAAATCCAACAAGAGACAAAATTTCAAGTGTAATTTTGTAAAAGTATTTTTATTGTGTCGCTTGACACATGTGATTGATTTATGTTTTGGTTTTTAAATTGTCTCTTGGAGGGAGTTGTTTAACCATAGCTTTTTCAATTAATTTAATGTGATTCCATAATTTCGTTGGGAAGAGAATCTTTGGGGTGGTCAACTTAAGTTTGACCCAAAAATTAACTTCAAAGGGGGTTTAAAAGGGGTTAAATGGACACCTAGGGGTAGTTTAAGAGTGTTTCCTAAAGCCCATAAGGTATACCTAAGGGTTAGGAGTAACTCTAGGCATGTACCAACTCTCATGTGACCATTTGGACACCCTAAAAAGTGGATTTCCTAAGTTGAGCGAAAATTGAAAATTAGAAGGCATCACCTAAGTTGTTAACTTTCCTTTTTGATGAGAGATCCTTTTGGATCTTTTTCTGAGTTTTCCTTTTTCAATTTTAGAAACCTGTGAGAACTCTCACTGAGGCCTTTTTATGCAAAAATGAGAGATTTTGTGGGTAATCACCCACTCTCCATTTTTGGAGACAAGAATTTTGAAAGAAAGGCATATTTGGTTTTAGAAAATTTGGGTTTGTAGAGAGGCAAGCGTTTGTGGAATTGGGATGCTCATCTTCAACCAATCTAGCATACCTTTGGGCAATTGAAGGTGGTCATATTTTCTCCTTGTATTGTTTTATATTGCATGTTGTGTTGAAAGGATTTGCTTGTGTAAAAAGGCTAGTTTCTTGCATGTTTTCCTTAGAAAATTATTGTGTTCTATGTCTTACTTTTTTGTATGCATTTTATGTGCTTTGGGAGTAATCAAGGCCTCCTACTCTTGGGATAGAGGATGGTCTTGTGGGTGGTAGAAGTGACAACCCTCGAGTGAGAGGCTCTCATTATGAGAGTGATCACAAGGGATTTTATGTGACCCTTGTTGAATGGCTTGTTTATGCATTTGGGGGTCATAAGGAGGCAAATAAGGCATGAATGCCTTGGGGGTCATAAGGATGTGGGGCTGTTATACTTATGATGTATTTGGTTTGCCATGAGGTGGCTATATGTTTTACCATACTTGCAGTCTCCTCAGGGTACTTGGTCCACTACCACAATTGAAAAGACATCACAATATGTGGTGCAGTGTAGCCCTGGGTTGGGAATGTGTTTGTGATTGTTTTCCCTTGTTTACTATGTTTGCATGTGTGTAATCCTGTCTAAGGCTTGATTCTCCTAGCTCGGGGGTGGCTACTAGTTAGCCTAGGCTGGGAGGTGAGCACTCCATGGTCATATCCTTCGATTATTTGTAGGTTGTTGGAAGGAAAGAATTAGGACAAGTGGAAATTTGGTGGAGTTATTTGTTGCAGAAAACTACTTGGAAATATATTTATTATTTTGTTTAAAGTCCTCATTTATTAATAATGAGAGACCTATTTGTAAAATGATGATAGTGTCTTTTAAATGTACTTTAAAGAAATGTAATATTTTAGATACTACAGCAATGAAGTGAATATTTCTGGATTTAGTTCCTAAAGTTTTGAAATTTATATTTGTTGAGTATATAATATTTTGAAAAGCAAGAAATCTATTTCATCCCTTTATGCTTATGAAATAAATTAGGAAAATAAAGAATTAATTTTATGATTGCATGCATGTTACTTTGAATATAAATGTTTCAGTTTAATTCCTAATTTCAAGGTTAAATTTAAAGAATTCTAGATAAATAAAGTTGCTGTTGGAATTTATTTAAATCTATCATTTTATTAACTTGCAGAAAATAAAATCTGAAGTTTATTATAGTCATCTCTAAAGATTTATTTTAAATTTCTAGATTTAAATAGTTGCTGTGTTAAGTTTGTTTCATTCTGTTATTTACTTTATTTTGCAGAAAGTAAATCTATAGCAGAAAATTTATCTACCATTTCTTTTGCAACTAGGATTTTAATAAAAGGAAATAAATGCTTTGATTAAATTTGAATAAAATATCTAATATGTTTTATATGTTCAGAATAAAAATATTTGCATAAAAAGAAATTGCTCTCTCTCTCTCTCTCTCTCTCTCTATATATATATATATATATATAAATATATATACAAATACTTATATATATATAAATGTATATATATACATACATATATATATATATATATGTATAATTTATTTCATTTAAATAAACAAAAATAATAATATTAAAACTATTTTTTTTTTTTAAAAGCAGGGTTTCAGGAGGGGCCGAATCCCACTGTGTGTACACACAGTGGGCGGCGCCGAAGCACCACCACTGTGTGGGCAGAGAGTGGGCTAGCTCCCCGCGCCACCACTGTGTGGGCACACAGTGGGCTAGCGCCCCGCGCCACCACTGTGTGGGCACACAGTGGGCGGCGACCGTGCCACCACTGTGTGGTCGCACAGTGGGCGGCGCCCGGCATCCCACCGCCGCGCCCAAACAAAAAAAAATGCCGCCACCTTCCATGAAAAAAACCTCCGCCATGCAACATAAAATGAAAAAAAAAAGGGATAAACCCTAGCATGGGTAGGGCTAGGGTAGAATAAAGAAAGAAGAGTTTATTTCTTTTAAAATGTAGGGCAATATATATATATATAAATAAAGGCTTAGGGTTGCATGGTTTAAACACTCCTATTTTTATATATAGAAACATCTATATATAAAATTATATTGTATATATATATATATATGTTGAGATGTATTAAATTAAATTGTTATGAAGTTAATATTTAATTTAAATTAAATATTTAGGGACTTTAATTCTTTTGTAAAATATTTTGATTATGGGGAGATATTTAAACTTATAGGTAAATATTCATTGTAAAATTAATTCACCCTAGGTTGGTTTAATTTAAGCACATTTTAATTATTGAAATATAATTTTTGGACATTATAAATCGAGTGCTAGGTCTAATTTAATTCTTTCCTTAAAACAAATTTTGATTTTAGGAGATTAACAATATCTTCGCCAAATATTTTAGAGAATTTTCATTAAGTTAATTTAGTGATTAAAATCATTGAGACAATAATAATTTCTTTGGAGAATTAATATTCTGCATTAATTAAATTTATTTTTATCTACTTGTGTTAGTGGTTAAAATTAACTCCCACGTAGCTAAGACGAACTTGATAGTACATTTCTTAATGGCAATTTAATGTTATTAAGTTGGAATTTTAAAAAAAATTTATCATGTTCATGCCCAAAAGTTTGGGCATGACATTTTGGTATCAGAGCAAGGTTTCCAACACTAGGAACCTTTCTCCATTGTGTTTCGCTTTAATTGTTTAATTAATTTTATTATATTAAATTTTCTAGGATATTTAAATATAATTAATTAAATTTTCTACGATATTTAAATTTAATTAATTAAATATTTTTCCAAAAAAATTAGTTATTTAATCTAATTTAATTTTTATTTTATTTTTTTCCTCTTAAGGATGCCTCTGACTATGCGACAAGTTCGCAAGCGCGGAAGGGGTCCTAGGCATGTACGGATGGCATGTGAAGAGGTAGATAGGGAGGAATCGGTTCTGAAAGTGAACCTAGAGGCTCCTCCTGAACAACCAGTTGACCCAAACCGAAACCTCTTAGAAGCAATCCACAACCTAATTGGTATAGTCCAGGATAGGATTCCAGCTGGGGATCATCATGTTGAAAATCAGAACTCAGGGAGTCATAGATCGGCTAATAGGGAATGGAGCAAGAGTCCACCTCCTATTCCCGTAGAGAGTCAGTGTGGAAATGAGCCAGAGTGTGTGCACCTACCAGGACCACCTCTAGTGGCAGAGCAAGTGTTTTATGAGAGAGCTCGTCGGGATCCAGGGGATCTTATCAGGGAGGTTATGCGCCTCCAACCACCATCTTTTGGGGGATCTACGGGGTAGAAGTTTAGGCTTGGCTATTGAGCCTTGATAGTTTCTTTGCATTTCGCTCCTACGAGAGCAATCTAAAGGCACGTGTAGTAGTCCATCTATTGAGAGGAACGACCTCTACATGGTGGAGATAGGAGGAATACAAATGTGGATTAGTTCCTGATACTCTCACATGGGAGATATTTACAGAGAGGTTCAGGGAGGGGTACTTGTCAGAACATTATAGACAGCATAGGATAGATGAGTTTCATGACCTTCAGAAAAAGGGTCTCTCAGTGACCCAGTACAAGAGCAAATTATTTGAGCTCTTGCCATACGTGGACTATCTAAAGGATGAGAAACTTCTTGTTAACCATTTCATTAGAGGGTTGAATGCTGGCATAGCAGGACCAGTGAGGATGTTCGCTCTAGGGAGCCTTCCGGTTGCTGTGGAGAAGGCACTGATAGCAGAGGAGATTTAGGTTAGACCACAGGATACTAGGGATCGGTTCCAAAATCAAAACCCTACACCCTAGACATATAGATTTCAGAAACCCCACTGGAAGGGTAATAACAGAAACTCACAGGGGTTCTCCAAACCCCCTCCTCCCCAACAGTCACAATAGAACCAGAGGTAGAAGCCTCCACAGTATCAGCAGGGCGTAAAGCCCAAGCAGTGGTAGTCTCAGGGTCAGAGGTGAGATTAGAGAGCTCAAGTTCCTTACACACCTCCGGCGAGGACTCAGCAGTCCTCCAAGGGTGGGTACAGTGGATCTAGCAAGACAGGAGGATAGGCTTTCTCTAGGCCTCAAGGTGCCCAGTTTCAGGCACGGGGTGCTTGCTTTACATGTGGAGCCATGGGGCATATGGTGAGGGATTTTCCTCAGGGCCAGATGGCAGGGAATCAGCAGATGGCCGCATCAAAGCCTACTGTTGGAGATATGGGCAGGTCCCATAGAGTCTTCACAGCGGTGGACAACCGCCAGGCTAAGCACTAGGCCACGGTCATTGAGGTTGCAGGTATGATCAAAGGTAATAGTGTATCTATATTATTTGATTCAGGAGCTACTGACTCCTTTATATCTCCATTGGTTGTGGAGCGTTGTGAGCTAGTGGCAACTAGACAGGGTGTCAGTTGGGAAGTGGAGTTAGCTTCAGGGGCTAGAGTGTCAGTGGAATCATAAGTTAGGGCATGTCAGCTCCAGATTGGCAATACCACCACCTTAGTAGACCTTAGAGTTACACCACTTGGATCTTATGGTATCATACTTGGCATGGATTGGCTTTATGCCCATAGAGCCAAGATGGATTGCCACAGGAAGGAAATTGAGTGTGAGGATGATCATGGTTTGCCCATAGTAATCACTGGGATTCAGAGACTCGTGTCTCTTCGTATGATCTCCGCAATGCAGCTTAAGCGGAGCATGCGAAAGGGATGTCAACTTTTTGCCATCACTATCAGTGATAGGGAGGAAGAGGATGAAAAGGAAACATCAATTGATGACCATCCTATCCTTAAGGGATATTTAGATGTGTTTCCTTTGGAGTTACCTGGAATGTCACCCCGTAGAGAGATTGACTTTCATATAGACCTTGTACTAGGAGCTGAGCCATTTTCCAAAGCACCTTATAGGATGACCAAAAATGAGCTTAATGAGCTCAAGATGCAGCTTGAGGAACTAGTACAGAAGGGTCACATTCATCCTAGCGTATCCCCTTGGAGTGCACCAGTCACCTTTGTGAAGAAGAAGGATGGATCTCTCCGATTATGCATGGATTATCATCAGTTAAACAAAGTAACCATCAAGAACTGATATCCTTTCCCCAGAATTGATGATTTATTTGACCAACTTTAGGGTGCCAAAGTATTTTTCAAAATTGATCTAAAGTCAGGATACCATAAGTTGAGAATAGTGGAAAGTGATATCCACAAGACTGCATTTCACACTAGATATGGCCACTATGAGTTCACCGTGGTTCCATTCGGTCTTACGAATGCTCCAGCTATTTTCATGAGCCTCATGAATGGGGTATTCCGCACATTTTTGGACTGCTTTGTGATTGTGTTCCTCAATGATATATTGATATATTCTCATAATGAGAAGGAGCATGAGGAGCACCTGAGACAGGTATTGCAGTGTTTGCGGGACAATCAGTTGTTTGGCAGTTTGTCAAAGTGTGCTTTCTTTTGATCAGAGGTCAAGTACCTTGGGTACGTTATTTCCGGTGATAGGATCTCAATAGACCCATCAAAGATTAGAGCTATTATGGATTGGCCAGTGCCAACCAATGTGATAGAGTTTAGCAGCTTCATGGGCTTAGTAGGTTATTACCGACGCTTTGTTGAGGGATTCTCCTGAGTCGCTCATCCTATTATTTCTCTTCAGCATAAAGGGAAGAAATTTGAGTGGACAGAGAAGTGTGAGAGGGCCTTTCAGGAACTCAAGAAGGCACTTACTAGCGCACCTATCCTTGTAGTATCAAATCCCTCAGCTAACTTCATGGTTTGTACAGATGCTTCCCTAAAGGGTTTAGGAGCAGTCCTTATGTAGGATGGTAGGGCTATAGCTTTTGAGTCTAGGAAACTTAAGACTCATGAACTTAATTATCCTACTCATGACCTTGAGATTGCAGCAGTAGTGCATGCACTTGTGAGGTGGAGACACTTCCTTTTGGGTCATCATTTTGAGCTTCATTCAGACCATCAGAGTCTTCAGTACATATTCACTTAGCCGAACCTTAATGCATGACAAAGGAGATGGATGGAGTTCTTGTGCGAGTATGATTTTGATGTTCACTACATCAAAGGGAAAGAAAACATAGTTGCTGATGCTTTAAGTAGGAGACATCACGAGGTATACACCATGTCTATGGGCATAGATTTGAGAGACTGTATACTATAGCAGTTGCTAGAGGATGGATGGTATTCAGAGGTTTGTCAGGTGATACGATCTCAAGAAATTCTAGAAGGGAAATATGTGGATTATTCCTTGGAGTCCGATGGACTATTACACCATAGAGGGTGCATCTATGTACCTTCTTCCAGGGGATTGCAAGAGTTCATTTCCATGAAGGCTCATAGAGCTCCTTATGCAACACATCCTTGAGTTAAGAAGATGCATGCTGACTTGAGATAGTTATATCATTGGCCAGGAATAGGGTAGCTCATTGCTGAGTTAGTAGCCCGATGCCTCAAGTGTCAGAGAGTAAAGGTGGAGCACCACCATCCAGGTGGGTTGCTCCAGTCTCATGCTATACCAAAGTGGAAGTGGGATACTATATAGATGAATTTCATCATTGGTCTTCCTATGTCATCTCGTCGCCATGATGCTATCTTGGTGACAGTTGACAAGTTGACCAAAGTGGCCCACTTTTCACTAGTTCGGACTACCTTCACAACACCAGTAGTGGCACAGGTGTTCTTACGAGACATTGTCAGATTTCATGGCATTCCACACAAGATTATTTCTGATAGGGATTCCCTCTTCACTTCTTCCTTTTGGAAGGCATTACAGGCAACTATGGGCACTAAGCTCAATTTTAGTACAGCCCATCATCCAGAAATGGATGGTCAGACAAAGAGAGTTAACTAGGTGTTAGAGGATATGCTTCACATGTACATCATGGATCATTAGACTAGATGGGAAGAGTACCTTCCCTTAGTGGAGTTTTCCTATAACAATGGGCATCACACTTCTTCGGGGATGCCACCCTATCAGACATTATATTGCAAGCCTTGTAGGACACCGTTGAGTTGGGACCGCATAGAGGACAGAGTTGCTATTGGTCCTGAGATAGTTTGGGATATGGAACAACAGGTGGATTTGATTAGGTAGCATCTCAGAGAGGCATATGATAGATAGAAGAAATATGCAGATGCAAAGAGGATAGATCGTAGCTACTTGGTTGGAGACAGAGTCTTTTTGAGAGTGCAACTGCATAAGAGTCCAATCCATTACGGAAAGGGTTCTAAGATCGCACCTCATTTTGTAGGACCATTTGAGATCCTTGAGAGGATAGGACCAGTTGCCTACCATTTAGCATTTCCACCTAGCCTATCACGTATCCATGATATGTTTCATGTATCAGTTTTGAGGAAGTATGTCTATGATGAGTCTCATATTTTAGATTGGGATACCTTGCAGGTGGAGTTGGATGGGCAGCTAGCTTTGGAGCCCATTCGCATTTTGGCATGCTGAACGCTGGCCCTTCGAGGTCGAGAGCTGGACCAGGTTAGGGTCCAGTGGGATTGCTATGATGAGGTTACGACTTCATGGGAGGACGCAACACATATGAGATCTGAGTACCCCCATCTTTTTTATGAACTCCAGGAAGAAGTTCATGCCTAGAGGGGGAGAGTGTGAGGCCCTACCCCGACTCAGTCTAGCATTTTAGTGATTTTTATTTTGAGACTATTATGCATGCTTTATTTTATGCATTATGGATTTAGAACTTATATGATCCCATGATTTGGATAACATTGCTATATGTTGATGCTTCATTTATATGCTTTAAGATATATAACTCTATATGATTCTAGAATAGGATGAATTTGAGATGATATATGTCATTATTGGATTTGTAGGACTTTACTATGATGATAGAAATAGGATGCATGTTTATGTGTGGATCAAAATTATGAGAATTATGATAATTGCTTATGTGGATTTATTTGGATATAAGATGTATTGATTTGTTTAAGTGTATATTGTATGCAGAGTGTGTGATGTGTATTCCTATTCATGTGCTTTATATTATATGAGGTTATTTGAAATTACTAATGTGTAATTGAGATGCGTAGGAAAATTATCCATGTGACCATTGAAATATTATGGAGAACCAAACCTAGACCTATGTACCTTCATAAAACCAGGGTTTGTCTATTTGGAGAGACAACACCCCGTTTGTATCGTATTTTATTCGTGAAAGTGATTGTTGCACGAATGTTAAATTGAATTTTGTTAATTTTTGTAAATCCAACAAGAGACAAAATTTCAAGTGTAATTTTGTAAAAGTATTTTTATTGTGTCGCTTGACACATGTGATTGATTTATGTTTTGGTTTTTAAATTGTCTCTTGGAGGGAGTTCTTTAACCATAGCTTTTTCAATTAATTTAATGTGATTCCATAATTGCCTTGGGAAGAGAATCTTTGGGGTGGTCAACTTAAGTTTGACCCGAAAATTAACTTTAGAGGGGTTTAAAAGGGGTTAAATGGACACCTAGGGGTAGTTTAAGAGTGTTTCCAAAAGCCCATAAGGTATACCTAAGGGTTAGGAGTAATTTTAGGCATGTACCAACTCTCATGTGACCATTTAGACACCCTAAAAAGTGGATTTCCTAAGTTGAGCGAAAATTGAAAATTAGAAGGCATCACCTAAGTTGTTAACTTTCCTTTTTGATGAGAGATCCTTTTGGATCTTTTTCTGACTTTTCCTTTTTCAATTTTAGAAACCTGTGAGAACTCTCACTGAGGCCTTTTTAAGCAAGAATGAGAGATTTTGCGGGTAATCATACACTCTCCATTTTTGGAGACAAGAATTTTGAAAGAAAGGCAGATTTGGTTTTAGAAATTTTGGCTAAGTGTAGAGAGGCAAGGGTTTGTGGAATTGGGTTGCTCATCTTCAACCAATCTAGCATACCTTTGGGCAGTTGAAGGTTGGTCATATTTTCTCCTT